>NC_137424.1:3664651-4034651 GCF_964374335.1 Astatotilapia calliptera | reverse complement strand
AGGCTCGCTTAGCATAGGGGGTCTAGCCTTAGGACCCTTACTGGTTACAAACGCCCCAGGCAGGAATCGAACTTGCGATCCGCTGCTCCAAAGGCGTATAAAGAGTTCCAAAGAGGGGTTTCAGACATTCAGAAGACAGTCTTTTGAGTATTTGCTGAACCTTTCCTTTTGTATTATGGATATCATGTCTGTTACCCACAACTGAAAGGAATGAGGAGTGGGGGCTTCCATTCCCTCAGGATTAATCTCTTGGCAACAATCAAACCTAGTTCCAATGGCCCCTGCACTTTAAGTGGGAGTAGCACTGACATTGGAGAACATCCAAAAATTACGAGTTCAGGTTCAGGCTGTAGAGGTTTCATATATGCCTTGGAGTACCAGTAAAATATTTTAAACCAAAACTTTGTTAATTAGGGACAAGACCAAAAGGAATAGAACAACATACCTTCTGCCAGTTGATACCGTTTCAACTTCACTGCCACATGATTTGATATAGAAAATGTTTCCTTTATTATATTTAGTGTATTCCTGTATGTAATTTTCTACCTTTCAGTAGCACAAAAATTGCTCTGAACGTATGTTAATGTGCATATATTGAAAAACAGACCCCAAAATCTTTAATCCTTTCTTTCAATTGACAGTTTTCAGGGTTCTATTGTTGGATTGTCATTTATGCTTAGAAATATACAATCATATATGTTTAGAGGAATATAATTGTCACGGTTCTGGGTCCGTTGGACCCAGTATTTTGAGTTTATTATGTTTTGGTTTTATTTTGCATCATGGATTGTTTTCTTTTTCTCTTGTGGTTGTGGGGATTATTATTAGAGTTTCATGTTTCTATTATCCATGTTTTAGGAATTGTGGTTTCATGTATAGTTCAGTTCCATGTGTCATTTTCTGTCTCTGTGTTGAGTCCATGTCTGAGTTGTGATTCATGTTTCCTGTTTTATTGTGAAAGTCTTTGTCTTATGTTAGTGTGTGCAGCTTTGTTCCCCATGTCTCGTTAGCCCTGATCTCTCCCAGCTGTGTCTCCCTACTGTTGCCAATTCCCCCGTTACTACCCTGTGTATATAAGCCCTGTGTTTTCCCATGCTCGGTGTCGCATCGTACCATCAGATTATGCCTGTGTGTCCTTGGTCTCAGTGTTCCATCATCACTTCATGTTTGTTTTCCTGCCAGCAATAAAGCTGAGGTTTTTGAGTTTCAATTCTGTGTTCGAGTCCTGCATTTGGATCCTCATCTCTGCCTGCCCGCACACAGAGCCCTGACAATAATGGATTGCATATTGATAGAATGACCCTTAGTGGTCTGCAAAGACTGTGTGTGTTCCTGAGTGCTCTGGCATGCCACACATGTCCTAAGGTCATGAGAGAGGTCGTACCTTATATATGGTATGGTAAACACATCTGTATCTGTTTAAGTATAAGAGCCCTTTGTTTAGGTGGACCACTGGACTCCTAACACTAACTTGGGGAGTCGTTCACAGGGTGACATCTCAACCCACATTCACACACACACACGCACACACAGACAGTAACCTCAATAAAGAGCAGTGCTACAGGGGAGCTGATTAAGAGTGACTGGGGTTTGAGCAGCAGGAATAGTGTTCGTCTCGGTCATCTCCCTCTTCCACAAGATCACACAAAGAGTTCTGCCTGGTGCCTCATGCTTTTGCTAGCTGCAGTAAAATTGCCTCGGCTGTTCCAGCAATAGGTTTGTGCCAACATAAAACCTAACACAGGTGGTGTTGATTTTTTTCACTGCCTTATGGTTTTGCCACCACACAGGTTAAGTTTTTATTTCCACTATAAAAAAACCACCGGCACCGTATTCGGAAGGTCGAGGGTTCGAATCCTCTGAACGGCTACACTGAGGTACCCCTTAGCAAGGTACGGTCCCTACATACTGCTCCCCGTGTGCCCAATCGCTGGCCGGTGCTTCACTGAGTGAATGGGTTAAATGCAGAGAGGAATTTCCCCACGGGGATCAATAAAGTATACATTATTATAATTATATACTTCCTTTTAGTGTTTGCCATATTCTCATTGTTTACCTTACTTTCATTTTTCTAAGTTCATTGCATAATTTTGGGGTCAAAGGTCCATTCTCTCCTGTTTATCTTTTTCACGGTCACAGCCGTAGTGCAAGTGTCTGTGACAGGGCTAACACGTAGAGAAAAACAACCATTCACATTCACATTCACACCTGTGGGGAATTTGGAATGACCAATTGGCCTAACCCCAATAAATACATGTCTTATTGGAAGAAATTCGGAGTACCCAGAGAGAGCCCACACAAACATGGGCAGAAATCTACATGGAAAGGACCCAGTGAGGTGGTGGAATTGAACTCAGCACCTGCTAACCAATGTGCCATTGTGCTGCTGTAAATAAAAGGTTTGAAGTACATTTGCTGCAATCTTGTATGAAACAGTTTGTAGCAATGAAAAGTAATTGATATGTTATGAATCCAAAGGCAGCACGGTGGCACGGTGGTTAGCACTGTTGCCGCACAGCAAGAAGGTCCTGAGTTCAATTCCAACATCAGGCCGGGGTCTTTCTGTGTGGAGTTTGCATGTTCTCCCCGTGTTTGCGTGGGTTCTCTCCGGGTACTCCGGCTTCCTCCCTCCGTCCAAAGACATGCAGGTTGTGGGGATAGGTTAATTGGATAATCCAAATTGTCACTAGGTGTGAATGTGCGAATGAATGTGAGTGTGAATGGTTGTCTGTCCCTGTGTGTTGGCCCTACGACAGACTGGCGACCTGTCCAGGGTGTACCCCGCCTCTCGCCCTATGACAGCTGGGATAGGCTCCAGCGCCCCCCGCGACCCTGAAAAGGATAAGCGGAAGCCAATGGATGGCTGGATGGATGAATCCAAAATGTCTGCCATCTCTCAACATACTAGTTCCTTAAAAGCACGTTATACACACAGTTTCATGCTCAATGAACCAGTGTGGGGGATTTCCTAAAAAAATGTGAAAATGGATCGTCTAGATATGAAAATGAATAAGTAAAAACAATAATTCAGAGACTAATACACCTAAATAAGAATAGAAGTTTGATTTAGAATTCAACAATGTTTAGGTTTGAACAATAGTATAATCCAGATTTAAATTAATGAAAGAAATTTGAATCCTCACCTGATAATTTCCAGGGTACAGTTTGGACTCTTCAATCCAGCAGACAACAGCTTTAATCCTGAGTCTTGCAAGTCATTGTTACTCAGGTCCAGTTCTCCCAAACTAGAAGACTTGGATAAGAGAACTGAGTGCAGAGCTTCACAACTTCTCTCTGAGAGGTTACAGCCAGACAGTCTGAAAAACAATTATAATTGTGATCAAACTAAATGACTTATTTTCAACTTACCACAGGGAAAACAAATAATTCCATACACACTTCAGAAAACAACTTGTAATTCAAGCATGGAAAACAGCAGTTACAACTCTGCATCTGTAAAAATATACATACTGAACCCTGATAGAGCCACTATTCATCCCTCTGTTGTGATGAAACTGCTTTAGCTCCTTCCAGTGATGTTATTATTTTTTTTAATTTATATCAGTTTTTGAAAAGTTATAAAAAGTTGACCAAGAGCTTTGTTTTTTTTTACATCCAAAAATGTTTTAGAAATGCAAAGACTTCCTTTCATAAAATATACATTACATAAATATTTTGACAATAAAAGTGTGGATTCATGCATACATACAGAGTTTTGTTGGAGGCTTTGACCACTGGCAGCAGCCTCAGAAGAGCCTCCTCTGAAGCAGAGTATTTCTTCAGGTCAAACACATCCAGATCTTCTTCTGATGACAGTAAGATGAAGACCAGAGCTGACCACTGAGCAGGAGACAGTTTATCTGTGGAGAGACTTCCTGATCTCAGGGACTGTTGGATCTCCTCCACTAGAGAACGATCATTCAGTTCATTCAGACAGTGGAACAGATTGATGCTTTTCTCTGCAGACAGATTCTCACTGAGCTTCTCCTTGATGAACTGGACTGTTTCCTGATTGGTCTGTGAGCTACTTCCTGTCTGTGTCGGCAGACCTCGTAGGAGACTCTGATTGGTCTGTGAGCTACTTCCTGTCTGTGTCAGCAGACCTCGTAGGAGACTCTGATTGGTCTGCAGTGAAAGACCCAGGAGGAAGCGGAGGAACAAGTCCAGGTGTCCATTTGGACTCTGTAAGGCCTTGTTCACAGCACTCTGGTGGAGAGATTGTAGGTTTGGTTTGCTAATTAACTTAGACAACATCGGGATTCTCTGTTGTTCTTCCAGCAGATTGAGTCCAGAGTTGATGAAGGTCAGACGGACATGAAGAGCAGCCAGAAACTCCTGAACACTCAGATGGATGAAGCAGAACACCTTGTCCTGGTACAGTCCTCTCTCCTCTTTAAAGATCTGTGTGAACACTCCTGAGTACACTGAGGCTGCTCTGATATCGATGCCACACTCTGTCAGGTCTGATTCATAGAAGATCAGGTTTCCTTTCTGCAGCTGATCAAAAGCCAGTTTTCCCAGAGACTCCATCATCTTCCTGCTCTCTGGACTCCAGTGTGGATCTGTCTCAGCTCCTCCATCATACTTGACCTTCTTCACTTTGGCCTGAACCACCAGGAAGTGGATGTACATCTCAGTCAGGGTCTTGGGCAGCTGTCCTCCCTCTCTGGTTTCCAGCACATCCTCCAGAACTGTAGCAGTGATCCAGCAGAAGACTGGGATGTGGCACATGATGTGGAGGCTTCGAGCTTTCTTGATGTGGGAGATGATCCTGCTGATCTGCTTCTTTTCTCTGAATCTCTTCCTGAAGTACTCCTCCTTCTGTGGGTCAGTGAACCCACTGACCTCTGTCACCATGCCAACACAGTCAGGAGGGATCTGATTGGCTGCTGCAGGTCGTGTGGTTATCCAGAGGCGAGCAGAGGGAAGCAGTTTCCCCCTGATGAGGTTTATCAGCAGCACATCCACTGAGGTGGACTTTCTAGGGTCAGTTAGGATTGTAGTTTTGTGGAAGTCCAGAGGAAGTCGACACTCATCCAGACCATCAAAGATGAACACAACCTGGAAGTCTTCAAAGCTGCAGATTCCTGCTTCTTTGGTTTCAGTAAAGAAGTGATGAACAAGTTCCACCAAGCTGAACTTTTCCTCTTTCAGCACATTCAGCTCTCTGAAAGTGAATGGAAATATGAACTGGATGTCCTGGTTGGCTTTGTCTTCAGCCCAGTCCAGGCTGTATTTCTGTGTTAAGACTGTTTTCCCAATGCCAGCCACTCCCTTTGTCAGCACTGTTCTGATTGGTTTATCTCTTCCAGGTGAGGCTTTAAAGATGTCTTCTTGTCTGATTATTGCTTCTAGACTGTCTGGTTTCCTGGATGCTGTTTCAATCTGTCTGACCTCATGTTCATCATTGACCTCTGCAGTCCCTCCCTCTGTGATGTAGAGCTCTGTGTAGATCTGATTCAGGAGGGTTGGGTTTCCTGCTTTAGCGATGCCCTCAAACACACACTGGAACTTCTTCTTCATGTTAGATTTAAATTCATGCTGACACCACTGGAAGTTCCTAGTGCAGGTTCCTGAGTGACCCCCCCCCCCCCCCCCCACACACACACACACACACACACACATCAAGAATTTATCAAGTCCACATATTTTGAATGTATTTCTCTTCATTTCTTCAGAAATTGTTGAATGTTTTAGCAGCTTAAACTGAATAATCCTTACTTCTCAGCAAATGCTCAGCGAGGTTATCCTGCTTCATTCTCTTCAGGATGTCCATTGTAATCATCACGAATGCCTCTCTGCTGCTCTTACTGTGTTCTTCATCCACACTCTGTAATACAACCTCATCCTCACATTGACTCTTAAAACATTGTAGGTCATCTGGACTTAGGTCTCTCTGGATCTTCTTCAGCTCTTTTTTCACAAAAGTAATAATTTTGTCCTCCAGTATCTGGAACAGAATATTTTATATATGACCCAAAAGCTTTTTTCACACAGGAGAGAAAAGAAGAACATAGGATGAGGCATGTTTCTGGTAATCAGTTTAATAAGGCACAATATTCACAATCACTTAATGAAATTCAAACCCAGACTCTCTAAAAGAAGTGGGAAAAGGTAAAATCCACATATTTCAGAATATTTTTCCATTATCTATCCCTTTCTATTGCTATTAAATCTAAATGTTGTCACTAAAATTTATGACTCATGTTGTCTATAAGAATATGTATGACAGACACATGACAACGCCTGGAACAGCACCCAAGAAGAAACACAGAAAGCGGTGTGATAGGATGCAGAAGCGGGGTCAGCATGGAGGAGCTAAAGCCAGGCTAGCTGCTAACCCATACAAGCCAGCAGTACCAACACTCTCTCTTGCCGATATCCTCTCCCTTGAAAACAAAAACAAAATGGACTACATCAGATTGTTGAGAGTTTCTCAACATAGTGTGAGGAACCGTTGTGTCTCAATTTTCACTGAGTCTTGGCTAATGAAACAATCATGTACTGTGAAGGTTCTCAGTCATCCAGGTTATCATAGTCTAAGGAGCTTGGAAAGAAAAGCGTCTGGACATCTTTAAGTTATTTGAAGACGTTTCACCTCTCATCACGTACGCTACGGTGCAGCTCGAGGGGCTAACGCTACACAGAGCAGACAGAGTAGCCTTGCTGACTAGTAAACAAAGAGGCGGCGGGCTAGTTATTCACACAAACGACTCGTGGTGCCAGGATGCTGTGGTGGTCTCTACTCACTGCTCACCACATCTAGATGCCTTAACTGTGAAATCTGAGCCATTTTACATGCCACGGGAGCTGACAGCAGTTACTGTTAGCACGCATCATGCAGCACAATCATCCTGATGCCTTCCTTATAACAGCGGGGGATTTCAACCAGGCAAGTCTTACATCTGTTCTGCCCAAATTCTGTGCGCATTGCAACCAGTGGAGAGAATATAGTAGACAAAGTGTATACAAACATCAAGCATTCTTACAAAGCTACTGTCCTCTCCCATGTTGGTAACTCTGACCACTTATTGATGTAGTTGATGAGAGACACAGACTAGGGCTGCTCGATTATGGCAAAAATGATAATCACGATTATTTTCACTGAAATTGAGATCTCGATTATTTGACGATATTTATTTAACCCTTTAAGACCTACCATAAAATCAAGTCCAGCAGAGCTTTTTTTCTTTTTTTTTTTTTTTTTTACATGCTGTAGTGCCATTTTTGGGAGCATTTCAAGTTGCTATACATCAATACAAATGTTATAGCCCATATTTTAATAATATGTCTGCATTAAGTCCATAGTAATTACATTAATTGCAAACAAGTGCAATAAACTACAAAAAAATTGAAAATAGTTTTCGTTTTCCTTTTTACATATATTTCTACTTGGAGAAATTTAAGAGGCTTATCCCTCAAAACTTTAAATACAAAAAAGTTGCAAAAACCCTAACCCTCCGCGAAAATGACGTCACTTCCGGTTTTGGACAAGAAATGGCGGACATGCGATAGTTCGCGTTGACGTCTTTTTCAATGTGGGAAGTGTTACAAACAGCTGATCGGATCGGCAAAGCGTGTTTCTGGAATATTATGTTTTTGTTCCTGCAAGCGCTTTTTATGCAATTTTTGCAAAGCTTTATGTGGAAGGAAGCCGTGACCGAGGACAAGCTGAAGGCATAAGATGTAAGTACAACTCCTCCGGTTTCATATGCAAAAGAAATTATTGCGCTAGCTTACGCGGTTCCAGTTCTACCGGGCTTTAAAAGGTTAACAATAACAATTATTGAATAATGACTTTAAAAAAATAATATAAAATAGTGTGTAAATACTGATAACAGTGCAAATGTTTGCAATATAAAAAATAAATGAAAAATGTAAACATATATGTTTATTGAACTTTGCAGTGTTGCTCTGTGGTGCAGCTATGACACGGTAGCAAAGTTTACACACTGTGTCATCTTGATCCACGTCTGACTGAACCCATAATGTTTCCACACCACTGAAGTTTTTTTTTTCCTCTTTTCAACCAACAGCAGTCACTCTCCTCTCCAAATAACTTCTGCTTAGCTTTCCGAGCTTCCCTCGGGTCTTCTTAATTGTTGTGACGCGTGTTCGAAATGCAGAGAGGTGCGCTCGATTTGCCACACGGAGAAGCGCGAGAGTAAAGCACGAGGGAGGGGCTAATAATCGGCTCGGTCATTTTTAATGATCGTTGAAAGCCCAGATCGTAATCGTGATTAAAATTCGATTAATTGAGCAGCCCTAACACAGACATTGTTATATGTTACAGCCTCTATAAAGATTTCCCACTGGGTCGTCACAAAAGTCTGTCAGTGCAGAATTTGCTTCTGGTGGCCAAATTCTAACTTCTCTGACCACTGGCTTGTTCTGCTGCAGTCTTGGTTTGTAAGTTGGTGTGAGTATGAGAGGCAAGCCAACCAAAAACCATGGCTAACCAGAGATGTTCGTTCTTTCCTGAGAGTTCGGGACAAAGCCTTTAAATCTGGGAATACTGCATCTTATACAGTGGGGCAAAAAAGTATTTAGTCAGCCACCGATTGTGCAAGTTCCCCCACCTAAAATGATGACAGAGGTCAGTAATATGCACCAGAGGTACACTTCAACTGTGAGAGACAGAATGTGAAAAAAAAATCCATGAATCCACATGGTAGGATTTGTAAAGAATTTATTTGTAAATCAGGGTGGAAAATAAGTATTTGGTCAATAACAAAAATACAACTCAATACTTTGTAACATAACCTTTGTTGGCAATAACAGAGGTCAAACGTTTACTATAGGTCTTTACCAGGTTTGCACACACAGTAGCTGGTATTTTGGCCCATTCCTCCATGCAGATCTTCCCGAGAGCAGTGATGTTTTGGGGCTGTCGCCGAGCAACACGGACTTTCAACTCCCGCCACAGATTTTCTATGGGGTTGAGGTCTGGAGACTGGCTAAGCCACTCCAGGACTTTCAAATGCTTCTTACGGAGCCACTCCTTTGTTGCCCGGGCGGTGTGTTTTGGATCATTGTCATGTTGGAAGACCCAGCCTCGTTTCATCTTCAAAGTTCTCACTGATGGAAGGAGGTTTTGGCTCAAAATCTCACGATACATGGCCCCATTCATTCTGCCCTTAACACGGATCAGTCGTCCTGTCCCCTTGGCAGAAAAACAGCCCCATAGCATGATGTTTCCACCCCCATGCTTCACAGTAGGCATGGTGTTCTTGGGATGCAACTCAGTATTCTTCTTCCTCCAAACACGACGAGTTGAGTTTATACCAAAAAGTTCTACTTTGGTTTCATCTGACCACATGACATTCTCCCAATCCTCTGCTGTATCATCCATGTGCTCTCTGGCAAACTTCAGACGGGCCTGGACATGCACTGGCTTCAGCAGCGGAACACGTCTGGCACTGCGGGATTTGATTCCCTGCCGTTGTAGTGTGTTACTGATGGTGACCTTTGTTACTTTGGTCCCAGCTCTCTGCAGGTCATTCACCAGGTCCCCCCGTGTGGTTCTGGGATCTTTGCTCACCGTTCTCATGATCATTTTGACCCCACGGGATGAGATCTTGCGTGGAGCCCCAGATCGTGGGAGATTATCAGTGGTCTTGTATGTCTTCCATTTTCTGATGATTGCTCCCACAGTTGATTTTTTCACACCAAGCTGCTTGCCTATTGTAGATTCACTCTTCCCAGTCTGGTGCAGGTCTACAATACTTTTCCTGGTGTCCTTCGAAAGCTCTTTGGTCTTGGCCATGGCGGAGTTTGGAGTCTGACTGTTTGAGGCTGTGGACAGGTGTCTTTTATACAGATGATGAGTTCAAACAGGTGCCATTCATACAGGTAACGAGTGGGGGACAGAAAAGCTTCTTACAGAAGACGTTACAGGTCTGTGAGAGCCAGAGATTTTCCTTGTTTGAGGTGACCAAATACTTATTTTCCACCCTAATTTACGAATAAATTCTTTACAAATCCTACCATGTGAATTCGTGGATTTTTTTTTCACATTCTGTCTCTCCCAGTTGAAGTGTACCTCTGGTGCAAATTACTGACCTCTGTCATCATTTTAAGTGGGGAAACTTGCACAATCGGTGGCTGACTAAATACTTTTTTGCCCCACTGTATTGTAGCAAGGAAGAAGCTGTCAAAAGGGATTAAAGAAGCGAAGAGGCTGTATGCACATAAATTGGACAGCCACTTCAGGTGCGACAAAGACCCACGACGGCTGTGGCAGGGCTTACAACACATTACGGACTACAAGCCACCTCGCCCAACGTCAAGGCTGAATGATCGTTCTCGACCAGACCAATTTCTATGCACGATTTGGTCACCCAGGCACAAGCACTCCCACTGTCATCAGGTGACCATGTTTTTCAGCTGTCTACAGCTGAGGTGAGGTGAGGCCTTTACCAGTTTTAACCCATCCTAAGCAGTAGGACCAGATAACATCCTTGGACGTAGGGGTGGTTCTAGCCTGTTTGATGCCCTGAGCGAACACTCCCTCATCCATTTACCCCCAGTCCTAAAGTGCACATTCATTTTCTTTCTCTTCATATGTTTATTGTTTGTTTTCTTGCCCTGCTGTAACTGCAGCCTCATCATCTCGTCTCTCTATGTTCAGTACTGTATATAGCGGAGATGACAATAAAGTTTACTTTGATTTCAGCACAGTGGCAGACACACCGAGGGCTCTCATGCTCACTTTTCACGAATGGAATTTAGAAAAACCATTGGTGGAAATTATAATTCTGTATCATAATGTCTGGTGTTTTCGTGTTTGTTGGTTTGTTTTTATTTTGTTTTATTTTGCAAATAGGTTATTAGATGCCACTTCAGCCAGCCAGAGAATACCCTGCTGTCCCGCCTTCTCCTCCCTGTGCCACAATCAGCAGGCACACCTCGTAAATGGAGGGCGTCCTTACCCCTGAGAAATGGGTGATAGAAAACCAACCGGTGCATATGCCATCCCAAAAATGCACTGGCATGATGTCGGGACAGCATGGGTGTGAGCAACTTTTTAGTCTATGCCTGTGATGCCGCCCCGCCACAATGTCGCCCTGGGCAACCGCCCATGTCGCCGATATCAAAAACTGCTTACTGTTTTAAAGGACTGTGCAGTGCAGTTGAAAGATGTTTTTCCAGACATCTTCAACATTTCGCACAGAGAGGGATTTGTGCCAGTTTGCCTTAAGAGCGCCATCATAATACCAATCCCAATCAAAGTCAACCCGGTATGCTTAAATAACTTCCGGCCTGTGGCCCCCACACCAATTGTGAGTAAATGCTTTGAAGCACATCATGAACAGTCTCCCAACAGACCTGGATTCCCTTCAGTTCGCATACAGAACCAACCGATCTACAGAGCATGCTATCCCTACCACACTGCACGTTATGCTGTCACACCTGGAGAGGAAGAACACCTATGTAGGGCTGGGTATCGTCACTGATTTCTAGAATTGATTCGATTCCGATCCACAATTCGATTCAAGTCAATTTGGTTCGATTTGAATTAGGGAAATTTTGCGTTACACAGTCAGAAATATTATAATTCAGATCATGCATCAGGGAGTGGCTGTAGCTCAGGTGGTAGAGCAGGTCATCTACTGATCGGAAGGTTGGTGGTTCGATTCCTGGCTTCCCCTAGTCTGCATGCCAAATATCCTTGGGCAAGATACTAACCTGAAATTGCTCTCCGATGCGTTCATCGGAGTATGAATGTGTGTGAATGTCAGTTAGAAAGCACCTAGGAAAAATGTGCTTGTGTGAATGGGTGAATGCGCAAGTTGTGTAAAGCGCTTTGAGTGCTCAGAAGAGTAGAAAAGCGCTATATAAGAACCAGTCCATTTACCATATATTTCCATATTTTTATATCTATAAAAAGAAAGCTGACACTTGTGAGACTTTATCAAAGGTGTAAGAATCACAGCAGATGCCTTTGTGTCAAAGAAAGGGAGGATAATACACAGAAAAAGATGAAGGCGATTTTCCTGGCCTGGGATTTTATACAAATATTCTGCAGTAGATCAAAAACGAAAGAAAACGATTAATCAACATATGAACATTACCTGATGCTGCTGACGTGAAGCAGAGCAAAGTTACAGAGGTTTCAGAGACACAGCTGAGCGTTTTGCAATTTTGCATAATTTAAAGTTTTAATTTGTTCAGTATTGAACAGTAAAAGGAAAGAAACAGCCGCCGACAGCACTGTAAACAACGGTAGTGAATAATAGAGAAAACAGATTTTTAGACGGGAAGCTGTTTTTGAAGTATACTGAGAGAGAGAGAGAGAGAGCTGTGCATGGAGTGTGATTTTAACATGGTGGAGGCAAAACAGCAAAAGTAAGAGGGAATTCATGGCGATGTTTATGTGAAGCATAGTTTGGATCTTCTTTTGCTGCTGGTTCAGTCAATATTGTTTGGAGAGAGATAAAACTAACAGCTTCAGAATCTAATGCAAAAAGGGCGTAAACACAAAGCGCGGACCCGCGGAAGCATCAGAATCAGCGAGCTGTTGGCTTTCAGATGGCTCGTGCCATCGGGTGAGAAAGGCGACATCTCACTGATTCTGATCTATGATCCGTAAACGCTTTGTGTTCACGTCTTTGTGCAGAATCCGTGTACCTGCTCTCATTTACTGTTTTAGCTGTTTGGTGGTTGTTGAAAATTTGTAAGGTTTAACCTGAGATTGTGGCGGTTCGGACAAAATAAATTTATATTAAAAAGATCGATTCAGGATTTTAATGAATTGATATCACGTTATCCAAGCTAGATTTTAATCGATAATCAAAACCCACCCCTACACCTATGCCAGAGTCTTTTTGATCGAGTTTAGCTCAACTTTTAACACAATCATTCCACAGCAGTTGGTGGAAAAGCTGATGCTATTAGGCGTGAACCCGGCAACCTGCAAGTGGGTTTCTAGCTTCCTGACAAAGAGCCAACAGAAAGTCAAGGTGGGCAGCCACATACTAAGACCTTAGAGAGCACAGGCTCTCCTCAGGGGTGTGTCCTGAGCCCACTGCTGTTCAGCCTGGTCACTCATGACTGTACAGCCAGATTCAGCACTAATCACATTGTGAAGTTTGCAGATGAAACAACTGTGGTTGGTGTAATCACTTACAACGACGAGTCTGCCTATAGAATGTAAGTGGAGCAGCTTGAAGTGTGGTGAAGATCCCACAATCTCACGTCGCAGATGGAGCGGCTCAAGCAATGAAACCCAGACCTCCCACAAAGCAAAGCATAAAGTAGTTACCTTCTGGAGCAGCTGGAGTCCTATAGACACTCAGCCTCTTCACTACAGAAACACCTCCTACAACATCCATTCTTTACACTCTAACTGCTGTGTTTGTGGAAACACTCCAACACACACCGCTTCACCAGAACGTCCTCGGTTTGCCCCGGGGGTCTCCTCCCAGTGGGACATGCCTGGAACACCTTACCCAGGAGGCCCCGGGGTTTGCCAAACTTCACATCAAATCCGTCTGTCGATCTCCCACTCCCTTCTCCTATCACTTGTGAAAAAGACACCGAAACTCACAATAACTCGTTCCAGACACTAGGTTCTGGACACTATCTCTTCCAAGGCTGCCCTTTGTCACCAGTTCTGTTCATAATTTTTGTGGACAGCCTATTCCGGACAGCCTACACCCTATTCCGGCTAAGGACCGTGCTCTCAGATTTGGTGGTGCTGATTTTCATTCCCACCACTTCACACTTGGCTCCAAACCGTTTCAAAGCAAGTTGGAGGCCATAAACCGATGAAACCAACAGAACCACATCATCTGCAAAAAGCAGAGGTTAGATTCTGAGGCCACCCAAACAACGGCCTTCCAGCACTTGGCTATGCCTAAAAATTCTGTCCACAAAAATTATGAACAGAACTGGTGACAAAGGGCAGCCTTGGAAGAGATAGTGTCCAGAACCTAGTGTCCAGAACATATGGGTGTAGGTCTGGTGATACGATTACACAATCAATCATTGACCTGCGGCCTAGAATGTCCTGGTGACTGTTATGTGACGGCTGTGTGCAGGCAGGAAAAGGACCCAAGGTGCAGACTCCAGAGACAAATGTAAACTGAAACAGCTTTAATGCTGAACTCAAACAGAACAAAAGTAAGAATCCAAATAACTTACACGGGCAGACAAAACACACAGCTAGATAAGGGTAGATCACGACAATGACAAACAAACACAGGGCTTAAATACATAGAGGGAGCAATCAGTGAATGGACAACAGGAGGGAAACACAGCTGGGGCAATTCAAAACTGACGAGACAAGGAAGCGTAAACTGAACACACTGAGATAAGACAGAGACCTTCAAAGTAAAACAGGAAACACATAACACAGACTGAACAAAGACACAGACTCACATGCAGGCACTACAGAGGGAACAGAGACATGGGACCAGGGCAGACACAGACACTGACTGGACACGGGGATATAGCGGACAGGGGAGACAGCAACAAATGATTACACAGAGACAAACCATAAGACATGACTCTAACAAAAACCCAAAGACTAGAAATGATAAATAATATAGTAAACTCAAAAACCCTGGGTCAACGACCCAGGCATCCTCACAGTCACACGTGCACTTATGGATATTCTTACGTTTAAACATGGTGTTTGTTATGGCCAAACTGTGGTTTGCACAGAAGTCCAACACCAAAACACCACTTGGGCTCAGATCCAGGAGGCCGTTCCTCCCAGTCACACCTCTCCAGGTGTTACTGTAATTGCCCATGAGCACTGAAGTCTCCCAGTAGGACAACAGAGTCTCCAGGTGGAGAACCCTCCATCACCCCAACCAGGGACTCTAAGAACGTTGGGCACTCTGAGCTGACACTTGGCGCATATGTGGAGATAACAGTCAGGACCCATTCCCTGACCTGGAGATGCAGGGAACAAACCCTCTCGTCCCAACATACAATCAGCAAACTGAGGAGATACCAGGATAACCACTCCAGCTTGCCACCTCTCACCAGGAGTAACTCCAGACTGAGACAGAGTCCAGCCCTTCTCCAGGAGCCTGGTTCCAGAGCCCAGGCCGTGCCTTAAGGTGCGTCCGACTATGTCTAGCCAGTACCTCTCAACCTCACGCACTAACTCAGGCTCCTTTTGCACCAGAGAGGTGACATTCCATATCCCAATCACCAGTCTTGGTAGCCGTGTGTCGGTCGACCAGGACCTCCGCTTCTGACTGTTGCCTGATTCACAATGTACTCAACCCCTAAGGCGCCTCCTGCAGGTGGCGGGCCTACAGGAAGATAGGCACATGTCTCTTTTTCACGCTGTGCCCAGCTGGGCTCCATGGACTAAGGCTAGACGCCCGCCCTCGGGCACCTGCCCTGGGCCTCGATCCATAAGGATCTTCTGAATCGCTCTTTGTCTGGTCCCTCATCCAGGACCAATTTGCCATTGGAGACCCTAGCAGGGGGCACAAAGCACCCAGACAACATAACCCCTAGGATCCCCGGGACACACAAACCCCTCCACCACAAAAAGATAGCGATTCGTGGAGGGGCATCATATTTCCATCTATACAATATTAGTTATCATTCCCCACAGCTAACAATACAGCTTTTCTTGTACAAGCTCTGGCCATGTTTCATGTAAATTATTCTAGTTTATACACACCCACGCAAAATTACTTCTCTCCCTATATTTAAAGTAGATTAAAAACACTTTTTTTTTTTATAATTTGCCTTTTCTGATGCATTTTATGCAGTATTCACTACACTTCTGCCAAATACTTTTTAGTATTATGTAATATGTTCTCTTTTAAATGTCAATAGAATACTGTGATTTTGTTATTTAATTGCTTGTAAGGTGTACTTGATTGTCTTGAAAAGTTATTCTGAATAAAATGTTATTTTATTCTATTTATTATTTTTGGCCTGCCCAGATGCCAAAGTGTAAGGTTTGCTTTTCTTCTAAAACACTGAGACATGCTTGATATTTGTTGATGTATTTGCAGTTCAGAGGAGTCAGAAATCGGAACCACAACATTGTGTTCAGAATCCAGCATGGAGATTACTGTAAATAGATGTAAAAGTAGTTGTTGTACATGTACAGACCGCAAATATGGAGTCCAGGTGTATTTGATGCTGCTGGGCAGACTGACTACTGGGAACCACTGAGCTCTTCTTGTTCACTCTGTGGAGACACCATAAAAAGTCAGAATAGTACAACAAAACATTAAAACCTAAAATGCAACCGTCTGGTCCTCTGCACTTTTTTAACCTAAAGAAATAAAAAAAAAACCACTTGATAATACCTGAGCAGCATATTTGACAAAAAGACATGTCAGTTCTCTTATCTTAACATTCTGTTGTTATTGTAATATTCTGTTGCTATCTGAACATTAACAACATAAAACTCCAGTCACTCTAAATATCCAAACCCTAATAAGTAAGTAAAAGTTATTTATATAGCACTTTTGTAAACAGGAAGCTATTTCAAAGTGCTTCACATGGGAATATAAAAGCATATCAAATAAGACAACATATTATAAATGAATATTACCCAAATGCCTGTCTAAACAGATGTATTTTAAGCTGTTTTTTAAAAGAAATCAAATCAAATCACTTTTATTGTCACATCACATGTGCAGGTACATTGGTACAGTACAGAAGCCACAGAGTTGATGGTGTGTAGTAGAGGAGGTAAACTGTTCCACAATATTGGAGCCAGGGTTTGAAAAGCACGATCCGCCTTTGTTTTCAAACGGGTCCGTGGAATGGTTACAACACCACTAGCAGTGGATCTAAGGATCCGGTTTGGAGAGTAGGGTTGAAGAAGCTCAATAATAGCGGTGCAACGGATCAAAAGTCTCACGGTTCGGATCGAATGACGTTTTTTTTCGTCATGGATCGGATCAATTTTCGGATCAGCAGAAAAAAAAAAGAAGACAAAAATTTAACTTGCCATTTACTTATTTAAGTATTTTTTGCCTATTAAAAAAACATTCAACTCAAGACTCATTCCACGGAATTATATAAAAAGAAATTAAGATGCAATATAGGGCAGTACAGGGCTTTCTATCTACCACTCCGCTGTGATATAATGAGCGGTCACGCTCACGTAACTTTCCGTTGCCCTGGAAGTCCACCCATTTGTTAGGGCAACAGAAGATGCCTGGGACAGCTCAGTTATAACTTTTAAACTTTTCCTGCTCATACATGCTTGGAACGATCTTGTCACTGAAGTGGATGCCGCGACGGAATGTCATAGCAAGGCTCAAGCACGTTCATCATAGTTTAAACTAGTGCTGTCAGTGTAAATCTCGTTAAAATGACGTTAATGCCATAACTGCATTAACGCGGCAAATCTCCATTAACTAGTTACCACGGATTGTCCCGTCCGTGGGGCTGCAAAGCGTCAAAGCGTTAACTAAAGCGTTGACTAGTTTAAACCCCTTGTTTTGCACAACAGAATACAGCCTCCCATCTGCAGCTAAACACCCCAATAGCTTTTGTAATAGCTTTAGTCCGGTCAGATTGGGCAGCAAAGGGCTGCTTAAATACCGCAAACTCCTCTGCTCCTCCTCCACTTGGACTGCTAGCGTTGATGTAACAGGTATTACAATTAAATAATATGAGATACGCATTAAATTAAATTAATCAACAACTTTGGACCAGTATCAGAAAGCTCTAGGTAAGACTATGGAGCCTTGAAAGGATCAGCAGAGAAGGAACCACACAATGACAGATAAGATGTAGTTTGAATAGAAAATGTATTGAAAGTTGTAAAGTTTACAAACCCTGCCTGTCTAAAGCCGGCTTCCTACAGTGCACATGGCACATTAAAGGGCCCCAAAATAAAATAAAAACCAAATATTCTCTTTAAGGAAATTTTCTAAAGAGTTCAATTAAAGAGTTTCTGTCCATTGGTTCTAACACTACTCGGGTACATTTTTAAAGTGTTAGTCTTATCTGTGTCAAGCGATGTAGTTGTAGTCCTGAGGTTCGCTGAAGCTGGATCACACGGCTGGCCACACCGTACTCTAGCCTGTCTACAGTCATTCTCTTGGGATTGGCTTGCCACTGAACCCACGGGGTTCAGATCTCGAATGATCCAGTCCTGGTCAAAAACCAATCGGAGCTTGTGGTGAGATAACTCGCCTGACTGACGCAGCTTCCCACGGCCGTATTTCACAGATTTCAGATCCTAATAAATAGCCATCAATTAACTACTAGTATGTGAAGATAAATTGCGAATTTAACTTTTATTTTAGCTTTTCTTACCAGGATCTTTCAGCTAATTTGGCGGTTGCCAACCCTAACCCTAACCTGTGATCCGTTGCACCACTACTCAATAATATAAGTGAGGGCCTCATCTCATAAGGACATGAATGTAAAAGTGAGGATTTTAAACTGATATTTATACCCAACCGGAAGCCAGTGCAAGGATTTTAACAGAGGGGTGAAATCGGAGAATTTATGACTGTGGGTCAAAAGCCTTGCTGATGCATTTTGAACCGCTTGAAGGCGATAGAAACCTTTGGCAGACAAGAAAAGACTGCGTTACAGTAATCTAAACTAGAGGAGACGAAGGCATGGACAAGGATCTGCAGTTCGCCTTTGGAGACAATAGTCCTGAGTTTGGCAATGTTTCTTAAATGAAAAAAGCAGGAGTGGGTCGCAGATTTAATATGAGTGTCAAAAAGACAGAGACTGATCAAAAATTATCCCAAGATTCCGAGCGGTAGATTTTATTGAGGGTGAGAAAGGAGACAGACTTACGGCCATACCACTCTGAGCCCGCCCGATCTCGTCTGGTCTCAGAAGCTAAGCAAGATTGGGCTTGGTTAGTACTTGAATAGGAGACTGCCTGGGAATACCAGGTGCTGTAAGCTTGTGGGGTGGCTGTGGCTCAGGTAGTAGAGCAGATCAGCTACTGACTGGAAGGTTGGTGGTTCAATTCTTGGTTTCAGTCAGTTAGAGTGGATAATTTGTCTAATTCTCAGGGTTTAAAGGAAATTTATAATTGGATGTCATCTGCATACAAAAGCTAAACAGGGATTTTTTGTTGTGTAAAAATACTTTTGACAAAAAATGGCTTTTAAAAACATGAACAGCTAAAGATTCAGTATGTTCAAAGCACAAAACTGATATTATACAGAACCTCAGCAGACAGCGAGAAGAGTACCACTGGTTTCAGTGCTTCTTGTATGTCTGGAATGTCACGGCAGACAACTTTCTTAAACAGAGGTGAAAACACTACATCCAGATGAACAGAATCAACTTTTTGGGGGTAAATGTATATCAGGTGACCTTATATGCACTGAGGGGTTCCACACACAGACTGAAACTAAGATGTTTACTCCAGAACAGTGTGGAAGTTCCTACCTACACTGTGTTTGAAGCAAAGCACAAAGTAGTTACCTTCTGGAGAAGCTGGAGTCCTACAGACACTCAGCCTCTTCACTACAGAAACACCTCTTACAACATCCATTCTTTAACTAACTGCTGTGTTTGTGGAAACACTCCAACCACTTCACATATGAACATTGAAATGTGTGTGAAAAAGAGCTGAGCTGACATCAAACATGATGGAGGATTTATTCACAAACACTGAGTCACAACAACATTTACACACACATTACCTTTCTGCTTGACGACACACGCCTGATTTAAAGTCAATGCCAAAACCTTTAGACTGGTCACTCTGTAAGGACACAGAGCTGGGTGGAGGTCCAGGCTGGTTCCTGTGAATAATGATGGAGCAGTGATGTGAGTGCTGAGCTGTGACATGGAGAAGAGTCATGGACAGTTAGAGATGGTCATCTCACCTCTGAGCTTTGGTCTGGCTCTCATGTTCCCCACACAGAGTGCTTTTAGAGGGAGGGACTCCCTCCTCTCTGTCCTCACACTGATCCATGCTGCTCAATTCAGCTCACACACACTTTCTACCTGCAGAGGAAACACAAATCATTCATGTGCACGTCAACTGAAATTCTCATTTCCATCATGTGTGCTGTCCAAATATCAGCTGCTTTTTTCTTGCTTCATCTCAGTGTCAGCTGAATGCAGTGACAGCAGTGTGAGGCAGAGGAAGCTGTCATCAGCTGCTCTACCTCTACTATCAGTCCACCAGAGAGAACTGTTGCTTTTTTAATTCAGTTAATGCCAGTCTGCTGTTTTCTGACTGTGTAGCTTTAATGTAAAGATGGAAAGTTTTAGGAGTTACAGCTCTGTACTCATATTTTTATTGGTGAGAGGAATAATTAGAAATGAGTGCATCAGAGAGCAGCTAGAGAGCAGAAAGCTTTGGAGACTATGTTACAGGCTGGGATTGTTTAGACCTCTGCAGAGGAGACAGAGTGGATATGCTTCATGGATGCAGTGATGGAGGACATATTGAAGATTGCTGTGACAGAGGAGGATGGGTGAGATGGAGCCTCAAAAGGAGATGAAGAAAACCTTACTATAGGACAATGATCAACAAACATTACCAAATTATTGGTTTATTGCTGTTTGAGATCCCTGGAGTATGATGATAATAATTAAAACACATTTTGAAAATATTCACATCAGTACTTTCATTCATTTATAGTGTTTCTTCTTAATATGCTAAAAATACTTTTTTTTAATATATAGAGCATATTAACTCTACCTACCAATCAAAGCGCTTTATACAACCTACCTCAATCACACTTTCACACCAGCACTTTTTTCTCTGCTATTTCTATGTGAGCACTTTCTTTCAGGCATTCAATCTGACTGGAGAACTTGAGGGTTGGTGTGTTGTCCAAGGATAATTGCGTGTAGACCTTGAGTACCTGGAAGTCGAATCTCCATGGCACACTAGTTATAACTGATATGTAATTGTGTAATTGTCTAAGTATCTTGATGTACATGGATGACATCAAGCTGTATGCCAAGAGTGAACAAGACACCGATTCACAGATCCACACCACTAGGATATACAGCAATTACGGCTGGGCGATATGGCCTAAAATCCATATGACGGTATAATTTGAAGCATGTGCGGTAACGAGATATATCGCGATAGATTCTTTTCTTCTATATAACGTATTTTACACTCTATAAGGCAGACTTAAAATCCTTTAATTTTCTCAAAAGTCGACAGTGTGCCTTGTGTATGAATTCTGGTTGTGCTTACTGACCTCGAACTAATTTTATATAGTACACGGTGTGCAGAAATCTGTCCAAAAATGTTTTATTACAACTTTGGTAAGCTATTAAGGTGCACCGCTTGATGGATTGTTGGAGTATTACGGCTGCCGTAGTCAGGAGCCTTGCGGAGTAATCTGGGCCCAAAATTCCGTCTGCTTCAGGTCCCAAAGTCAAACAAACACTGCGGCATCACTGAGAGTTAAAAACTGTCTAAATTCTTTCATCTTTAATAAATTGATCAGCGTTATTACTTTACCAGGTGTAACAATTAAGTTTAACCTCCAGGCATCCATGAAAACAGAATTTATTAAATTCAACGGAGTCAGAAGTTAGCTTGCTAGTTTCCACCTAAATATGATATGCCATGTTGACAGAGATTTCTGAAAAAATTAAAACGTACAGCTCTGCTATCACTTCCAACATAAATGAAGACAGAAAACTAAACAGCAGTGGCGTTTGCAGGGTTACTGAAGTTGGACTAACTGGTATATAATGATGTGCTACGTGATTGCTAGCAAAACAGCTATGTTAGCATAACATTAGCACAGTGAAGGTGAAGGATGAACGCTAACTTTTTTCCACTCGATAAAAGTTAACGTGGGGGATTCTGGTGATTAAGGACAGATGCAATTGCAAGGATGCTATACACGGGCCAAAATTCAGTCAGGAGAACAACTGAGATAATCCATCCACAATACGAGGTTAGTCATTAATATACTGCAACAATATGGGAATAGAGTGGCTGCGGGAGAATTAAGCATTAATGAATCAATGGTAAGGAAAGGCTTTACCCATATTTAAAAAGTGCTTTGTCTCTTGGCTATTACTGTCGCCCGGCATAATTTGCAGATAATGTTGTTTGCAGCCGCTGCAATGCTTTTGACCAAAACAGGTGCAGCTTGATGACACTATCAACATGCGCTATCACGGTACAGGGGTATAGTCAAAATCTCTACCGTTGGCCAAATTTATATTGTTTCTACTGTATATCGTTTATACCGCCCAACCCCAACAGCAAGGACATCGGAATGTCATTCGGACTGGAGAAGTGTAGTCGGGTGGTAACAAAGAGGGGGAAGGTAGGAGGCAACATTGCAGACATAGTGCACAGTTACAAGTACCTGGGGATCCCACAGGTAAATGGGAACCATGAAGATGTAACATATGTGTTAAATACTTGTGAATTTCACCCAAAACACTTTTTCTTTTGGGATTAAATATGTCATTTTGCATCTCCGTCTCCTGCCTGTGTGATCTGAGTCTGTCTGCATTCGTGTTGTGTGTGTGCGCTTGTAACGTGCAGTGGAGGTGAAGCCAGCCGCGGAGGTGTGCAGGTGGATAGCGAAGGAGCAACAGCTTCTGACTTTCCAAAAAGTACTCATTTATTTACAATATCAAAAATAAAAGTGCTACCTCTACCACACATTACTAAAGAGCACACTAGTCTGCGTACACACGGGAGCATCCATTACAGGAGGAGTGCGAAGAAGAACAAAAATGGGGTGACACCAGTCGTGAGACAGGAGGCGCCGCCATGTGGTGATACACTGCATTACAATAGCAACTGTTACATAGTCCCCCCCTGGTGAGAAAAAGGCTGTCCTCAGCCGTACACAGCTGAAAAAGCACACACCACACCTAACAGTACCCTATACATAGAGGTTACAGCTAAGATTGGTGCACACACACAGGTCAAAAGACCATTTAAAAATGAAATTGGTGAAAATAAGACGAATATGTACAGTTTTTTTCACTTTTTTCTTTTGTTCTTTTTTTTTTTCTAAGTAAATGCCAAGAATGAACCTTAACGCACGAAAGAGCCATAAAACTGGATTAAGTAGATGTAGAATAAGGAGGGGATGTTTTTCTCATTATCATTTAATATTTTAATATGTCATGATTAGTTCATTAGAAGTATATAACCAGCTTTGCATTAAGCATGAATTGAAGTTTTTGATCTTATATTATTCTTTGCATTACAGTGATGGTGATAACTTTAATTTGATCTTTCTTACAGGTATCAGAATAATAACATGATTTTCCATTGCAGATGTAACCATGATCATTCCACACACATTGCAGTTTGTTGCTCATTTTAGAGTTGTGCTCAAGGTAATTAAAGGTTAAAAGCTACAGCCAGCGCGAGTCTGGCTGATCTATGGAGGGCAAAGGCTTTGAGCTTGGAAGGCCGCACGCGCTTACACAGCACCTATAAGATGTCATTCTTGGTGATTTTGTGCTTAGTCATGTTTTAATATGTTTTAAGTAGAAGTAGCTGATCCAGCAATATTCATTTAATATTATATACTTGATTTAGAGCAATACACACTAATGGTCTTAATAAATGAAAGAGTCCTTGTAGTTGCCATGTTGTGTCTCAGCAGGGTACAGACGGTTCCAGGAGAAGGGGGGCAGTTAGCGTCTGCCCTCGGGAAGGAGACAATGTTATTCTTTGTGTTAAATAAAATTGTCAACATTGATTGTATTACACCTGTCACTACGCATGAGGGGGCGTTCTAATACCCTGATTTCATAAAACTATGGAAATGTGTTTTTTGAGATGAGATCTGAGACTGTCTGCATACAGTGTCCATCTCCCACGTGTGTGATCATTAAATCATCGTTTGACTCAACCCGACCGGACCAGTGTTGTTATTGTGGGTTTTTCCTCTGGTGTCCATCTCCAATATTTTTGAACCATAACATTTTGGGGGCTCGTCCTGTGGTATTGGGGTGGACGTGCGAGGTGTGGACGGTCTGAGGTTGTCGAGCGGACAGGCACGGACCAGGGATCTGATGTGAGTGAGCTCCGCGGGTGCTTCTAAAGGTAAGGCACTGCCTGTTGAGTTGATTCCCAAATTGTGCCAAATTGGGCTGCATTAAATTAAAAGTTTGCTCACTGACGTTGCTGGTGGGTGTCTGTTTTGATTTTGATGAGAATCACCGTGTGTTATGCAGTTAAAGTTGTTTAAGAGTATTTAATGAAGTTGAAGAAATATGAAACTGTTCCAGAAGTAACAGAGAATGTTGGGTTTGAGTCCCTGGATATTGAGCTGAAGGCTCAGGTAGTTTGGTAGGGAAATTAGGACAGAAACTGTTCCAGAAGTAACAGATACTGTTTAATAGTTTTACAAATTAGGACAGAAACTGTTCCAGAAGTAACAGAGACTGTTTAATTGGTCGTAAAAAAGTTATCTTTCTTCGGTAGGACCCGTTATGGTAAAATTTTACAAAATCGGTTAGGTTGAAATTATTATAGGACGGCACCAGAAGTTGCTAAGAAGCACATAGCCCGGGGGTTACGCCCCCTCCTGGCCGTGGACGCGCGGTCTTGACCTGTCGGCGAACAGGGGTAGTTCAGTTTTGGTTTAACTGTGGGGTACAGGGCATCCCGAAATAAGCTAGGAGTTACCGAGACTCCTCATCGTTTGAAACGGTGTCATGTGCTTGTTTGGACAAAGTTAAATTGAGTTAGGGATTTAGAAGTTAGGTCAGAAACTGTTCCCAGAAGTAACAGATACTGTTTGATTGATTACAAAAAAGTGAAGCTTTCTTCGGTTGGACCCGTTAATTTAAATTTGTCGAAATTTGTTAGGTGCTGAATTTGTCATGTCTGTCAGTGGTTGTAATTATAAGACGTCTTTTGTGAATAGAGTTTTGTCTGAGCTTTGTGTGACCCTGTGTGTGATGAGAGCGCAGCTGCAGCGCTGAGAGCTATTTTTAGACGGTGTGTGAACATGCAAATGAGCGTGTGGCTGGGAGGAGAACAGAGCTTTTCACTTCCTGCCCAGAGTGTGTGTGAGCCTTAGAAGCAGAAGGCCTTTTATTGCTGAAAGCCTGTAAAGAAGCTGCTGGTTTTGATGTTATAACAATGTAAATAGTTTCTGATTTAAAAAGAGTGGTTTAAATAATTTTTAGACATACCTTGCAAATGTGCTTATAATGAGTTGGCACTCGGCCTTTGAAGGTCAGAAGCTTCGTTCGGCGTGACTGTCCGGATTGATAAAGTGTAGTAAATGCTTTGAGTGCAGAGGGTTAAATGCAAACAAGCTTACAAACACATAGGCTATGATCAGAATAGGTCCCTAGAAGGCTTTTGAGTGTTTTAAACCAAGTGGGAACCACTAGAACGTTATTTGTTAATCACAGTTGATTTATGTAATGTAAAAATCATTTAAGACTGAGTAACTTCAGTTTTTGAGGAGCATAAGAGAGTGTTCCTAGGTCAGAGTAAGCTGCTGTAAGTCAATTGAAAACAATTTAATTAAATCTTAAATATTTTATACTGATAACACAACTGATTTTAAGTCATATCTTTAAATAAGTAAAGTTCATGAAGTTTTCTGAGCTGCCATGACACAGAGAAAGTGGAGTGTTTCACCCTCAAAGGATGAAATGATGCTCTGCCTTTGTTGTCAAGTTCAAACATAGGCCTTAAATAAATATGAGCCACTGATAAGCGTGACATAATTAATAATCTCAAACAATAAAGCACATTGGGTGAGTGACCCAGATAACAATAATTTATGAGCACGCAATAAAGTGGACCTGTTAGAACCCCTTTGACATTTGTCCCTTCAACAATAAATGATTATATTGTGTCCCATGCACTAAACAGTCCCATTTAATACTGTTAAATCGTTGTTTAAATAGAATAAGCAAACATGCCTGTGCTTTATTTTGCAACCTGTAACATACAAATAGCAGAGGAAGACGGTCAATTGGAGGTGACCTGTAAATGTCACATAGTGACTGAGGAAGGTGTTTCACCTTATGAGATGACAGTGTGGTCCGTGATTGAGCTGCATGAGCTAAATGCCTATATACAACGTTGCCTATTTTTATTTCAAGGCTTAAAGGAGATGACTGAGCATGAAAATGATCCAAATTGGGAGCCCACAGAGGCCGCCCACTTTGCTCAGGCTATGATAGAGTCGGTACTAGACGGTTTTGATTTTGATATGTTTGCTTGGGAAATAATATAATTATCTGTGGAGATGTCTCCAAGCGATTAGTAGATTTAAAGGAGACAAATGTGTGCTTGAGAGTGCGTGGTTGAAATTGTGTGTGTGGGTGTGTGTTTGAAAGGCTTTGAAACATAGGTTTGATTTGAATAAAGCTAATCACAGTACTATGGTTTGGCATTGAAGTAGAGCGAGCTATACAGCTAATTATTGAAGAGTTTGGAATTAATTGGTCCATTGCTCCCTCGCTCGGTAAACAACACAGTGAATTTGTTAGTTTGTGAGCAAACATGATATTGCTTTGGAGCAATTTTCTGTGAAAAATTTAAGGCTGTGTGAATGCATTTGAGCTGTGTTATTGTTTTGTGCCCCAAAGTTAATATGCAGTGTGTATGAGTTTATAACATTTATGTTACAGAGTGAAAAGTAGTTATTAAAAGTGAATAATGAAAGAGGCTTGGTTAAGTCTTGACACACTGCGTTGGCTGTGTGTCTTACCAAGCAGATTACAAGGAGACAGTGACCCTGGGAGGAGCGAAAGTATTTCTGAAAGCTAACAGGCAGACATTGCGGAGTGATCCAGAAGGAGGAGCCGTAAAACGTCACAAAAAGGGAGGTAAGCTTGTGTTTTAGGATAATGGCTGACGGCCCGAACATGACACCTACTGGGCACAGAGGCTATAAGCCTCTAAAGGAGCAGCAGCAACAATTAAAAAAAGCTATTCGTTTAGCTTCCCCTGGATCAACAAAGTTAGCTGAGAAGGAAGGCAAAGCAATGGAAGCTGAGCTAAACAAGCTTATTGCTTCCCAACAGAGAGGGCTGGATGACAAAATAGCCCTAAGTCTTGTGCTCAAAATAGAAGGAGAGAGATGTGAGCAGCAATTGGAACAACTGCAAGCCGAGGCAGAGAAACGTTCAATTAACTGGAAGATTAAACAACAAATCAAGAAACTACAGCAAACTCATGCAAAGTGTTGCAAGTGGATGTTCTTGTGGAATGGAGCATCTTCCTGGATGGAGGAGGATGACACACCTGAAACAGAAGATATGGAAAGCATAATGGAGGCTTTGAAACAACTGAAAGACCAAAATAAGAAGCTGGAAAACCAAATGAAGAACTGGATTCCAAAACCAGGAGATGCTAACAAGTATCACACAGCAGAGATTCTTCCTTGGGCCACATTAACATCTAATGCCGTAGGACGACAATATGTCATGCCTGTAATGACCCTCAGAGGAGGACAAGTTCAAGGCCCCGATGGACAGACGGCAGTGGTTGTGGGAGGAGTAGCTGATGTTGAATACACCAGAGCACCATGGGTGTTTCATAATGAAGGGCCTATGACAGTTAAATGTCAGTCCCTGAATGGGGAAGGGAAAGAGATAACATCAGCCGCAGAGGAAGGCTTGCCTTTGCCTTCTGGTTCACATGAGGGAGGAGACAGGCCAAAAGCCGAAGCATCAAGAGAAAGCCTGCCAGACCAGACTGGAGAAGCGGATTGGACCCCAACAAATGAGGAAATGATTTCACCGGTGGAAAGGATGGCACAACCGGCTTTCATCGGACTGCCAACACCAGCAAGAGAAGAGCAGGCCCAAACCAGGTCAAAACACTCCAAAGCAATGGCCAAGTCAGACACATGGGCAGGAGAAGTATTCGGACGAATGCTTGAAGCCCCGCAAGGGCTATTGGAAGTATTAAATACACTGAAGACCGTAAAGGACAAAATGACCAAAAGCATGGCAGAAGAGGAGAGCGACAAAGATTCATCTACCACGGAGGAGGAAGAAGATGATGAAGATAACGACAGAGGAGGAGTCGCGTCAGAACCAAGTATAGCCAGGAATCTTAGGTCAAGACAGGTGAAAAAAGAGCAGGGACAGAGAAGGCCTATTTTTAAGAGTTCAAAAGGCAAGGGAAAATTGGGACAGTGTAAAACTGTGACCAAAGCAGAAAAAGCTGCGGGTACTCATTATAATTTGCCTTTAGTGGCTGGTGCAAAAAATGAACCAGTGTACCGCGCATACAAAGTAAGAGATTTGGAGGCATTGGTTAAACAGCTTCCACCTATAACTGGAGGCGGAGCAAGGTGGTTGCGTGAATTAGGCAGACTAACAGAAGGAGAGGAGCTTGCGATTGGCGATTTTCGCGCCATTTCTGCGCGGTGTATGCTCGGTGGTGGGCTAGCAGATGTAGAGGCTATAGCTCGCACAACTCGCCATGCAAATGATTTGCCCTATCATGAAGTGCAATGTGCTTTGTCTGACGCAGTCCGTGAAAAGTACCCAACCCCTAATACAGGAGCCATACCTAAAATAATTTGGGACCCCCAAAACACACCTAGAGAGTTTTTAGAAAAAGCCAGAGATCAGTGGTTGTTAGAAACAGGTACCCATCCGGGTAGAGAAGGTGAACATCGGGCATGGTTTCGCTCAGCGGTGCTGGCAGGGCTGCCAAACCAGGTCACAGAAGATCTACAGAAAAACCCAGATTTTGCCGTAGCAGATTCGGTGCAGTGGGAAAGACACGTCTCACATCGTTTGCAGCTGGAGCAGGACAGGGCGAACAAGCAGAAAAAAGAGTTGGAGGAGGCACAAGCGTCTCTACTCAAACTACAGTTGGTGGAGGCCAGAAACAAAGCCAGCGGAAAGAAAAAGGAGGAAAAAGAAAAAACAGAAAAAATTATGATAGTTGCGACCCAGCCTGGTCCTGGGCCTGAATGGCCAGATAGTGGCCCGGGTCCCTGCACTAATGACGGATGGCCCGCCAATGCACCAAGGCAGAACCAACCCACAGGGAATTGGGGAACCGGTGGATCGTACAGAGGGCGTGGTGGCTCAGCGGGGGGAGTACAAAGAGCTCGTGACACGGGGAATCTCAGCAGTGTGCCTTGGAATGTCTGTTGGAGGTGTGGAGCAGAGGGTCATTGGAGCAGAGATTGCCCAGAACGTCGTCAGAACAATCAAAGACGAGGCTACCAATCCCAGGCACGTGGAGCTCCGAGACCAAGAGGTGGCTCTAGGGGAGCATATCAGGCCCCAAACCCGAGTGCAGCACCAGCCGCGCAGTATCCAGTGGCTGACTGGAGGGAGGACCAGTACTGAAGGGACCCGGAGGGACCAAACAGTATGGTGATGGCAGATCCCATGCTGTTGATGACAATAGAAGGGACAGAATTGCCCTTCTTGGTAGACACTGGAGCAACATATTCAACCTTGAGAGCAGCACCAGACAGTGCAACGTTGTCCTGCCACACAGTGAACGTGGTGGGTTTTTCCGGGATCCCGACAACTCTGCCAGTGACTGACCCAGCTTTGACAAAGCTGGGCAAGCAGACTTTGAAACACAACTATGTGGTGTCATCGCAAGCGCCAGTAAATCTTATGGGCAGGGACCTGCTCGTGAAGTTGGGCGCCACAATCACATGTTCAGCAGATGGATTATCTGTGACTCTGCCAGGGGGCCAGCATTTTCCGTGCCTGGGAACAAGTTCAAAGACTCAATATCTGCTTCAAGACTGTGAAAGAGCAAAAGTCAACATCTACTGGGGGAGATTAGTGAAAGAGGATGTTCTGAGGCAATTTCAGCTGTGGAGACCCTGGATAATGAGCTTGGCAGTTTACTCCCCTCCGCGCGACCCTTACCACGTTACCCTGTTTTATGATAAAGAGAATGACGACACCTATCGTGAATTATTTCAATCTGATCTTGAAGGTCAGACGTGGAATGTGCAAACACATGACATCTACATCGGACCAGAAGGTGTAGCCGCGGCTGTGAAATTAACTGATGAACAACGGCCTTGGTACAATGTGGAAGAAAATTCAACCCCTCACATTACATTGGCGGTCCACCAAGGTCATGGTGCAGGTGATCTACGGGGAACTGCACTGTGTTGTCCAGTCTATTTCCCCCTATTGGCAAGCTCACGCAAGTAGGGCCGTTTATGCCCCGGAAAGATAATTATACGTGCTTTAAGTTTACCACAGATAAAGTTAAATATCGGTTGGGGGAAATTGACCCCAGTTGGTGTTCGGTCACCCAGATTGGGAGGACCACCAACAATGTGAGTGATGCAGCCACCCTAATTGGGACTTGGGCTAGGAGTGGGCTGTATTACTATTGCGGGCACAGGACTCTACTGGTACGTGTTCCTCTTGGGAGCGTGGGGACGTGCGCGATGGTGAGACTAGGAGCGCCACTTATGCTAATCGGAAATAAGGTAAAATCAATTCCCTCACACAATACGCGCACTTTGGCAGCCAGGCGCAAAAGACACATTTTGAGGAAGAGAGGAATGCAAAACACAAATGTTTATGACCCTAGAATGAATTCCCCCACCTGGATCGACTCCATTGGAGTGCCCAGGGGGGTTCCAAATGAGTTTAAACTTGTTGACCAAATAGCAGCCGGGTTTGAAAATATTCCAATAATTTCTGCTTTCTTTCCAGTGACTCCAAACAAGAATGTAGATAGGATTAATTATGTTCATTACAATGTACTGAGGCTCTCTAACCTGACCAGAGACGGATTGGAGGGGCTAGCGGAGCAGGTGGGTCCGACCTCGTTAATGGGAGTGCAGAATAGAATGGCCCTTGACATGTTGTTAGCGGAAAAGGGGGGCGTATGTGCTATGTTTGCGGACCAGTGTTGCACCTTTATCCCAAACAATACTGCTCCAGATGGGTCGGTAACCAAGGCTCTGGAGGGCCTAAAGAGCCTTTCTGAAACTATGCATGATCACTCCGGTGTTGGTAATCCGTTAGAAGGCTGGCTGACCTCAGTGTTCGGACGGTGGAAGGGGGTCATCGCTTCGGTCATGTTTTCTTTGTCTATTGTGGTGGGTATTATGGTTATTTGTTGTTGTCTCATCCCTTGTGCCAGACGAATGTTCAAGAGTATGTCTGTGAGGGCAGTGGACCCTGGAGTCATTACTCCAATGTCCATGATGCCAATGATGCATGTGGAGCTGAATGTGTAGGCCAAGGAGGGACACGACTGTTTGTGACCTCTGGATTCTCCAGAGGTCAACAGAGGGAATTGTAGAATAAGGAGGGGATGTTTTTCTCATTATCATTTAATATTTTAATATGTCATGATTAGTTCATTAGAAGTATATAACCAGCTTTGCATTAAGCATGAATTGAAGTTTTTGATCTTATATTATTCTTTGCATTACAGTGATGGTGATAACTTTAATTTGATCTTTCTTACAGGTATCAGAATAATAACATGATTTTCCATTGCAGATGTAACCATGATCATTCCACACACATTGCAGTTTGTTGCTCATTTTAGAGTTGTGCTCAAGGTAATTAAAGGTTAAAAGCTACAGCCAGCGCGAGTCTGGCTGATCTATGGAGGGCAAAGGCTTTGAGCTTGGAAGGCCGCACGCGCTTACACAGCACCTATAAGATGTCATTCTTGGTGATTTTGTGCTTAGTCATGTTTTAATATGTTTTAAGTAGAAGTAGCTGATCCAGCAATATTCATTTAATATTATATACTTGATTTAGAGCAATACACACTAATGGTCTTAATAAATGAAAGAGTCCTTGTAGTTGCCATGTTGTGTCTCAGCAGGGTACAGACGGTTCCAGGAGAAGGGGGGCAGTTAGCGTCTGCCCTCGGGAAGGAGACAATGTTATTCTTTGTGTTAAATAAAATTGTCAACATTGATTGTATTACACCTGTCACTACGCATGAGGGGGCGTTCTAATACCCTGATTTCATAAAACTATGGAAATGTGTTTTTTGAGATGAGATCTGAGACTGTCTGCATACAGTGTCCATCTCCCACGTGTGTGATCATTAAATCATCGTTTGACTCAACCCGACCGGACCAGTGTTGTTATTGTGGGTTTTTCCTCTGGTGTCCATCTCCAATATTTTTGAACCATAACATAGAGCAAACAGAAACATCTACATATCATGACTCAAAGTAGCAATGCAACAAGACAGCATCAAACAGGTTTAACCAAAACATTTCACTTCAGATCAAGCCTGGTTGTGTGAAAATCATTAGTCCATCTTTTGTTGCTCCAGCCAGACGTAACTCTGGGGCAACGTCTGGGCCTGAGATTGTAATGTCCACCAGCAGCTGGGTGCTGGACAGATCTGGGTGAAACACTCTCTGGAACAGCACCCACACCAGAAGAAGAGTCAATGTCCGGTAAATCAAAGGGGAATGGCTCAGAGTCAATGTCAGTGTCTGCAGGGGGGCCAGGGTGGGCCTGAGAGTCGGAGTTCAGACCCTCTGCGGTCTCTCTCTCAGCAGGCAATGAAACAGAATGTTCTTTGGAAGTGAGAGAGTCCCAGGTATGGAACGGGTGCATGTTCACAACATGATAAACACCTGCATCCACACCGGAGTCCATTCGCGTCGCGGAGTCAGCTTCTCTCTTTTTCTTTCTCACAAGCGGAGCAGCGGCACACCACGGTATCCAGAAATTAGTCGGGTCCCACCTGAGCTGAGGCTGCGGCCATGGCTGGAGAAAATGTCCGAGTGTCCGCAAAACTGGGGGGATTTCCGAGACAGTTCACGTGCTAGAAGAGAAGAATCCTCAGCGGCATGTAAAAATCGTCTGAAGTCCAAGTTGTAACGTTCGGGCGCCAGTTGTAACGTGGAGTGGAGGTGAAGCCAGCCGCGGAGGTGTGCAGGTGGATAGCGAAGGAGCAACAGCTTCTGACTTTCCAAAAAGTACTCATTTATTTACAATATCAAAAATTAAACGTGCTACCTCTACCACACATTACTAAAGAGCACACTAGTCCGCGTACACACGGGAGCATCCATTACAGGAGGAGTGCGAAGAAGAACAAAAAGGGGGTGACACCAGTCGTGAGACAGGAGGCGCCGCCATTATTTTGTTTATTGTTCTTATAGGTTGTTTTTGATGATTTTTCAGTGACATTATTTATTTTGCGCTTTTTGTTTTCGAGAGCTTAAGTTAATGTTTTAAAACAATTTGTTGTATTTGATTTATTATATTATTGTAGTGTTAATGAAGCTGCAGCCTCAACTCCTTTCAGCATGGCCGGAGGAGAGGTGTACTGGCAGTCGCGTGACACACACAGATCAGACACATATTTCTGTGTTGCAGATGTGCAGTAAAGAGCCAAAGACCCAGTACTGTCTCCTGCCTCTTACTTTCACGCCAGAACACAATGCAGCAACAACAGGTGTAACACTTGAACGAGTTACAAAGAGGCCGCTGGAGAATGACCGAGCTAAGATCCTGTGGGACTTCCAGATACAGACAGACAAAATGGTGGTGGCTAACCAACCGGACATAGTGGTGGTAGACAAACAGAAGAAGACGGCTGTAGTGACAGATGAAGTGGTTCCCAATGACAGCAACATGAGAAAGAAGGAACACGAGAAGCTTGAGAAATACCTAGGGCTCAGAGAAGAGCTCAAGAAGATGTGGAAGGTGAATGTAACAGTGGTCCCAGTGGTAATTGGAGCACTAGGTGCGGTGACTCCCAAGCTAGGCGAGAGGCTCCAGCAGATCCCGGGAACAATATTGGAGATCTCTGTCCAGAAGAGAGCAGGAACAGCTAAGATACTACGCAGGACCCTCAAGCTCCCAGGCCTCTGGTAGAGGACCCGAGCTTGAAGGATAGACAGCCTGCAGTGGCGAGCGGGGGATTTTTTTTTTTTTATTGTTAAGACAAACAGCTTAATTTAGTATAAATTTTTTTCTCCCCCTTTTGTGAGTGTGGACGCTTCCTCTCTTTGCTCTCTAAATGCTTTGCTTCTTTTATTGATTTTTATGCAGATTTTTCCCTTTTTTCCATATGAGCTTACCCTACGATAGCTTCTGGACACTTATAGATCATTAGGACTAAAGTGTTATTAACAGAAACAGCAACATTTTTATAGTTACCTTATCCTCAGCGCTCCGTGTGTCTGTGGCCTAGACACAGCTGAAGCCTGATTACAGCGTCTGGGCACCGAACAGCCTCAATAGCCTGGAAAGGTGCTAACCGCTAGGCTAACTAGCAACAAGATGCCTTCCTCTCCACAGATGACTACCACAGACTCTTGCAGAAGATTGCAGTACTGGAGACAAAAATTCATCGCTTAGAAGTAAACGTGGAGGTAAATGGACTGTGTGGAAATGAAACAACCTTGCCTTTGATTCAAAACAATGGTGATGAGCAAGCTAGTACACAGCTAAGGAGCACAGATAACATGACCAAGGAAGTAGACTATGTACTTTATAATAAATCCTCAAGTGATAATCCCCCCTTGGACTGTCTTGGTGCAAAACCAAGACATAAATCATGTCTCCTAGAAGGGGGAGGACGTATCACAGGCAGGGCACAGCGAGCTGAAATCTCTGAAACCGACTGGCCTTCACTTCCTACGAGACAGAGAAGCTCTTCTACCCCTGTATACAAGAGGAAACGGGACTGGACAACTTTGAATAGGAAGGTTAACAACAAACCTCCAAAACAACTGAATGTGAAACTGCAGAACAGATTTGCCCCACTATCAAAGGACCCTGGATCTATATCGGACAACCATCCATCTAAAAGTAGCGAAGTAAGGTCTGAAAATCTGTTGAAAAGTGAAAGGCCACAGGGAAAGCTAAAGGCTAGGCCTGAAACGCTGATTGTGGGTGACTCTGCCGTAAAGGATGTACAAAGCATGTGCGGTAAGAACACTAAAGTCTTCTGCTTTCCTAACGATATGGTCAACATCCTGAAGGCAAGGCAAGGCAAGGCAAGTTTATTTGTATAGCACAATTCAACAACAAGGTGATTCAAAGTGCTTTACAGAGACATTAGAAACAAGAACAAATAAAAAGCATGATTTAAAATTGATTAAAACAAGCAAATAAACTAACTAACTAATTAACAAACAAACAAACAAACAAACAAACACACAAACAAACAACAGTATATAAAATCAAAACAGATAAAATCAGAACAGTAGGTAAAATCAGTAGTTAATGTAAGTTTTGAAATTTAAGCTTAAAGTGTGGATTTGGTGCTTTATTCAAATGCAGCTGAGAACAGGTGAGTCTTCAACCTGGATTTAAATAAACTGAGTGTTTCAGCTGATCTGAGGCTTTCTGGGAGTTTGTTCCAGATATAAGGAGCATAAAAGCTGAATGCAGCTTCTCCGTGTCTGGTTCTGACTCTGGGAACTGATAAAAGACCGGATCCAGATGACCTGAGGGATCTGGATGGTTCATACTGGGTCAGGAGGTCATTGATGTATTTTGGTCCTAAACCATTCAGAGCTTTATAGACCAGCATCAGAACTTTAAAGTCTATCCTCTGACGGACAGGCAGCCAGTGTAAAGACCTCAGAGCTGGACTGATGTGGTCCACTTTTTTGGTCTTAGTGAGGACTCGAGCAGCAGAGTTCTGAATGAGCTGTAGTTGTCTGACTGATTTTTTAGGTAGACCTGTAAAGATGCTGTTACAGTAATCAAGCCTACTAAAGATGAATGCATGGACTAGTTGTTCCAGGTCCTGTTGAGACATCAGATCTTTTATCCTTGAAATATTCTTGAGGTGATAGTAAGCTGACTTTGTTATTGTCTTAATGTGTTTTTCTAAGTTTAGGTCTGCATCCATCACTACACCCAAATTTCTCGCCTGATTTGTGGTTTTTAGATGTATAGATTGAAGTTCTCTGGTGACCTGTAATCGTTTTTCTTTGGCGCCAAAGACTATTACCTCAGTTTTGTTTTTGTTTAGCTGGAGAAAATTGTGGCACAACCAGTCATTGATTTCCTCAATGCATTTACCAAGAGCCTGTACAGGGCCTCGGTCTCCTGGTGACATTGTAATATATATTTGTGTGTCATCTGCATAGCTGTGATAGTTTATTTTGTTGTTGTTTATAATCTGTGCCAGTGGGAGCATGTAAATGTTAAACAGAGGGGGTCCCAAGATGGAACCTTGGGGAACTCCACATGTGATACTTGTCTGCTCAGATGTGAAGTTACCTATTGATACAAAGTATTTCCTGTTTTCTAAGTATGTTTTGAACCAGTTTAGTACAGTTCCTGAAAGACCTGCCCAGTTCTCCAGTCGTTTGAGTAATATGTTGTGGTCAACTGTATCAAATGCTGCACTGAGATCCAGTAAAACTAGGACTGACATTTTTCCACTGTCTGTATTCAGACATATGTCATTAAACACTTTGATCAGAGCGGTTTCAGTGCTGCGGTTCTGTCTAAAACCTGACTGGAAGGCATCATAGCAATTATTCTGTTTTAAGAAGTAACTGAGCTGTTGAGAAACTGCTTTTTCAATGATCTTACTTAAAAACGGGAGATTTGAGATCGGCCTGTAGTTGTTCATTTGTGTCTTGTCAAGATTGTCCTTTTTCAGTATAGGTTTGATTACAGCAGTTTTTAGTGATTCTGGAAACACACCTGATAATAAAGAAAAGTTGACGATCTGTAACAGGTCTGACTCTAAAGTCTTTGAGACCTTTTTGAAAAAACTTGTTGGCAGGACATCTAAACAGCAGGAGGAGGAGTTCAGTTGACCTAAGATGTCCTCCAGGTCTTTGCTGTTAATAGGGTGAAACTGTTTCATGGTGTTTAAACAGTTTTTTGGTGGACACAGTACATATCCTGGATCTGCTGTTGATGTACCAACTGCTTGTCTAATTTTTTGGATTTTTTCAGTGAAGAATTTGGCAAAGTCATTGCAGGCCATGGTCGAATGAAGTTCAGCTGCCACTGACACAGGAGGGTTTGTTAGCCTGTCAACTGTAGAAAATAAGACCCGAGCATTATGGCTGTTTTTAGTGATGATGTCAGAGAAGTAGGACCTCCTTGCACTCCTCAGTTGTAAATTATAAGTTATTATAAGTTTCTCTTTATAGATGTCATAATGAACCTGGAGGTTTGTTTTTCTCCATCTGCGCTCAGCTTTCCTACACTCTCTTTTTTCATTTTTCACCAGTGTGGAGTTTCTCCATGGAGACTTTTTCCTTCCAGAGATAACCTTCACCTTAATGGGAGCAATAGTGTCCATTACATTTAACATGTTAGCATTGAAGCTATTGACGAGCTCATTGACTGACCCTCTGGACAGGTCAGGTGTTAATGGGAAGACCTGGTTAAAAATTGCACTACTGTGTTCAGTTATACACCGTTTTGTGATCACTGTTGTTGATATATTTGTGTGGGCTGAGATTTTACTTTCAAAGAAAACACAGTAATGATCAGACAGGCCCACATCAGACACAGTAACCTTTGAAATGCTCAGGCCTTTGGAGATCAGTAGGTCAAGAGTGTGTCCTCTATTATGTGTGGCCTCTGTTACATGCTGAGTCAGCCCAAAGTTGCCCAGAGTGTTACTCAGGTCTTTAGTCCCTTTGTCCTGAGGGTTGTCCACATGAATGTTAAAATCCCCAGCAATAATTACACAGTCAAAATCAACACAGATCACAGACAGCAGTTCACTGAGGTCATTAAAAAAGTCTGTGCAGTATTTGGGAGGCCTGTAAACATTAAGAAACACAACTTTGGATGGGGCCTTCAGCTGTAAAGCCACATATTCAAAAGACTGAAAACTTCCAGGAGATAGCTGCTTACATTGAAATGATTCATTAAATAAGACAGCAACCCCTCCTCCTCTCCTGCTCACCCTGACCTCACTGATAAAACTGTAGTTAGGAGGGGTCGTCTCGATGAGAACAGCTCCACTGTTACTTTGGTCCAACCAAGTTTCAGTTAAAAACATAAAATCAAGGCTGTGCTCAGTGATTAAATCATTAATTAAAAATGTTTTCCCAGCTAGAGATCTAATGTTTAATAAAGCCAACTTAAGTGTTTTAGAGGTATTACTTGTCCCCTCGTGTTTGGGAGCAGTCTGTGGCACACAAGGTATGTTTACTATATTTAAAGATCTTTTAGAGTGCAGCTCTCTGTGTTTTGACCAGGCCACATGTCTCCTTCTGTCACCTAAAAGTACAGAAATTTTAAAACCTTCTAGTAAACAGGGTCCCAGCTTCTCCTGGGAAAAGTCATCACTGCCATAATCCTCACAGCCCGGACCCTTCACACATCACGCATCAGACTGCGGAGACAGGGCATGAAGAGGAACTAAGGGGGGCGAGGCTGGGCAATGTGACTTCGATTGCTCTGTTGAGGGTGGGGCTCGATGGCGAACCTTTGGCCGCTCTGGTGGGGGGTTTATGGGGGACAAAAAGGGATTGGGATGGGGGGTAGATCTGAGCCCAGCATTGACCCGCTCCATCATCTCCTCAGTGAATTTCAGGTGTGGGGAGGAGGGAGAAAGGGAGGGGGAGGAGGGTGATGGCCTGTCAGGGGTTTGGGGGACTGGGGAAGGTCGTGGTCCCTTGTCCTGGTCGTTGGTGTTGTTGAGAGAGTTGGAGGCAGATAGGGACCCCTCTTCTTGCCTTAGATGTCTCTCCTTTCTGAGGCTCTTCCCGGGTGGGGGCAAATGGAGCTCCTCCTCAAGGTTTCTGCTGGGCTTTGTCTGTTCTTGGAGTACTGTTTGTTCCTCTTTATGAGATAACTCCTCGTTTATCTCAGCCTTGGCACCAAGCACGGATGGATGACGTATGGAATAAAACAAGTTGGAGGTGAACAGTTTCACCCCTGACTTGTTAAAATTAAATCCATTTGCTTTGAACAGATGCCTGCGTTCCCAAAAAATATTAAAGTTGTCGATAAAGTGCACTGAGTGGTCAGCACATGCTGATATAAGCTATTTATTCAGTGTAAACAACCTGCTGAATCTCTCGTCTCCTCCTCTGACCGGCGGTACAGGTCCACTGATGAATACAGCTGCATTCAGAGAGTTTACAGTATTTAATAATCCAGTAAAGTCCCATTTCAGAACCTCCGACTGTTGTTTGGACACATCGTTTGACCCTGTATGCAGAACAGTGTTTGTCACAGTTGGATATTCATCTGCAATTTGAAGAATTCTCTCCTTCAGGTTGTTGACCATATCGTTAGGAAAGCAGAGGACTTTAGTGTTCTTACCGCACATCCTTTGTACATCCTTTACGGCAGAGTCACCCACAATCAGAGTTTCAGGCCTAGCCTTTAGCTTTCCCTGTGGTCTTTTACTTTTCAACAGATTTTCAGACCTTACTTTGCTGCTTTTAGATGGATGGTTGTCCGATATAGATCCAGGGTCCTTTGAGAGTGGAGCAAATCTGTTCTGCAGTTTCACATTCAGTTGTTTTGGAGGTTTGTTGTTAACCTTCCTATTCACGGTTGTCCAGTCCTGTTTCCTCCCGTATACAGGGGTAGAAGAGCTTCTCTGTCTCGTAGGAAGTGAAGGCCAGTCGGTTTCAGAGATTTCAGCTCGCTGTGCCCTGCCTGTGATACGTTCTCCCCCTTCCAGGAGACATGATTTATGTCTTGGTTTTGCACCAAGACAGTCTAAGGGGGGATTATCACTTGAGGATTTATAAAAATGCACAGAGTCTACTTTCTTGGTCATGTTATCTGTGCTCCTTAGCTGTGTACTAGCTTGCTCATCGCCATTGTTTTGAATCAAAGGCAAGGTTGTTTCATTTCCACACAGTCCATTTACCTCCACGTTTACTTCTAAGCGATGAATTTTTGTCTCCAGTACTGCAATCTTCTGCAGGAGGCTGTGGTAGTCATCTGTGGAGAGGGAAGGCATCTTGTTGCTAGTTAGCCTAGCGGTTAGCACCTTTCCAGGCTATTGAGGCTGCTCAGTGCCCAGACGCTGTAATCAGGCTTCAGCTGTGTCTAGGCCACAGACACACGGAGCGCTGAGGACAAGGTAATCATAAAATGTTGCTGTTTCTGTTAAGAACACTCTAGTCCTAATGATCTACAAGTGTCCAGAAGTTATCGCAGGTAAGCTCACACGGAAAAAAGGGAAAAAATCAGCATAAAAATCAATAAAAATCAATATAAGAAGCAAAGCATTCAAGAGCAAAGAGATGAAGCGTCCACACTCACAAAGGGGAGGAGCAATTTTTGAAGGAGAGAATGCTTCAAATTGCAGATGAATATCCAACTGTGACAAACATTGTCCTGCATACAGGGTCAAACGATGTGTCCAAACAACAGTCGGAGGTTCTGAAACGGGACTTTACTGGATTATTAAATACTGTAAACTTTCTGAATGCAGCTGTATTCATCAGTGGACCTGTACCGCCGGTCAGAGGAGGAGACGAGAGATTCAGCAGGTTGTTTACACTGAATAAATAGCTTATATCAGCATGTACTGACCACTCGGTGCATTTTATCAACAACTTTAACATTTTTTGGAAACGCAGGCATCTGTTCAAAGCAAATGGATTTAATTTTAACAAGTCAGGGGTGAAACTGTTCACCTCCAACTTGTTTTATTCCATACGTCATCCATCTGTGCTTGGTGCCAAGGCTGAGATAAACGAGGAGTTATCTCATAAAGAGGAACAAACAGTACTCCAAGAACAGACAAAGCCCAGCAGAAACCTTGAGGAGGAGCTCCATTTGCCCCCACCCGGGAAGAGCCTCAGAAAGGAGAGACATCTGAGGCAAGAAGAGGCAAGAAGAGGGGTCCCTATTTGCCTCCAACTCTCTCAACAACACCAACGACCAGGACCAGGGACCACGATCTTCCCCAGTCCCCCAAACCCCTGACAGGCCATCACCCTCCTCCCCCTCCCTTTCTCCCTCCTCCCCACACCTGAAATTCACTGAGGAGATGATGGAGCGGGTCAATGCTGGGCTCAGATCTACCCCCCGGCCCAATCCCTTTTTGTCCCCCATAAACCCCCCACCAGAGCGGCCAAAGGTTCGCCATCGAGCCCCACCCTCAACAGAGCAATCGAAGTCACATTGCCCAGCCTCGCCCCCCTTAGTTCCTCTTTACCACCTTCATGCCCTGTCTCCGCAGTCTGATGTGTGATGTGTGGAGGGTCCGGGCTGCGAGGATTATGGCAGTGGTGACTTTTCCCAGGAGAAGCTGGGACCCTGTTTACTAGAAGGTTTTAAAATCTCTGTACTTTTAGGTGACAGAAGGAGACATGTGGCCTGGTCAAAACACAGAAAGGTGCACTCTAAAAGATCTTTAAACATAGTAAACATACCTTGTGTGCCACAGACTGCTCCCAAACACGAGGGGACGAGTAATGCCTCTAAAACACTTAAGTTGGCTTTATTAAACATTAGATCTCTAGCTGGGAAAACATTTTTAATTAATGATTTAATCACTGAGCACAGCCTTGATTTTATGTTTTTAACTGAAACTTGGTTGGACCAAAGTAACAGTGGAGCTGTTCTCATCGAGACGACCCCTCCTAACTACAGTTTTATCAGTGAGGCCAGGGTGAGCAGGAGAGGAGGGGGGGGGGGGGGGGGGGTTGCTGTCTTATTTAATGAATCATTTCAATGTAAGCAGCTATCTCCTGGAAGTTTTCAGTCTTTTGAATATGTGGCTTTACAGCTGAAGGCCCCATCCAAAGTTGTGTTTCTTAATGTTTACAGGCCTCCCAAATACTGCACAGACTTTTTTAATGACCTCAGTGAACTGCTGTCTGTGATCTGTGTTGATTTTGACTGTGTAATTATTGTTGGGGATTTTAACATCCATGTGGACAACCCTCAGGACAAAGGGACTAAAGACCTGAGTAACACTCTGGGCAACTTTGGGCTGACTCAGCATGTAACAGAGGCCACACATAATAGAGGACACACTCTTGACCTACTGATCTCCAAAGGCCTGAGCATTTCAAAGGTTACTGTGTCTGATGTGGGCCTGTCTGATCATTACTGTGTTTTCTTTGAAAGTAAAATCTCAGCCCACACAAATATATCAACAGCAGTGATCACAAAACGGTGTATAACTGAAGACTGTAGTGAGATCTTTAACCAGATCTTCCCATTATCACCTGACCTGTCCAGAGGGTCAGTCAATGAGCTCGTCAATAGCTTCAATGCTAACATGTTAAATGTAATGGACACTATTGCTCCCATTAAGGTGAAGGTTATCTCTGGAAGGAAAAAGTCTCCATGGAGAAACTCCACACTAGTGAAAAATGAAAAAAGAGAGTGTAGGAAAGCTGAGCGCAGATGGAGAAAAACAAACCTCCAGGTTCATTATGACATCTATAAAGAGAAACTTATAATAACTTATAATTTACAACTGAGGAGTGCAAGGAGGTCCTACTTCTCTGACATCATCACCAAAAACAGTCATAATGCTCGGGTCTTATTTTCTACAGTTGACAGGCTAACAAACCCTCCCGTGTCAGTGGCAGCTGAACTTCATTCGACCATGGCCTGCAATGACTTTGCCAATTTCTTCACAGAAAAAATCTAAAAAATTAGACAAGCAATTGGTACATCAACAGCAGATCCAGGATATGTACTGTGTCCACCAAACAACTGTTTAAACACCATGAAACTGTTTTACCCTATTAAAAGTAAAGACCTGGAGGACATCTTAGGTCAACTGAACTCCTCCTCCTGCTGTTTAGATGACCTGCAAACAATTTTTTTCAAATAGGTCTCAAAGACTTTGGAGTCAGACCTGTTACAAATCGTCAGCTTTTCTTTAATGTCAGGTGTGTTTCCAGAACCACTAAAAACTGCTGTAATTAAAGCTATACTGAAAACGACAATCTTGACAAGACACAAATGAACAACTACAGGCCGATCTCAAATCTCCCATTTTTAAGTAAGATCATTGAAAAAGCAGTTTCTCAACAGCTCAGTTACTTCTTAAAACAGAATAACTGCTATGATGCCTTCCAGTCAGGTTTTAGACAGAACCACAGCACTGAAACCGCTCTGACCAAAGTGTTCAATGACATATGTCTGAACACAGACAGTGGAAAAATGTCAGTCCTAGTTTTACTGGATCTCAGTGCAGCATTTGATACAGTTGACCACAACATATTACTGAAACGACTGGAGAACTGGGCCGGTCTTTCAGGAACTGTACTAAACTGGTTTAAGACATACTTAGAAAACAGGAAATACTTTGTATCAATAGGTAACTTCACATCCGAGCAGACAAGTATCACATGTGGAGTTCCCCAAGGTTCCATCTTGGGACCCCCTCTGTTTAACATTTACATGCTCCCACTGGCACAGATGATAAAGAACAACAAAATAAACTACCACAGCTATGCAGATGACACACAAATATATATCACAATGTCACCAGGAGACCAAGGCCCTGTACAGGCTCTTGGTAAATGCATTAAGGAAATTAATGACTGGTTGTGCCACAATTTTCTCCAGCTAAACAAAAACAAAACTGAGGTAATAGGTTTTGGCGCCAAAGAAAAACGATTACAGGTCACCAGAGAACTTCAATCTATACATCTAAAAACCACAAACCAGGCGAGAAATTTGGGTGTAGTGATGGATGCAGACCTAAACTTAGAAAAACACATTAAGACAATAACAAAGGCAGCTTACTATCACCTCAAAAATATCTCAAGGATAAAAGATCTGATGTCTCAACAGGACCTGGAAAAACTAGTCCATGCATTCATCTTTAGTAGGCTTGATTACTGTAACAGCATCTTTACAGGTCTACCTAAAAAAATCAGTCAGACAACTACAGCTCATTCAGAACTCTGCTGCTCGAGTCCTCACTAAGACCAAAAAAGTGGATCACATCAGTCCAGCTCTGAGGTCTTTACACTGGCTGCCTGTCCGTCAGAGGATAGACTTTAAAGTTCTAATGCTGGTCTATAAAGCTCTGAATGGTTTAGGACCAAAATACATCAGTGACCTCCTGACCCAGTATGAACCTTCCAGATCCCTCAGGTCATCTGGATCCGGTCTTTTATCAGTTCCCAGAGTCAGAACCAGACACGGAGAAGCTGCATTCAGCTTTTATGCTCCTTATAACTGAATTGAACTAAACCAAGATGGCGACACGTAAACTCTCGGTGTAGCATCTCCCTCTGGACTGAAATAGGGCTTTGGACAAAGCGGGCCGGTCTAAATACTGACTCTGGGTAGGCAAACCTGTGTCTACCGTGTCTGCCTCCACCTGGACTCTGGATTGACGGGCCGGAGCCTGCCGGTGCCTACTGCGTCTACTAGATTCCAGGCCGGGGCCTGTTGTGTCCCCCAGACTCGGAGCTAATCAGGCCTGGAGCCCGCTGTATTCCCCGGACTTGGAGCTGGCAGGCCGGAGCCTGCTACATGGTCTATATTTTGAAGCTAACGAAGCCGGAGTCTGCTACACCGCCCGGACTCGGAGCTAAAAGGACGGAGCCTGCTATACTGCCTGGACGCAGAGTTAACAGGCTGGAAACTGCTACACTGTCCGGACACACAGCTAACAGGCCGGGCTGGAGTCTGCTACGACGCACCTCCATCTGATCCCCGGATTGCTTAGTCCACCTCCGCTCGGATTCGGAGCTAATAGGTTGGAGCCTTTTGTATTCACCCCCATTTTGGACTCTGGGCTATCATTATGAAGACGAGGACACTTATCGAAGCTTTATTGTGTGTATTCGTGGTCTGGGACTTGGGACATTGCGGTGCTCCTTGGGTGAGTATGGGTGAAACTTATTTTAGTGGCACTAGGTCAACTGTAGCAGTGCACCTGGAGTCACCAACGATTCATCTGGCTCTGGTTGCTAGCTTAAATCGATATGAAGTATTACCCAAATTACAAGGTTCCTTTGTTCTGTACAATCTTTCACTTTCACTTAAGAAAAAGCAGTATTTGTCGTTAACATCTGCAAAGTACGAAAATGCTTTTAAATGTAATATGAAACGAAGGTTAATGATGATTGTTTTATTTTTACTTATATCCGGAGATGTGCAACCAAATCCTGGACCTGAATTGAAAAGTGTCCAGACCCCTGCCGATATTAAATCTCAGCCAGGATTAAAATGTGTTCATCTAAACGTACGCAGTTTATTACACAAGATGGACTTGGTCAGAATTTGGGCGAAATCGACAAACGCGGATATTGTGATTATCTCCAAAACTTGGTTGTCCAAATCTATTACAGATGATGACATCAACATAACGGGATACAATCTTTATCGCACAGATAGGCCTAGGAAAGGTGGAGGTGTAGCAATTTATGTTAAATCAAGATATGAAGTATCCATTGTTTTATCTGTATCTATTCCTAAACAAATGGAATTCTTGGCTTTGGATATTAAAATAGTAAAGTCTCTTTCTATAACAGTTGTTGGGTGCTATAGGCCTCCGTCTGCTGTAAAGGAAACTTTATTATCTCTAAAGCATCTTCTGTCCAAATTAAAATATAACGAACTTCTATTGGCCGGAGGCTTGAACTGGGACTGGCTGAATATAGCTTCTGATGAATTTAAATCCTTCTGTGACTCTGTTAATCTTAGCCAGTTGGTCAACCTACCTACAAGGCCAAATATAAAGAGTCCTGACAAATCTACTTTGATTGACCTAATTCTAACAAATGTCCCTCATAAGTTTCTGTCTCTAGGCGTGTTTTGTAATGATTTAAGTGATCATTGTGTAGTTGCTACCAGTAGGAACACTAAAATCCCTAAATGTAAACCGCGTATCATCTGTAAAAGAAATTTTAAAATATTTAATGAGCAAGCGTTTCATTATGACTTGTCTATGGTAAATTGGGAAAACTTGAGTCTGATACCAGACATCCATCTGGCTTGGGCTTATTTTAAAGAAATTTTTATGAAGATTTTAAATAAGCATGCACCTGCCAGAAAATTTAGGGTCAAGGGACGGGAGAACCCTTGGTTTTCATCGGAATTATCAGAGTCCATCCATCAGCGTAACGTGGCATGGGCAAAAGCTAGGAAAAACGATTCCCTGACTGACTGGTTAGACTTCAGGAAATTAAGAAACAAATGCACGACACTTATCAAGAAGGCTAAGTCAGAATATTATTTATCTGTTACTACAGAAAACCTCAATAACCCTCAGAAATTTTGGAAAGTAATTAAGTCCTTATCTATAAATAAAATATCACAGGCTCTTCCAAAATTCATTTTAAAAGATTCTGTCCCAGTTTATGACAGAACTGAGGTCTTAAATAGCTTTAACAAGCACTTCGTAGCTACTAGTTTTTTATTTAACTCTGTTGGAGCAGCCCCCATGATTCCCTGCACAGAACCCCAAACATATTTTGGGGAGGTTTTTGATTGTTCTCCTTTTTCTGTCCAGGAAGTGCATAAAGCTCTTAAAGCCTTAGATCACAGGAAACCCCCAGGGCCAGACTTAATGGAGCCCTATTTTCTGAAAATAGCAGCTGATTACATTGCACAACCTCTTACGATCCTTTTTAATCTTTCAATCCAAAATAAAGGAATTCCACTTGTTTGGAAGTCTGCTTTTGTTACGCCAATATTAAAAGGAGGCGACCCGGCCATTTTGACTAATTACAGGCCAATATCAAACTTGTGTGTTTTGGCAAAAGTCCTTGAGTCTCTCGTCAGTGAGCAATTAAAAGAGTTCTTGTACTGTAAGTTCTTTCAAAGCTACAATCTGGGTTCAGAAAACAGCATAGTGCTGTCACGGCTGCCACAAAAGTGATAAATGACATACTTGTTGCTCTTGATAAAAAACAGCACTGTGCTTCTCTCTTTATTGACCTGTCAAAAGCTTTCGACACTGTGGATCACGCCATTTTAAAGCATAGGCTTCTTTCTTTGGGGCTGTCTAGACATGTTGTCTCCTGGTTTACTAATTATTTGAGTGACAGGACTCAATGCATTAAATGTGAAAATCTGTGCTCAGAACTTTTGAATATTCACACTGGGGTGCCACAGGGTTCAATTGTAGGACCTCTGCTGTTCATCATGTATATAAATGATTTGGGACAAAATGTGTCCAATGCTAGAATGCATTTTTATGCTGATGACACAGTTATTTATTCCTTTGGCTCAAACCTTGAAAAGGCAATAGAATCTTTGCAGAAAGCTTTTGACATGGTTCAGCACACACTTCTGGAGCTGAAATTGGTTCTCAGTGCTGAAAAGACAAAGCTAATGTTGTTTTCAAACATGAAGAGATTTCCTCAAACTGTCCCTTTGGTGTCCACTCTTGAGGGAAACCTCATAGAAGTGGTGCATATGAACTCAAAGTACAAACTACAAGTACACAAACACGAACGTAGCTCAGAGTGGCGGACACACTCGGCCTCGTTGGTCCAGCTGTGAGTCCGTTACCGTGAACTATGGAGCGGCAGATTTGTGCTGAACTAAGCTGCACACAGCTGATGTTAGCCAGGAAACATTACACACTGACTTTAATGGAGAGACCGGAAATACAAACACACACAGTTTGTTGTGTGAAGAAATCAAACACGAGCTGAACAAACAGTAAAGTTCCTAAAGACAAACTGTTAAAGGAGGAAACAAAGCAAACTTACAGTTTCTTCACACACCAACAACAAGCTCCACTCCACACCTGGACACTAAACACGGACACACAGGTGAGCTGCTTCCTGGAAGGAGGCGGGACTCCACCTGAAACTCAGCACAGGTGGGATGGGCTCAGCTCTGTGTGTGCTGATGTGTTAACTTTAAAAATATGCCGTCTGACTGCTCAGACTGAGTCAGAGTAAAGTTCACATGCTGACGTGTGGAGACATGAAACCTTGTTGTAGCTGCAGGTGTGAACACACTGATCCCAGATCAGCTCTGCTGTGTTTGTAACATGAACATTTCTGCTGCAAAGCTTCAAATGTTCAGCATGTTTCTCTGTTTCCAGTCTATAGATCCAGTCACACTTTCTACCTTCACCTGTGCAGTAAAGACTGAGAGCAGAGCTGAAACCAAGCGTCCAATCAGTGAGCAGCATCAACACCTGAGCTTCATTCAGACTCTGTTATTGAAGATGTTGTTGGTACAAAGTTCATCTGCTGCTCACATGAATCCATGAAAGATTTATTTCACTGAATGTTTCTTCAAAGCTCGTTTCAACCTGTTGAAGTCATGAATGAAAGTGCAGACTGAGAGTGGATCACATGATGTTTGAGGTGTGTCATGTGACATGTTCAGTATTGTCACACATGTCTAGATTGTCCCTGATATCATAACTGCTCAAACACTGATGATTATATTTGAAGAATTATTCCTGATGGCAGCAAAGTTTGAATGGAGCTCTCTGTCTGTGCTGATTTGTCGCCCTCTGGAGGTCAAAGCACAAACTGCATGATGTCACTGTAACCACCACAGAGACAGGAAGTGTTTTTATGACTGAAACACTGAAATGATGCTAACGGCTGTCGTTAGGCTCACTGACAGCAGTGCTGATGTGTTCATGTCAAACACTGGCTCAGGTCAGACTCCTTCATCCTTCTCCAGCGTGAGGCCGCCCTCAGACCCACAGGAGCTCTGACCTTTGACCTCCTGACCCTAACCATTTTAGTCTTGTTGCATCTGCAAATCCATCCAAACTGTAGCCGAGCAAAAGAAGCTGGAAGCTGTTCTATGAATGATGTTCATCCCAGAGTTTCTGTTAAACGCTGCTGCTGTGCTACATTTGTCATTTCCTGCTTTCACTACCATCCATGTCAAAGTGCTGAACTCATCTGATCACTTTAATGCAGTAAAGCAGGAGCTGTAAGTCTGACATTTATTTACTGTCATTACAAACACACACAGCTGGATTAGCATTCAGACAAAGGGCTGAAAAAAAATCAGCATTTGATTATTATTATTATATATCCTGTCTATCTGTCAGTGCTGAAAGCAGACGTCACTGATCACATGACTCTGAGGGATGTTTCCAGCACTTCGCTGAATCTGAGCCATGAAGATTTAAGGCTCAGCTCTGAAGGCAAAGCAGGTCTGAGCCTGTGTTAGCAAGCTGTACCTAATAAAGTGGCAGCAAGGACTCAGTCAGTAATGATCAGAGCCAGCAGGGGGCAGCACAGAGAGGTGAGGAGCTGTCAGAGAAGCAGGCTCACATCAGACTGGCCATATTCCATCATCTATACCTGAAATAATCATCAAACACACGCAGAGCAGAAACATGTGGAAACATCTGGAGCTCAGTCTCAGTTTGATCCCTCAGAGGTTTACCTCAGTCCTGCTCCTCTACTTCCTGTTTACAGCGCACATCATGCTGTGTACTGAGGGTCATGTGGTCAAATTGCTCGCTCTCTGTTACTCTGACAGAGAGCGAGCACAGTTATCCTAATGTGTGACATCACTTCTAACCACAGAGCATTCAGCTTTCACAGCAGCCAACATCCTGTCACACTGAGCATGTGCAAACACAGCAGCCAACATCCTGTCACACTGAGCATGTGCAAACACAGCAGCCAACAACCTGTCACACTGAGCATGTGCAAACACAGCAGCCAACATCCTGTCACACTGAGCATGTGCAAACAGAGCAGCCAACATCCTGTCAAACTGAGCATGTGCAAGCACAGCAGCCACCATCCTGTCACACTGAGCATGTGCAAACACAGCAGCCACCATCCTGTCACACTGAGCATGTGCAAACACAGCAGCCACCATCCTGTCACACTGAGCATGTGCAAATAGAGCAGCCAACATCCTGTCACACTGAGCATGTGCAAACAGAGCAGCCAACATCCTGTCACACTGAGCATGTGCAAATAGAGCAGCCAACATCCTGTCACACTGAGCATGTGCAAACACAGCAGCCAAATTCCTGTCACACTGAGCATGTGCAAATAGAGCAGCCAACATCCTGTCAAACTGAGCATGTGCAAATAGAGCAGCCAACATCCTGTCAAACTGAGCATGTGCAAGGACAGCAGCCACCATCCTGTCACACTGAGCATGTGCAAACACAGCAGCCAACATCCTGTCACACTGAGCATGTGCAAATAGAGCAGCCAACATCCTGTCAAACTGAGCATGTGCAAGCACAGCAGCCACCATCCTGTCACACTGAGCATGTGCAAATAGAGCAGCCAACATCCTGTCACACTGAGCATGTGCAAATAGAGCAGCCAACATCCTGTCACACTGAGCATGTGCAAACACAGCAGCCACCATCCTGTCACACTGAGCATGTGCAAATAGAGCAGCCAACATCCTGTCACACTGAGCATGTGCAAACACAGCAGCCAACATCCTGTCACACTGAGCATGTGCAAATAGAGCAGCCAACATCCTGTCACACTGAGCATGTGCAAATAGAGCAGCCAACATCCTGTCACACTGAGCATGTGCAAATAGAGCAGCCAACATCCTGTCACACTGAGCATGTGCAAACACAGAAGCCAACATCCTTTAATGATAGAACAAAATTCAGACATCAAAGTTTCTCACATTACAGAATCAGATGAACAGACATGAAGGGATATTTGTGGTTTTATGCACAGAGTCAGAATCAGAGTCAGAGGTGTTCCTCATGATGTTTGGTGATGGAAACAGTCTCATCGACGTTTCCATCACCAAACTAGAGAAACTAGTAGCTGCACGCAGCAGAGTTTAGCACAGCTGATCTCTGTGACGCATCAACAGGAACAACATGTTGTTAAACAGGACTGTATAAAGACTCAGAGTCTGACTCACACCTGAACAATGAGGCTGTGCAGCATCGTCCTGTCACACCTGCTAAACCACTCGTATCAGTTTGAGCCCGAACAGTAACACGGTCACATGACCGACGAGGCCAACGCGCCCAGACGAACGTCTTCCTCGTGGAACTAACTTGTTCCTGTTATCAGATTTGTGAGCAGCAGCTGAAACTACCACATGAATAAATGTTCTTCAAACTGTTTGATTCCAGCCAATCAATAATCTATAATCATGAGGATTCAAACACAAGAGCGGAACGTGTGGTTACATTGTAACCTTGGTTCTCTGAGTGAGAGACTCTCTCCCCTCTGTCACATATGGAACAGAGGGGAGAGAGAGTGTCGGTGTGATGGAGGACATCAGGTCCAAACATCACAGAAACAAACAAACTGTTAAAGGAGGAAACAAAGCAAACTTACAGTTTCTTCACACAGAGACACCAACAACAAGCTCCACTGTCCCACTCTGATCCTGTCTCCTCCTCTTTTATTCTTGCTCTGAGCTCTTTTTGGGTGTGTGTTTCTGTCTCCACCCACAGGAATGCATTGATACACTGTTGATAACGACTCGAGAGCAGACATGTTACAGAAAACAGAAAAATAACCTAAACACCTAAATAACGTAAAATAAACAGAATATTTATTAATATGTTTAATTTCTCTTTAAAAACTTTTCTGCTCCTCAAATCCTTTGTTTAAGTTCAATCTAAGGAAAGAAAAGCGTCTTCTTTAAGTTTCTCAAAGAAGTCCACGATCTGTAGGCTCATGGAAATTCATTTTGTTGTTTTTTTGAGCAGAAACACCAGAGTGTAGAGCAGGAAAACGATCCCAGCAGGATGTCTCTGTTGGGGAAATATCCCAGTTATTCCCCTGAGCCTGGTTAGTGAACTGAGTCAGAGCTGTTCATCGATCCTACAGGTGCTAACATACAAACACGATCAGCAGCTTCTCTCATATGGAGAACACACTTCAACATCTGCAGCAAATCCTGTGTTTTATGTTGATGTGACCAACATCTTGTGTTGAGCCTTTGAAGATGAGGAGCCAAACACAGACAGTGGATCCAGAAGGACTGTTTATTCAGGGCTTTAATACGACTGAACTGATGCTTCACATCCTGTTTAGAGACGATCGACGAACAGGCTCAGTCCTCACTCATCACACGGACTTCAGTCACACTGGGATCAACAGAGGAGACTGTTCACCATCACAGTTCAGCAACAATAATCAGAGCTTTTCTCTCTTGGTGAGGATCACATGTTCTGACACACAAAATATCTTCTGCTTTAACTCGTCTCTCTTTTTTAGTTTGGTTGTCGTGTTTTTTACTCTTTGTTCCTGTCAGTGTCAAATATGAGAGCAAACTGTTTTATGCAGGAGCCAAACCAACACCAAGCTGACCAAGAGAACCTATAACACCACCAGAATTTATTATCCAGACTTTACTGACAGATTTATGTGCAAGTAAAGCTGTTTTTTAATTATGTTCACTGCTTTCAGCCAAGGAAGCATTCGTTCTTAAAAGTTCACGAAACGAGTAAATCCAGTTCAGCAGAGTTCCAGTTTGTAGCACAGCTGATCTCAGCTGATCAACAGTAACAACAGTAGGGGTGGGCCATAGAAACGATATACGATAGAAACGATATAAATTTGGCCAACGATAGAGATTGTGACTATACCGCATGTTGATGATGTCATCAAGCTGCACCTGTTTTGGTCGAAAGCATCGCAGCAGCTACAACAATTATCATCTGCAATTATGGCGGGCGACAGTCATAACAAAGAGATGAAGCACTATTGAAATATGGCGAAAGCCAAAAAGTTAGCATTCATCCTCCAGCTTCACTGTGCTAATGTTATGCTAACATAGCTGTGTCGCTAGCAGTCATGTAGCACAACATTATATACCAGGTAGTCCAACTTCAGTAACCCTGCAAACGCCACTGCTGTTTAGTCTTCATTTATGTTGGAAGTGATAGCAGAGCTGTACGTTTGAATTAGTTTCAAAAATCTCTCAGTCAGAATATGCTATGAAATGTTTAGGTGGAAACTAGCGAGCTAACTTCCTGTTAACTTCTAACTCCGTTAAATTGAATAAATTCTGTTTTCATGGATGCCTGGATGTAGGGCTGCTCGATTATGGCAAAAATGATAATCACGGTTATTTTCATTGAAATTGAGATCTCGATTATTTGACAATATTTATTTAACAATAACAATGTGTTGAATAATGACTTTAAAGGTTGTCAAAAAATAATATTAAATAGTGTGCAAATACTGATAACAGTGCAAATGTTTGCAATATAAAAAAATAAATGAAAAATGTAAACATCTATGTTTAGTGAACTTTGCAGTGTTGCTCTGTGGTGCAGCTATGACACCGTAGCAAAGTTTACACACAGTCTACTTGATCCACGTCTGACTGAACCCATGTTTCCAAACCACTGAAGTTTTTTTTTTACCTCTTTTCAACCAACAGCAGTCACTCTCCTCTCCAAATAACTTCTGTTTAGCTTTCCAAGCTTCCCTCGGGTCCTCTTAATCAGCGGTCCCCAACCCCCGGGCCTCAGACCGGTCCCGGTCGGTGAGTCGTTTGGTACCGGGCCGCGAGAGTTGAGGCTCAGGTGTGAAATGTATAGTTTTCAGGGTTTTTATCGGTTTTCCATGTTATTTTGTTATCGTTTTTATCGTTGACTTGGTTTTCCTGGGTCTTTTCACGTGTGTTATGAATAAATCTTTTTTTCGGTACCGGCACTAGTTTTATTTTGTTGTATTTATCCGCGACACCTTAAAGGCCGGCCCGTGAAAATATTGTCCGGCATAAACTGGTCCGTGGAGCAAAAAAGGTTGGAGGCCGCTGCTCTTAATTGTTGTGACACGTGTTCGAAATGCAGAGAGGTGCGCTCGATTTGCCACACGGAGCAGCGCGAGAGTAAAGCACGAGGGAGGGGCTAATAATCGGCTCAGTCATTTTTAATGATCGTTGAAAGCCCAGATCGTAATCGAGATTAAAATTCGATCAATTGAGCAGCCCTACCTGGATGTTAAACTTAATTGTTACACCTGGTAAAGCAGCAACGCTGATGATTTAATTAAAGATGAAAGAATTTAGACCATTTTTAACTCTTTGTGTTCGTTTGACTTTGGGACCTGAAGCTGTCGGAGTTTTGGACCCAGATTACTCCGTGAAGCTCCTCCCTACAGCAGCCGTAATGCTCTGACGATCCATCAAGCAGTGCTGCTTACCAAAGTTGTACTAAAACATTTTTAACAGATTTCTGCAGCCAAAATCGGTTCGAGGTCAGTAAGCACAACCAGAATTCATACATAAGGCACACTCTCGATTTTTGAGGAAATTAAAGGATTTTAAGTGTGGAAAATATGTTATACAGAAGAATATATCGTGATATGGATTTGAGGCCATATCGCCCAGCCCTAAACAACAGGTTATTAAACATATCAGTTTGATCCACAGATCAGATCATACATCAGGTTTACTTCATGTAAAATAAACGTCTCACTCTATGAGCTCCATCAGTCTGTGTACCTCCTCATTGTCATTTCTGAGCAGAGTTTACCTGCACACTTCCTCATGTCTGACAGTGTCACAGTGTGTGTGTGTGCCAACATTAACCAGCTTATCATCAGCTCCTTGTGCTTCATGAATAACTCAGACTGACAGAGTGATGAACAGAGCACAGAGGGAGGCTCTGCTCTGGTCCATCAAGCAGGATTCACATAGTAACATGTTTTTCCTTTGAACACTTCATTGTGTTTAACTTGAAACAGATTAAAAAGTGTTCGATTGTGCACTTCACACAGTCCTGAGTCACAGAGGCTTAAATGTGTTTGATTCTGAGAGGCTTTACTCCTGCATCAACATCAAGTATATGTAGGATTTAAACCGCAGTGAAAACATCCTTAAATATTGATGGTGTGTGAGAGAGTCTGTATTTACTTCTGATTATCTCTGTTTGCAGTGACCCTGAACTGAGCTGGAGCAGCTTCATGTTGTTTTGACGTCACTCAGTAAAACCTGAATGTCGGCTTCTGAAGAACAAACTGGTTTCATCTGTTTCCAGTTAAAGGGACGATCATTGTTCCACCAGTGATGTTGGATCCAAAGTTTCATTCAGATCGTTTTAAACTGTTTATCAAAGACAAATGTTTGAGTGCAGAGTTACTGACTGATAACCAGAGTGGATTCAGCCAATCATCAAATCATCTCATTGGTTTTATTTTATGTAAATACAAACGTCTCACTTCCTGATCTGCTCATAAAGTTCCTAAAGACAAACTGTTAAAGGAGGAAACAGAGCAAACTTACAGCTTCTTCACACACCAACAACAAGCTCCACAGCTGCACACTAAACACAGACACACAGGTGATTCCTGGAAGGAGGCGGGGCTTCACCTGAAGCAGGACAGGTGGAGACTTGATAGGAATTTTCCCCGTACAGGGAGGAGGCTGATCTTCAGATGAGTTCCTGTTAAATCTGACGAAACAAAGTTAAAAGTGGACTCAGTCTTGTCTGATTTCACTCTGTTTTTCACTGAGCAGGTTTAAGTTTTATTAATGAAAATCAGCAGAGCTTGGTACTGATGGAAGACCCTCCTCTAATCGTTGTCATTCAGAGTGATCCAACCTGTTTGTGAATGCAGCTCACAGACTCTCCACATTTCCACACGACTTAAATGGTAAATGGCCTGCATTTGTATAGCGCTTTACTCTACATTCAGTCATCCACCCATTCACACACACATTCACACACTGGTGATGGCAGCTACATTGTAGCCACAGCTGCCCTGGGGCGCACTGACAGAGGCCAGGCTGCCGGACACTGGCGCCACCGGGCGAGTCCCTTCATGCATCGTTGACCAACGTGGACGTGGTGGAGTAACAGTTGTGGAGAATGCAACAGCTGAGGTTTGAGAAAAGGAGCTAATAGCCAAGGTCAGCGGCTCTCCTACTTCCTCATAAGGAAACTTCTCAGGTGGATGTCTTTCTCTGTCAGAGCGCCTCCACCTTACTGGCTGTGGTGCAGTGAGATCTGAGTCAGTCTTGGTAGGAGTCAAGTCAGGTTCATCAATCACAACATGGTCTGAAGACCAAGCACCTGAGTGAACATAGTCAACACGACTTGTGCCAAAGACTTCAGGTGTGTCAGGTTGGTGGGTTTGCCAACCAGGTAAGGACATTTCTGGTATAACAGTGTCAGAGAAGTTCTGACGTGCACTGTTGGGCTTCCTGTTAGACTCTCTTGGTAAACCTCAGAGCCTGACGTCTACAAACCAACTGTCCTTTGACATTTTTAGATGTGGGGTCAAAAGCAGAGCTGATCGAGGATTTCAGTGATGGCTCCAAATATCTAACCTGCACTTTTACATAGCAGCTGCTCCGTCTGTCAGTAATTTAAAAACTTTTAATAAGCTGCTGTTTCTCACTGACCGTCAGCTGTAGCTGAGCAGGATATCATTGCATTTGAATCCTCCTCGCTCTCTTTAACCCGAGTTCCTTCTGATTGGTTTCCTGGTTCTACAAAGAGAGTCTGCTGCCTGAGGGCCCCACCTCCTCCTCCACCTACTGCTGTGGACATTTACAAAACGTCAATCCAAGAAAAATTGTCTGGTTTGTAATAGATAGTCATTTTTTATTAGAGTCTACAGCAGGAACCAACCTGAACCTTGTTATGAGCTGAATCAGTGCTGGACTGTAGAAATGCTGTTTCAGTGGCTGCTGCAGGAACTAACATGGAAACGTGTTCAGCAGCTTTCCAGCTCTAATATAGGAAACACAAGATCAGAGTTTGGACACACTGGAACCAAACAGTTTTGTCTCGGACTTTTATTTCAGCATCATCGTTTGGGTTGAATTAAAACCTTTCAGCAACGCTAACCAGACTTTACGAGGTAAACGTGTATCTCCAAGAATGTCTTGCTAAGAGTCGCGTGTTCTGGGAAACAACACACAAATCAGTGGCGTCAATAAGGTTGTGTTTCATGTAATACTCTAGACTTTACTGTGAGACCATCACTAACATGCAGACGTCACAAAGTTGTTCACGGATCACATTAATCCAGAGTCACAGACATGCAGAGACACTTCCAGGTATAACATATATAATCCACACAGTCAGTCACAGCTGAGCTCTTTACTGAAGTCAGCATCAGCTCTCTGCTCGCTCTCACATCATATTCATGACAATCAGACGTGTTTCAATGATGCTGCTGTTTTCAGCCAAGCACACAGTCTCCATGGAAGTTTAAACTGGAAACACTGGTAACTGCAGCAGAGTTTCATTTGGAGCAGACCTGATCTTTGTGACGCATCAACATGTCAACACAGTATTTAACAGAACTGCAGTTTGCATCAGATCATACATCAGACTGACCACGTTTGTAATTTCATCAAACCTGCCATCAACATATTCAACAGTACTTACACTATCTTAAACATGTTTTCTTTTTAAAATGTTTGCATATTTATTAAATATAAACTGTGCAGTATTTCATTGATGGAGGCCAAGAAAACACAGTTACAGGAGAAATGTATTTAAGCTTGAAATGTAGCTGCACTCGGTAGAATTGAGCCAACTGGTTGTCTTCATTTTCAGTTCTGATGAGCTCACATGTTTAAGATCATCAGTTTAAAAAACCATAAGGCCGTGGATCCTTAAGGGTTTTATGGTTTGAGTTTACAGTGAGAGGTGTTGATAATGATGTTGGCTGTTTTCAAGTTGAACAATCTTCCAGGGAAGTTTAAACTAGAAAAACGAGTCACTGCCTGCAGCAGAGTTTCAGTTTGCAGCATTCCTGATCTTTGTGCAGCAGCAACAACATGTTGTTAACAGAGCTGTGTAAAGACTGACTCACCTCACCAGGCTCTCTTTCATTCACAGCATACACAACATTTACTTCATTACAAGCTGTGCTGCTCAAGTTACTGGAAATAAGCACTCAGTTACTAAGTAATCCCATGTCTTTACTGATTACTTATTTTCAAAAGTATTTGGTTACTTTACTCTTTAAAAAACACGACTTGAATACGTAATAAAGTAGAAAGTAGACGTTTCAGCCCGAGACTTTTTCTGCATAATCCATCATATAGAAATGAATCAAATTAAAAAGCCTTTCTTTTAAGTGTTTTATTGTTTTTAATCTTTTTATTTTATGCATCAAGAAAAGATTAAATTATATTATAGCTGTTTTTGACTTGATGAAATGTGTTTAACATTTAAACCTATTTCCTGTATATTCCAGCACATGACATAAAATAATGTTTTGTGTTTCCACTCCCGAGTGGGGCGGGTGGAGGTCTGCCCACAGCGGTCATGTCAGGGGGAGGATCCGGGGGTTTCTCTGTCAATGTCACGTTCCCATGGCAGCGTGCTTGCTCAGATCTGAAGTGTTATGGTCCTGGGTGGGTGGCCCAGTGTTTTTTGAGTTTTGGTTCCTTCTCATGGTTCCTTAGTTTTTTAGTGTTTCCTGAGTTCTAGTTTTAGGGCTTGTTATGTGGCTTCCTTCTGCATTTCCTGTTTTATTGTGAAGGTCTGTGTCTTATGCCAGAGTGTTCAGTTTGCGTTTCCCCTGTCTCGTCTTGTCAATCAGAATCGGCCGTGCCTCCCTCCTGTGTGTAGTTTCCCCTCTGTGTATTTATAGTGTGTGTTGTCTCATGTTCGTCGCTGGTTCGTCTGTGTCGTCTCCTTCACGTCTCCCTGCATATCTTTCTAAGGATTTCAGGTTTGAGGTTAGTTTTGTTTAGTGATGGGTAGATGAGGCTTCGTGAAGCGTTTCAGCACATTCCCCAAACTGTACCGATACTGTGTCGACACAGTGTTGCTGTTTTGCTCCATACTGACACCTGCTGGACTTTAAATATCATTGCAGGCAACTTACTTGAGACTCAACAGACACCTAGTCATACTTGTTTACACTGTAAGGTACAGTGGAACCCCGACTTACCAAATTAATTCGTTTCCGAAGGTCTTTCGTAAGTGGAACATTTTCGTAAGTCGAAGCACCCATTGCGCGTTTTGAGTGAGGCGATGCTGAATGATAGGCTATAGGCTAACAACAATACTCTAACTAGAACAACAATACATCAGTGGAACAGCGATGCACAAGTACGGAAGCCAAGGGGTTGTCTCCGAAAACATTAGAGCACTTTTGCAAACATGTGATGTCTTCAGGGGCGGATCTAGAAGGGTGGCATGCATGTGCCACCCTAAAATGATCCCTTGCCACCCCAAGTGCCACCCCAGTTTTGCATTTGACAGTGTTGTTTATTAAAATAAGATCGCATTAACAGTTTGAGCGTAGTTACAGGCAGCAGTGATATATACACACACACACACACACACACACACACACACACATATATATATATATATATATATATATATATATATATATATATATATATATATATATATATAGTATTATATATATATAGCATATACACTGGGTGAATGTGCAGTAGTAGCAGCAAGTAGGTGAATTCTGTACATTAATATGAATAGACGTCTGACTATTTTACAGGATAGACAATATAAACATATTTAAAATTAAAGGAATTGAAATGTACATTGTGCCTTGGTTTAGTGTCTGGAAGAGTCCTGTCTCAGTCAATTATAGATGATGTGAGAGGGCGGGTGTGTGTGTTTAGGGCACGGATGGCTTGGGGATAGAAGCTCCTCTTGAGTCTCTCTGTCCTTGCCCGGAAGATGTGGAACCTTCTACCAGATTGCAGAAGTTGGAACAGTTTGTTGCCAGGATAGGACGGGTCCTTCAGTATCTGCTCTAGTCCGGCATCTCCTGGTGTAGGTGTCCTGAAGCGGGGGGAGAGCAATCCTGCAGCAGCGTTCTGCTGTACGGATCACTCTCTGGAGAGCTTTTTGGTCCTTCACACAGCTGTTCCCGAACCACGATGTCATGTTCTGTGTGAGGATGCTCTCCACAGCGCCTGTATAGAAAATCCTGAGGATCTTTGGAGAGACCCTGAACTTCCTCAGTTGTCGTAGGTGATACAGGCGCTGCCTAGCCTTTTTGGTCTGGATAGTGATGGCCCGCTTGAAGCTGACGCTCCGGAGCGTGTGTCGAAAAAAACAACACACTGGTTCAGAAGCACTGTGTCGAGGCTTGCTTCGTTTGGCAAAAGTCACGTGACCAGTGACGTCCGAAGCTTCATTACGCACGTAACTGCTTCGGTACCTGATTCAAACGGATATAAGGAAGTGAATCATCCACGGGATTCGTGGAGTGTGTTGATGGTGACAGAGAGCGAAGAGGTGATCATTCCACTGACAGATATGGAGCCAGCGAGGAAGAGAGGACATTCTGGCGTGTGGGAATATTTTGAGTTGATTTTGCTCAATTCATTTTATCTGCCGAAGTGAAAAACTTGAAATGTCCAAAATCATGTTTTCATAATGTAAATATCATTACAGCATATGACTTCAGGAACACTTCCATGTGCATCAAAGCTGATGAAGACTACAAAAATGTATTTGACACTATACGTACATTACATTGCTACAGTTTAGAAAATCATTTTGTTTATTGTTGTTAGGTGATAGTCTGCAGGACCCAGGAATACCTGCATATCTACCAGCTTGCAGTGTGGTTCCTGCACTCCACAGCCTCTTCTGTTCCATGCAAGTGGATTTTCTCCAGGGCAGGAGAAACTATTTCTAAGAAAAGAAACAGACTCAGCCAGCGCACAGTAACACTAATCCTCTTTTTAAATCAAATAACAAAAGGGCTACCTTACATAGATCATGTTTTTACTTTGCAAGTTCTTGATTAGGGGTGGGTTTTGATTATCGCCTTTCTGATTACAATCCATGCTAAATTGAATAAAGTGATATTGATTCATTACAATCCTGTGTCGATTTGTAAATTAACGTTATTATGCCTGAAACGCCAGCATCTCAGGTTAAACCTCACAACATGTCGTCAAACACCATACAGTAAAACAGTAACTGGGAGCAGGTTTACGGATTCTGCATACAAACGTGAACACAGAGCGCGGACCCGACGCGTCAGAGTCAGATTTTGATGTGTCGTCGGGTCCGCGCTGTGTTTGCCTCTTTTTTTTCGCTGGCTTCTGCAGCTGCAGGTTTCATAACTCTCTGTTTACATCTCTAATTAAGTCTCACGTGTGTCAGCTTTCTTTTAATAGATACGAAATTATGGATATATACTGTTAAATGATCAGACTTGTAATATTTCTGACTGAGGCAAAACTTTCCAGATTCCAATCAAATTGAATTGGATCCTGTATCGAATCAAAATGATTCTACAAATCAGTGACGATGCAGCCGTACTCAGCTTCCTAAGCATTTTCCCTTTCCAGTTCACAATCAATCCCACCCCTAGGTCAAAAATATGTATAGGACAATTGGCCTCATCTAATATTTTGTATGAACCTGTCCAGCTGTCCAGTGATTAAACGACAAGTAGATGGAGGCAGGACTTCACAGCAGGGGCATACTCCATAATGTGCTGTGCATTCTCATATGTATATTATATATATTGCTCACTTATTGTATTTACCAACATCAAGGAGTTATGAGCAAAGAAAGGCCACCATAGTGCATGTTTAAATAGGGAAAGTTTATTGATCAAAATGTATTACGCAGATACGCATTACATTTTTTTCAGCCCCCCAATCGAGAAAACAAAACCAATTACATGTTCAAAGCAACGGAACAGTGGCCCAATATCAGAGAGAACTCCACTCTTGAGTGAGCAGCGATGATTGAGCAGTCCGTTTTATTTTGCAGATTCAAGCTGCTCTTCAAAGTTTTCACCACCAGATGTCACCGGAGAGGACTGTGTTGAAAAGCTTCGAGCAATGAACCGTTTTTCAATACAAGCTTCAGTGCTTCGGAAAGCTTCATTTGGCCATCACTAGTGTTGAGTTTAAAAACGAAACTAAGGTGAATGTGACAAACAAAGCGCCTTCTTGTTCTCTGTGATAATGTAAAGTTATTAATGAAAAAACAAACGAGTAAAAAACGGACTGGAAACATGTCTTCAATCAAAACTCGACAAAAACAAAGAAACAGCCTCACTTCTCTGCGACGCTCCCTAAAAATGACGTTACGTGTTACGTACCAGAGATTTCTATACAGCCCTTTATCAAGCCGAGAGAAAGTGACGCAAAACCCTCCAACTAATAACGACTAGCAGAGAGGCTCAGCTGAGTGTAGTTACCTGGTTTGCAGACGCATACAGACGTTTCCTGTCCTCTCGGACGCAGCTGTGATAGAACATGTGGTGCATTACCGCCACCAACTGGCTTGGAGTGAGGACCGGAAATCGCTCATGCCAAATCAAAAAAAAAAAAACATAAAGAAAGATTAAGTGAAGAGATAAATGAATACATTAAATCAAGAAGAAAAAAACCCACCACCGGACATATACATCCTCATATCCTTCTGTACAAATGAGTTTGTTTTAGAAACTGAAAAAAGCCACAAAACCTTCACATCTAGAAATCCTTTGCAGTAAAACTTGTTTTTTGGCAGGTTCCACAGGTTTTGAATCAGTTTTCTTCTTTATTCCTGATAATTTTGACAATGAAAAAGAACATGTTCTATAGGGCTTTGGAGTTGACGTCACGCCGCAATGCATTGTGGGAGCGCGGCACCATTTCCGAGGTCTACGAATCAAAACAAACACACTGTGTTGGAACGACGATTACAAGATGCTTAAAAGCAGCTCAAAAGAGAACGGACTGTATAGAGACCGATTGCGTCCAGAGGCGAAGCGGCGGTACTTGCAGAAAATAGCGTGCAGTGGAAATGTGGACCCGTATGAAATACGGCCGTGGAGTAGAAACCCTGAAGACGTAGCCTGATATATTTTCGTACCTTATCTGTGGAGTCAGCGCGTACAAGTCGTCATTCAAACAAAGGTAAGTCAGCTCGAGTACTGCGTGTGAAATGCGTTTGATTTCCCTGCAAACATTCACATTAGTGCAGCATAAATTCATTCATGAGGGGAAATTACAGTGAGAACATGTGGAGGCTGTTAGAGGGAGAAGATAGTGAGTTCAGTGCAGGGCTGTGCAGAGAGGTTTAAAGGGGCGGGTGCTCAAAGTTAAAAAGGGGCACATTGAACCAGGCTGAATAACAACAACACACATTCATCAAGAATCTAATATGGGAAGGGCAGGGCTGTGTTGGTCTGAGACTGTAGACATTAAAAAGTCCACAGGAGAGATGGTAGCTGATTAAACAAGTGTCATGAGATAATAACAAAATGCAAAGATTGGTGACAGCGCTTGGAACCATAAGGCAACAAAAAACTATGTATGTAAAAAAAAAATAAAAATATATATATATATATATATATATATATATATATATATGTGTATATATATATATATATATATATATATATATATATATATATATATATATATGTATATATATATATGTATATATATATATACATATATATATATATATATACACACAGTGGGGCAAAAAAGTATTTAGTCAGCCACCGATTGTGCAAGTTCCCCCACTTAAAATGATGACAGAGGTCAGTAATTTGCACCAGAGGTACACTTCAACTGTGAGAGACAGAATGTGAAAAAAAAATCCATGAATTCACATGGTAGGATTTGTAAAGAATTTATCCGTAAATCAGGGTGGAAAATAAGTATTTGGTCACCTCAAACAAGGAAAATCTCTGGCTCTCACAGACCTGTAACGTCTTCTGTAAGACGCTTTTCTGTCCCCCACTCGTTACCTGTATGAATGGCACCTGTTTGAACTCATCATCTGTATAAAAGACACCTGTCCACAGCCTCAAACAGTCAGACTCCAAACTCCGCCATGGCCAAGACCAAAGAGCTTTCGAAGGACACCAGGAAAAGTATTGTAGACCTGCACCAGACTGGGAAGAGTGAATCTACAATAGGCAAGCAGCTTGGTGTGAAAAAATCAACTGTGGGAGCAATCATCAGAAAATGGAAGACATACAAGACCACTGATAATCTCCCTCGATCTGGGGCTCCACGCAAGATCTCATCCCGTGGGGTCAAAATGATCATGAGAACGGTGAGCAAAGATCCCAGAACCACACGGGGGGACCTGGTGAATGACCTGCAGAGAGCTGGGACCAAAGTAACAAAGGTCACCATCAGTAACACACTACAACGGCAGGGAATCAAATCCCGCAGTGCCAGACGTGTTCCGCTGCTGAAGCCAGTGCATGTCCAGGCCCGTCTGAAGTTTGCCAGAGAGCACATGGATGATACAGCAGAGGATTGGGAGAATGTCATGTGGTCAGATGAAACCAAAGTAGAACTTTTTGGTATAAACTCAACTCGTCGTGTTTGGAGGAAGAAGAATACTGCGTTGCATCCCAAGAACACCATACCTACTGTGAAGCATGGGGGTGGGAACATCATGCTATGGGGCTGTTTTTCTGCCAAGGGGACAGGACGACTGATCCGTGTTAAGGACAGAATGAATGGGGCCATGTATCGTGAGATTTTGAGCCAAAACCTCCTTCCATCAGTGAGAACTTTGAAGATGAAACGAGGCTGGGTCTTCCAACATGACAATGATCCAAAACACACCGCCCGGGCAACAAAGGAGTGGCTCCGTAAGAAGCATTTGAAAGTCCTGGAGTGGCCTAGCCAGTCTCCAGACCTCAACCCCATAGAAAATCTGTGGCGGGAGTTGAAAGTCCGTGTTGCTCGGCGACAGCCCCAAAACATCACTGCTCTCGAGAAGATCTGCATGGAGGAATGGGCCAAAATACCAGCTACTGTGTGTGCAAACCTGGTAAAGACCTATAGTAAACGTTTGACCTCTGTTATTGCCAACAAAGGTTATGTTACAAAGTATTGCGTTGTATTTTTGTTATTGACCAAATACTTATTTTCCACCCTGATTTACCAATAAATTCTTTACAAATCCTACCATGTGAATTCATGGATTTTTTTTTTCACATTCTGTCTCTCACAGTTGACGTGTACCTCTGGTGCAAATTACTGACCTCTGTGCAAGTTCCCCCACCTAAAATGATGACAATCGGTGGCTGACTAAATACTTTTTTGCCCCACTGTATATATCAGCAATCAATCAGAAAATCATTGGTTCATATTACAATTAAATATGAACAGGCTCCTTAGATGTAAGCAGTTCAGATCTGATGTCATTTACATTCTTCACACAGCACATTCGTCCAGGCTGACAGGTAAACATAGAACTAATCTCAGGTAACATGACTCATAGTAGAGATCCAGTAAGAAAGATTGCAGGCTCTAATATTATTACCACACAATCCAAGGACACACCAACAGCTCAGATTTGTAGAACTATTTAAACAAATGTCTTCTGAATATTCAATTCAGGTTCACAGTGGGAGGGGGGGGGGTTTCGTGGAATTTTTAAAATAAAGTCTGCAACACAGAAAGAGCTGTGATCAAGCTATTTATTACTGCGCCAACACACATCAAACATCACAGTTCAGTCATGTCAGCGCTGCCACAGAGGTCGTGCTCCTCCTCCTTTACGCCTTCCAAGGAAGAGGGAGGAAGTTACAAACTGATCCTACCACACTTCACGTGTCTCGCTATGAAACCTAACGCATCAATGGTTGTGCTGTTTTGTGCCCTTGGCCTTATCAGCACCTGTAAAGGGAGTTGTTTTCTCAAACTGCTGAAGTAAGTTCATCTAGTTTTAGCAACTTTCACTGAACAGTCTATAACAGTGTCACAACTAAGCATATGCATAAGCACTTAAACACTTTAAATGAGAATAACAGAACATTTCTATTACAGAGGCTGGAACCTGTCCCAGTAGTAGGTAGAGCACACCTGGACAGGTCACCAGTCTGTCAGAGGACTAACACAGAGACAGACATCAGAGTAACAAATCTATTTAAAATTAATGTAAGTTTGCTGCAGCTGTATGTATGAACATGTGTTTCTGTGCTCACAGTCCACCTCTCAGGAACCTGCAGTTCACTTTTAGTCTACTTTAAACAGACCTCACAAAAGGCTGATGTGGCTGGATCAGTAGTCTGATTTGAGTACGATACCTTTGGCCAGGGATTCATCTGGTGCATCGCTTCACTGCAGTCTTACGTATTTTCCCCACACCTGAATAAAAAAATACTGATATATACAAATAACAGCTTCAGCTAATGCAGCCTGACTCAATCCTAGATGTTCAGCACACAGAGACACAGAGGTGCCGTTTAAAGTTTAGTGTTAACCTGAGTCACTGATCATTTGCAGTATTACAGAGTCTGGCAGTCTTTGCATGATGTCCACGTCACTGTAAGTTTCTAGCTGACTTCACTGCAATTTCAATTTCAATTTCTGCTGTTCACAAACGCTGTCCATCTAATCTGACTGAGCTGGAGCTGTTTTGCAAAGAAGAATGGGCAAAGATTTCAGTCTGTAGATGTGCAAAGCTGGCAGAGACAGACCCTAAAAGACTGGCAGCTGGAACTGCAGCAAAAGGTGGTTCTACAAAGTGTTGACTCAGGGGGCTGAATAATTACGCACACCCCACTTTGCAGTTATTTATTTGTAAAAAATGTTTGGAATCATGTATGATTTTCGTTCCACTTCTCACGTGTGCACCACTTTGTGTTGGTCTTTCACCTGGAAGTCCAATAACATTGATTCATGTTTGTGGCTGTAATGTGACAAAATGTGGGAAAGTTCAAGGGGGCCGAATACTTTTGAAAGCCACTGTATATGTAGACACAGGACTACAAGTAGAAGATCAGACATGAAAGTGGAGATAACACAGAAGACCTGCAGCAAAGGTCAGAGGTCAGACTGGGCCCTGGATTCAACAATGAGCCAATGATCATCAAGCAGTGACTAAAGCAGAGCCCTGACGTTCTGACATTCATCACACAGTCAGAACAAATGTCTGCTGATGACTTCATCTCATGAAACGACTGATAGATGTCAGTTCATTGATCAGCTGAGCTGCTGATCTTCATCGTCACAGAAACATTCAGCTTGTTTCAATCAGTAAATAACTCCCACTACTCCCAGTTTGAACTGTTCCCACTCAAAATGCTGTGAGAACAATGATCATTGTAGGACTTCACAAACATCACGTGTTGTTTTCCACATGTAAGATCAGCAAACACACAGAAACTTCCTGTTGCCACACACGGCCTCTAAAATCTCTTCCACGCTTTCTGTCTGAAGTCCACTCTCTGTGTCGGATCCACAGGAAACAACAAGATCTTATTAACATGGTTTTCAATGTGTCTCCTTCCAAAAAGTCCAACCAATGAACAAATGTGTGTATTTGTGGAGGCCGAACAAAAGCATGACACATTCCTCTGTTTCTATAAACTGGAGTCAAACACAAACATGAAGAGTTTCACTGACAGACTCCAAAATGCCCCCACAGTGGATCAAAGGGAAATCCTACAGTGTGGCCAGAGACTCTTAATGGCTCCAACATCAACACATCCACAATGTTGGATCCAGTTCTGCCTCACAGAGTTACTAAGACACACCCTCTGCCAGCATCACAACAGCTCCACCTGCTTCACCTGCCTCCTCAGCATCTGTACACCTGAAGAGAAAAGAAAGACTCCAACAGCTCAAATCTACAAAGGATTCATGAAGTTTCATCCAACAATAACATGTTTGCCTTCCACAGTGTGCTGTTAGACACCACTGTACCTCTGCCATTTCAAAAAGAGCAGCTTGGGAACATTTTGGCTCCAAACACTTTGTGTTTAAGTTCTTTGTTTTCTTTGTGAAGCCGACAACATCTGGAGCTTTGTGACTCATAGAAACATCATTTTGTTCTTTAGATGACAGCAGATTGGGACTGAATAATCAATCACTATCAAACCAATAAAGACAAACATGCTGATTTTACAGGAACTTTGTTGGAGAAGCTGCAAAGACATGAAACTGGTGGAGATCCCAAACCAGTTGATAGTGCTGGTTATTCCAAATAAAGCTGTTTCCCTTTGAGATGAAATGACTTTGTGTCCTGATATATAATAAAGATGTTGTTGTTTTTGAGCCCCTGTATTAAAAGTAGTTTAAAGTCAGCTTGAGTTTGATGTCTTTATGTCAAAGCTGCTCATGATGTTGAGCTGCTGATGGAATAAAAACAATATAAAAGCATGTAGTCCAGACTTAAATGTAGCCTGTTGTTAGCTGAGGTCCACACACAGTGTTTGACAGTGTAAAGTGTGTGAAAGGGCTGCTGGTGGAGCTCACTAGGATGAGCAGGTGACCACGAGGTGGAGAGCAGCTGGCCTGGCTTTGACCCGGGCCACGCCCCCTTTCTCTCTGCTTTGCTGTCACTTATCTTCACTGCTCTGTCCAATAAAGCTGAAAAAGGCCCCGAATCAAAGAAATCTGCTGCAGCCTCTGAAATGTCTTCTGTTTCCTTCCCGACGGCTTTTTCACCGTCAGCCCATCAGACAGTCCAGCAGCATTTATGATGATGTCATGATGTTGAAGAGGCTGCTACGGTGGCCTCCCATGACCCCCAGCCTCATCACAGCTGAGATGCAGACATTTGAAAACATTCAGCAGACAACTGAATAACAGTCCAACACAACAGTCTGTGTGCAGACACACACTGACCTTTCATAGAGTCAAACACAGCTGGTTGAGTCATTTCTCTGTGAGTCTAAAGTGAATCTAGTATTTGAAAGTCCACTTCCTGTATTTGTTGTTGAAGACTTCTTCAGCTTCTTCTCAAGGACATCAGCTGCTTGTTTGGCAGCAGAGGCAGTTAAGAAGCTTCCTGAAAAACACTGAACAGTGAGTTCACTGTGGCATATGACAGATTCAGCTTTCTGTGTGCAAATGTGTCTGTGTCGACCTTTCAAATGCTGTTGAATCCAAAACATCAGCGGCTCCTCGGCTGCTCACTTCATGCACTTCTGTCTGTGTGACAGTCCAATGACATCACAGCTGTTTCCAGCCCCAGTGTCTCAGGACTGGACACCTTTAAACATGTCGAGGATCAAACAGCGTCCAGCTAAACACACATGAAACTATCAGAGCTGACAATCATTCCAATAACATCTAATGGTTCATGTATGTAGACACAGGACTACAAGGAAATGGCTCTCAGCATCTGGCTGTGGGAACACATGAGTCCCTGTTTGTGTTCAGATTGTGTGCATGTTTTAGACGTGTGTCACATGTAGAAACACAACAATCCCACAATGACACACAGATGTGTTTGACACAGCTGTGCAGCTGTAAGTTGTTTCTAATGATTCATTGAAGCTCTTCTAACATTCTGGAGACGATCAGTACATGAATCTGTTCAACACGACAACAATTTGACTTCAGTGTGAACGTTTGCATTAAATAACCTTCTTCATCCAGCTGACAGCATCTTCATCCTATGATGTGAACAGTTCCTCCTGTTGATGACAAACCTCTGACAGGATCTGCTTGAGGAGCTTTTTCATGTGCAGCTCTCTGAGCTCAGGGCTGAGCTGCTGTTTCATCTTTAAGAGCTGCTGCCTCCTCGCCGGACTTGTTCTCCTCTTCTTCTCCTAATGACACCATTTCTGCTTCATATTAAATTCAATAAAGATGCTGACATGTATCTGTAGCAACAACATCATTGAATCTAGAACAACTGGAGCCAAACCAGTGGCTCTGCTGGGATCACTGGTGAGCCAACACTTCCTTGTTGATGCAGATTTCAGGGCTTCCTTTTGCTCCTCCGTTATAACTGTTCTCTCTTCTCAACACATGATGACACAAAGGAATCAGCAGTGACAAAGATGATGCTGAAGAGAAGCACACACTTCACACATATAACAGAGCAGTGCAGTTACACACACCTCTGCTCGACATCAGGCCTCAAACAAAGACACAAAACACTAACTTGACTCTAAACAGAAGAAACGAGCAGCTGTTTCTGTTCTGTGCTTATTTATATTTGACACACATGCTTCTCTTTGTGCAAACACACATCGCACTATAAGGGTAACCTCGCACACAATGATTGGACAGCACAGTGATGATGCTGGGAGATCCTATACGCAGCAACACAGAAACACTGAGAACTTTAAACAATGATGGAAAGTGTTATAAATGACTTGTTGGCCTCTGATCTGTCACAAACAGCTGAAACGTGTCTCTCATGAGTCACATGAAGGTTTTTGACAGAAAGGACAAAAAGTAGCTGCAGTCAGTTTGTGTCATTTTTATATTTATTCATCTGGGAGAAAAATCTGAGGGACATTAAAATGTGTTTTCAACAGAGACAAGAACATGAATATAACAGAACAGGTAAATGAACATGTTTCAAGTAAACAGCTGGACTGATCAGGTCCAAACACAGAGTGATAAACTTGTCAAACAGCTGTCATATCTTTATATAGAAGCTCTTTATAAATGCTGCTCACTGCAGTCTGTTTACTAATAATGTCAAAGTGTTAGAAACACAGAAACATCAGAATGGTCTTTGTTCACAGAAACCTGTCTGGGATCCTTTGTTGTTCTTTTGATGCAGAGTTACATTATAAATATAAAGAGTTATTTCAGAGTCTCATCAGTTTTCCTGCATGTCTTTATTTAACACATCAGCAGGGCTGAAGCTCTCATGTTAAACACACACTGATCTATGGACACGTTCATGTGTTTCTAACAGAACCAGGCTGTTATCAGCCTGCACTAACATTATGTCACACACACTGAATGTAACAGTGACAGTTTACATCATCACACAATCAGCTGTGATTGTTTCACTGTCATCAAACGAGTCAACAGGAAGTAGAATCAATAGAAACCAATCATTTACTGACAGCATGTCTGATGGAAATAAGTGCAGATTATGTATGAAGTCTAACTGCACACAGTAACTGTGTTACAATAAGGACTTAACAGCGCCCTCTGCTGGAGTGTTTCAGTACTGTGTGGTGCACCCCACCCTCACTCTACACCTGAGCCACAGACCACACCCTCCACCTCAATATACACCACAGTTTTCTCTGCTGTGGAAATGAGATCAGGAGGAAATCATCATTATTATTATTTAATAAACGCTCACATTAATGTGGGCTTATTTGTTTCATATTAGAAACATTAGTTGAGTGTTTTTAGTATAAAATGGTCAAAGTCCCTCTTTTTGCTCCTCCCCTCACCTGTGGATGGACGCTGCTGTTACCGTGGTGACAGCTTGGATGTGTTTCAGTCCTGCCTGGTTATCACTGCAGGAATCTTTCATATTTATTACAGGTAATAACTCTGATTTTTCTGTGTATTATGAACCAAATGTATCCTGATACTCACAGAGATGGATGAGCAGAGGTCACATGATGAAAGAACAAACATGGAGTCTTTGATTTATTTAGATATTTATTGATGAATGCAAACAAACCTGACACTGAACCATCGTCCAGCAGAACAAACCTGATCACATGACCTGCTGACCCAAACAGTGCAAAGCTCCATGGCAACAACAACAAACAGCCTCACATATGTTAACAGAGGCTGTTAGAAGCACAGAGTCTTTACAGTCTTTCTCCTGTTTGGACACAGATCTCTGCACATCTTCATCACAGTTACTCACAGACGTGCAGAGTGTGTGGATATCAAAGCTAAGTTTCCACCATGTTTGTAGTCTGTACTGGGACTCATGGAGCATCTCTCTATGAGCACTCAGTGCTTTAAACAGTGAGTCCCAGTTTAACCAGCAGCCTTCACACCACACATCACACAGACATGGAAACTTCAAACCTCAGACTGAAGACACCATCAGAAATAAACAGATTGTGATGAAGATGAAGAACTGGACCAGTTTGCTGTGGTTTCTTCTGTTCCTGTCAGAAATAAGAGTCTGGCAGCACTTTGCTCTCCTTCCACATGTTTAAGGAGGAAGTGAAGAAGAGCGAGTGAGTCGTCTTCCTCTGTGGGCCCAACATCAGGCAGCAGCCACGGATTTTTAAAAACCCAGCACACTGCTTCAGAAACACTGAGTCAGGTGACCAGAGTCATGTGATCAGTGAGGTCTTCACTCAGGACGTCACTGCTTCAGGACCTGATTCAGAGGTTTATAAGGACGTGGATCATTGGTGCTGATGTTGTGTGAGAGCTGGTGAACCATGGGGAACATAAATAACAACCAGGCCATCAGCAGTTCTACCCCCAGCTCTAACACCTACATAATACACTATACATATAGTTATTGTTAAGGTTCAAATATTGAGGAAGGAGAGTACAAACAACCAGGTCCAGAAGAGCTTGGTCAAACAATTGATTTTAATGAACACAGGCGTGGGGGGACCAGCGCCGTACGCAGACAGCGCTGATCTCCGACTAATCAAAGCATAAACAGATATTTTATACCATCGGGGTTTGAATTTAATGACGCCCCTTCAACGTCACACAGATACATACATACATACGTCAAATCAAAACCACAATGACTTTTAACACAGTTTGAAAAGAACATTATCTTCATGGCAGATGTTTCCTGTCAACCTTTTGACTGCCGCTTCTCCAAAACCACAGACCATGCTCTGCAGTAAGATACCACTTCTGCACGCCCGCAGTTGCAAGCAAACATGATTAACCTCTCACCTATAACTGAATGTATCTACTATGTGTGTGTGTGTGTGTCACGACCTCACTTGGCACTCTGTGTCACCTCTCACCTACTAAAGCTCGCAGTCAAACAGAGGCCACTCTCACATGTGTCAGCAGTTTACTAAAACTATATATGTAGTATATTGAATAAATGTTTTAATCAAGAACCTCTACTAGAAGCTTAATAAAAGAATATAAAAGTATAAAAGATAATAATGAACAACCTGGTTATTCAAATAGCATCATCCAAACAGCTCCTCAGAATCAGCTGCACTTACACTCTGCTTTTAGTTTCACTTTTGCAAAAGCACGCTCTGCAAACCTGCAGTTTCCTGTCAAGACTTTGCACAGATGGACTCAGAATCAACAGAATCAGCCCATACACACTTAAGATTATAACAAGCATTCAAAAGCATTTAAGATCATAGATTCAACTCAACAGTTTAAAGTGGTTATAACTGCACCTGTAGTAAAGGCTAATTGGGTACCAAAATGTTTAAACATCTGAATGCAATATCAATGCTGTAGATTATATTATTAATGCAATGGTAATGATGATGATTATTAACAGTAGCAACAAAATAATTTCCCTGATCTCCACATTATATAGGTTATAGTATGTTATATATAAACGTAGCTGAAGCAGTTTCATTTGTAGCTTCACGCTGCACTTCACATGTTTGTCCACCAGATGGCAGCACAGAGGCCTGTGTTGGAAAGCTTTGAGTAATGAAGCGTTTTCAATCCAAGCTTCAGAAAGCTTCATGTGGTCATCAAGGAAGCAACCAGGAAATATCTGCTGTGTGTAAAAACAGCAACACAAGAATCCAGGATGAAGACAAGAAACTCAAAGCTCACAAAACAGGTGGAGCTAATTTTGTGACGTGTTTCTGTAAAAACACCACAGAAGTGAATCATCAAAGTTTCCATGTGAGCTGATGATGCTGCTGCAGAGTTTCTGTGAACCTCCTGTGACCCCGCCTCCTCATACAGAGACATCTGATTGCTCTTCAAACTGCATCACGTGGACACATGTGATTGTGTGTTGTAGTATTGATCCCAATGCTGGTATCAGTCCTGGATCAATAACCCTGGATGGATGCGTTCAGCATGGAGCCCTGAGCTGTGTTACAGACAAACATGGAAACTGACAGGTCTGTGTCATTCACAGTCTGTAACACTTCTAAACAACAGAGGCTGACCCAAGTGCCTCAGAGCCAGGCACGCTCACATCACAGCTCTCTAAATAAGCCAGTTTCAAAATAAGAGCTGAAAGCTGTGTTTGCTTGTGTTAGCTTATTATTGTGGAGACTAACATTCAGTGATCATGTGTTCAGACTCATAATGATTACTCTCAGAAATCCTGATCTTTGTATTTACTGTGTGTTGGATCAATAACTGAGATTCATGGTATCACACAGCTGTGCTGCTGCTGATGTCAGCACATCTGGAACAATACGAGGTATCTGCTACCAGACTGAGCAGGACGTGAGACCTGTGGACTGTTTAAAGCTGTCCCTCCACAGCTCACTCAGACCTGATCCACACCTCAGTGATATTCTCTGACTTCCTCAGTAGAGACAGAAACCATTCAGATCTGGGACCATCAGCTGACTGATGATGTCACACAGACTGTGTTTTTCAGGAACAGTGATTCTGATGTGAGCCTGCTAGCTGACAGCAGACCTGATGAAAGCACATGTTCACATCTGTGAGGACAGACTGGACTCTTTGACTGCACCTTGGTTCTCCTCAGAGGTCTGTACAGGAGCATGTCCACCCCCACTGAAGATCTCAGTCACTGTGAAACATAGAAAGCTGCTTGTGTGGCCTCTGCCTCACATGTAGATACAGCTACAGGTTTCTCTGTCAGTCAGACTGAAACAGTGTCCTGATGCTGCATCATTCAGCTCTGTGCCCCAGTCAGCATCACTGGGAGCTACCAGTGTTTCTGCCCTTTTCCTGTAACACTACACTCAGCACAGGCTCAGCTGGTATCCAGTGTTGGACTTTGGCTTCAGCTGCTGTGATAGATCCTCTAACATAGATCAGCTCTGCTACATGTTGTTAGATAAGTGCAGCTGCTGTCATGTCCTGATGTTTCTCTGGCTCAGCAGCTTCTCCATCAGAGGTTCACATGGAGCTGATCCAGTATCTCCAGTAACTGTGTTCTGTGCCTCACTGGTTCATCCTTCTGTCTGTGTGACGTCAGTCAGATGTTGAAGTTAAACTCTGTAATCTTCACTGTGTCACAGAGTTCAGTGAGTCCCGTTATTCACAGTATCAATCAGATCATCAGAGAACAGCTGATCAGCAATCAGTGGTGCCAACAGCGCCTCCTGTGGTGAGAGGATGCAATAATGCAATGTAGCATTTTTCCACTCAACACTTGCAGTCATGGAAACTGTCTGTTGGATCTGTGTGACGTTGCTTTCTTGGTTAGAGTTCCTCACAAATGTCCAGATGATTCTTCTAATGAGGCGTCGACCATGTTTGCAGCTCTTTGGAAGAAAACGTCGCCCTTTGCCATCCTTACTTTTCTTTGACTTCTTCAAATGCAGCTGAACTCCAGCTGGTATTTTCTTGGACTTTGCAGCTGTTTCTGGTCATCAGTTCATTCCTGCAAACCTCTGAAGCTGAACAACAATGATGCTGCATTGCTGGCTGATCCCAAAAGGTTGATTCTGTTCATCTGGACGTTTTCAGAAACGTTTGCTCACTGATCAGGTGACTTCTTCAGTCTCAGCTGACTGCAGCTTTACAAGCTTACAAACAGCACATTTGCACAATGACTGAAAGCAGCAGCACCTGATATATATGATACTAATATAATACATATACATATATAATCCATACTAATGATGAAGGAACTGAGCTCACAGTCCATTGTTCATTCAGTGAACTACTCAGTTTATTTTGGGCCTCAGAAATGCTCACTCTGTTTGTACATCACTGTCAGCAATAGACTCATTCTGCTGTGTGGACAGGAACACATGTGACATCACTTCCTGTTTGTTTGTGACTGAAGAGGAAGAAGTTTACAAGGAATCATTTAGAAGAGTTTCAAACATCAACTGATTGAATCCATGAATCTGAAAACGTGTTTGTGAGTGAAAGAGACAGACATGTACAGACTGAACTATCTGTTCAACAGTCAGAGTGTTTCTGTAACAGGAGACACTCTTTACACTCCACTCAGCACAGGGACACTGAGGAATCAGGAGACCAGACTCTAAACCCAGGATAAAGAGTTTGAGTGAATGTGGTGTTGAAGGTGTGGAGGTGGATCAGAGTGTCAGAGGAGACTCTGTAGAAGGACAGAGTGCCAGCAGGACAGTCCACATACACTGCTGCTCTGTTAGAGACAGAGGAGGAGGAGGAGGAGATGGATGTTACTCTGTTATTGTGACAGACAGACTGAGGACCATCATCAGAGCAGAACAGACTCCAGGACTGATCATTGTCTCCAAACACACAGTCACTGTCTCCTTTCCTTCTGATGCTTCTGTAACTCACTGATATATCAACGTCTCCTCTCCACTCGACCTCCCAGTAACAGCGACCAGTCAGACCATTTCTACACAGCAGCTGAGGATAAACATCAAATCTGTCTGGATGATCAGGATATGACTGAACCTCCTCCACACGTGTCACCTTCCTGTTGTTGTCAGACAGTTGGAGCTTTGTGTTCACTGTGTTTGTGTTGATTGTGAGTTGACAGGAATCTGATGGAGAGAACAAACACAATCCAGCTGCAGTTATTGATCCATCATCTGTTCATTGATTGACACTTTGATGATGACTCCTGACATGATGAAGATGGTTGAATGTGTGCTGCTTTGTTTTCATGAATCCCATTAAAAACACACTTACACTTCCTCAGACCTGGTCTCAACCATCGGACTCCAGCAGGCTCCACCCTGAAAGGAGGAGGGGGGTCAGAGCAGCACAGTCAGCATGCACACATGGACATTACATGGCTCTCACACACACACTGTTACACACTGAGCTCAAAGCTCGGCTCCACTGTTTTATTCAAAGAAATCTACATTTATTTATCAGCACATTTAAAAACAGCTTGAGCCAAAGTGCTGCACAGAGTAGAGAGAAAATAGGAAACATACACAGTAATGACTATAAAGACTGGTCAGGATTGAAAGCTACAGAGTACAAATGTGTTTCCAACCGGCTTTTAAAAATGTCCAGTGTTGGTGACGACCTGATGTGAAGGGCGACTGTTCCAGAGTTTGGCTGCAGCCATCGATAAAGCTCACCTCTGTTTTTACGTCTAGTTCTGGTCAGAAGCTGCTTATCTGCAGACCTGAGGGCTCCACTTGGATTCTTTTGTTAAAGAGAGATAAGATGGAGCCAATCCATTCACAGATTTAAAGACAACCAGATCTGGAAGTGGATTCTACCACGTACTGGTAACCAGTGGAAGAAGCTGGTGATGGGTCGTCTAGCACAGACCCACCGCTGGAACCAGACAATTGATGAGGGAGAGAACTGTGACAGCGCCGTTCCTTCACTTGACCTCAGCCGCTCTCGTCTGCTCCCTCGTAACACTGCTCTTTATTGAGCTTACATGAATATGCACAAGTTCATTATGACGTCTTACACAGGTATGAACAAAGAGTACCAGTCTGTGCATAGTGTGTGTGTGTGTGTGTGTGTGTGTGTGTGTGTGTGTGTGTGTCTGTGTGTGTGTGTGTGTGTGTGTGTGTGTTCCAGATGTGACCCTGTGACCCCAAAGCTGGTGCTAAGAGTCCAGCGGTCCCCCTAACAAAGGGCTCTTATACTTAACCAGACACAGAGCAGGTGTCCTCCTACACCAGGGGTCTCAAACTCGCGGCCCGCGGGCCAATTGCGGCCCGCAGGACGATAGTTTTTGGCCCCACCTTAATATGAAAATGTAATGTTAGTTTGATAATGTATGACACTTTACAGTGTTGTGGGCGGAGCTGAATTAACCCACCAATCAGGGTGGGATATGGATCTCAGGGGACACCAGCCGGGCTTGATGCAAGCAGGGAAACATTTCTCAATGAGTCAAAGTTCCAGCAGCGTTGCCCTGGAGTGTTTCTTTCTTTCCTGTGCCTGGCTGGCTTCCTCCTTTCTATTGGGCAAACGCCGACATTCGCCCCAGCGCGCTGCGTTCACAACACTTCAAAAAAAGTTGTTTTTTTAAGTTGCTGCCCAGCGGGACATTATACGTATATAGATTTATACACACGTCAGTGGGATTTAAAGTTATTTTTCCACAGAGAGAGATCTCATATTAACTCTCACAGTGATGCGTAGGCGGCGGGATAAAAGAAAAGTCATGAACTCAATGCAGCCCAATTTAGTCTGCAGTCACATAGCGACACCTGTTCATCGGCAACAACAGTCCCCGGTAACCCGGACTAATTATAGGGTCGCACCGTAATTTGTGGCTCCATGTTTTTATTTGCATCACTGCGTTTGCATTGCAGCAAACATGAACATTACATATATTTCAATATAATGTAAAAGCAGTCAAAACAACTAACATCAGAAACAGCTGATGTTATTTGTTATATGTCACGGTGTCATTTCCGCTTCTTTCTCCTGTAACAACAGCCCGGCGCCGTGAGCAGTCGCCTTTTTTGCGCTCGCTATCCCTGCACTTTCTACCATCTGCAAACGCCACGGTGTTCGTGTCGTCATGAAAGACATGAACATCGAGCGTAAAAACAAAGGAGACTGCTACCGGCTTTTTATCTGCCGATCGCCGTGCTACGGTTGCAAGAAAAAGAAGCAGAAATGACGTTCTCTACGCGTTGAGACGTTCCCCGTCCGTCGGCTAAACGCTTGATTGAAACTTCAATGCGACAGTGACACCAAGTAGAATTATAAATGTCACATAGCCCCAAACATGTCTTTTTCAAAGCCTGCGGTGAAGAGAAAGGTTGGTGATGAGCACCGACAATTTCAGGAAAAGTGGGAAATGCAATATTTCTTTGTTGAGCACAGGGGCACCCCGACCTGTCTTATTTGCACAGAGAAAGTTGCGCTGCACAAGGAATACAATTTGAAACGTCATTACACAACTAGACATGCTGAGCTGGATGCAAAATACCAGGGAGACGAGAGAGCGAACCGGGTTGCCAGTCTTAAAACAGATCTACTGAGGCAGCAAGATTTCTCCAAGAAAGCAACCAAAGAGAATAATGCAGCAGTCGGAGCCACGTGGTTAGTGAGATGATTGCTAAAGCAGGGAAGCCATTCACAGAAGGTGCATTTGTCTAAAAGTGCATATTGCAGGCTGCAAATATAGTCTGTCCGGGAAAGAAAGGTCAGTTTAGCAACATCAGCCTTTCTGCCAACACCGCAGCAGATCGCATTTCTGACCTGTCAAGTGACATTTATGACCAACTGTGTGAGAAAGCCAAATGTTTCAGTGTATACTCAGTCGCTCTTGATGAGACCACAGACATCACCGACACTGCCCAGCTCCCAATGTATGTCCGTGGTGTTGATGACAGTTTTGAAGTGATGGAGGAGCTGCTCACAGTAATTCCAATGCATGGCCAGACCACCGCTCAGCAGATATTTACAAGCTGTGTGATGCCATTGAGAATGTTGGTTTGCCATGGAAGAGGTTTGTTGGAATAACAACAGATGGAGCGCCATCAATGACAGGGAGGAAAAATGGACTGGTGGCACAAAACAAACTGGAAGAGGAAGGCGTGGAGGAGGCCATTGCTCTGCACTGCATCATCCATCAGCAGGTCCTTTGCAGCAAATGCCTGAAGTTTGACAATGTGATGTTTATTGTTGTGAAATGCATCAACCAAATCAGATCCAGGGGCTTAAAGCACCGAAGGTTCTGAGCTTTTTTAGAGGAAATGGAGTCAGAATATGGGGATGTGCTCGACTTCACTGAGGTACGTTGGCTCAGCAGGGGAAATGTATTAAAGAGACTTTTTGAGTTGAGAGCAGAAGTGAAGCCTTCATGGAGAAGGATGGAGTTAGTGTTCCTGTGCTAACTGATCCCAAATGGCTCATGGACTCAGCTTTTCTTGTTGATATGACACATGAGCTTAATGTACTGAACAAGACGTTACAAGGCCAGGGGCAACTTGTCAGTGCTGCCTATGACAACGTGAGAGCATTCTCCACAAAACTGGCGCTCTGGAAAGCTCAGCTCTCTCAGACAAACCTTTGCCATTTCCCAGCATGCAAGGCACTCGTGGATGCAGGCACACCATTCAGTGCTGACGAGTATGTTGATGTCATTTTGAGGCTACAGGAGGAATTTGATCACAGATTTGCTGACTTCAAGACACACAGAGCCACCTTTCACATTTTTGCGGACCCCTTCTCCTTTGATGTGCAAGATGCCCCTTCTGTGCTTCAAATGGAGCTCATTGAGCTGCAGTGCAACTCTGAACTCAAAGCAAAGTTCAGGGAGGTGAGTGGAAAAGCAGACAAGCTTGGACAATTTTTGAGAGACTTGAGCCCTAGTTTCCCTCGGCTTTCCCGAATGTTCAAGCGGACCATGTGCCTTTTTGGTAGCACATACTTGTGCCAAAAGCTCTTCTCCACTTTGAACTTCAATAAGTCCAAGTACAGGTCCAGACTTACGGATGATCATCTTCAAGACATACTGAGGGTCGCAACTGCTTCCTCCCTCAGGCCAAATCTGGCTCGGCTATGCGAGAGGAAACGCTGCCAGGTCTCTAGCAGCAAGGAGTAGGCAAGAGAAGCCATGTTCAGAAGAACAGTTCATTTTCTACAGTGTTCCATTCATGTTCAGAAGAAGGTTATAGAACTGTTAATACAGACATTTCAATCTAAACACAGCAGATATAGAAGACTGAAAGATACAAACAAGTTCACTGACTAAAAATATCTTATTATTATTTTATTTATGTATTACAGATTGATTTATTTTCTTATTAATTCTTAATTTGTTTATTCATTTTTCATATTTTGTGTTAAAAAATAAAAATAAAGAGATTTGAGAAGATTGGAATTTTTTAACCATGCCTTTCTTGTGGAAAACCTAATGCGGCCCAGCCTCACCCAGACTCTGCCTGCAGCGGCCCCCAGCTAAATTGAGTTTGAGACCCCTGTCCTACACCATAAATCAGTAAGAGAGGGTACGACCTCTCTCACGGCCCCAAGTGGTGTGTGCATGCCAGAGCACTCTGGAAGGCACACAGAGTCTTTACAGACTACTAAGGATCGAACCTCTATCATTATGCAATCGATTATACAACTCTAAGCATATATGAGTAAATATTTCTAAGCATAAATGACAGTCAACAATATAAACCTTACAGCTGGTTGTAATAACAGAATTCATTTGTTTCTCAAACGAGAAAGAGCTATCGAGAAACACTCCTAAATCTTTAGTTCTTAACTTTTCCAGTGGGCCAAGGTCAACATTATCTGCTAATGCTAAATAGGCTGCCGTTATTAACTAATGCTAATTTGACATGAATTAGCATTATGCACTAATGCTAACACTTACTTTTTTTAACAATGTGAGTAGCTAATGCTAACACTATTTCCCTTAACTTTATAACAATGTGAACGGCTAATGCTAACACTCTTTTTCCTAGCATTATAACATCTGAGCTGCTAATGCTAAGTAGGCTGCCATTAGCACCTACGTCTAATTTAAGGCAAATACGCATTAGAACCTAATGCTCATATCGTTTTCCTTTGCTTTATAACAATGTGAGCAGCTACTGCTAAATAGCATTAGCTAATAACAGCAGTCTAATTTAATGCAAGTTAGCCTCATTTGCATTACAACGATGTGAGGAGTTAACGCTAAGTATGCTGCCATTAGTGGCTAATTCTAATTAGGGGTGAATAAATATTACCAGCTAATGCTAATATCGTATTCTCTTCCCTTTTAACAATGTGAGCAGCTAATGCTAGGTAGGCTGATGCTAGCAGCTAATGCTAAAGCTAATTTAATGTGAATTAGCATCACATTAGTGAGGAGTTAATGCTAAGTAGACTGCCATTATTAGGTAATGCTAATTATTATGTGTGTTAGCATTATTCGCTGCTGCTAGCAATGTTTTATCTTACCTTTTAACAATATCAGCAGCTAATGCTAACACTACTTTAATTTCAGTTAAACCTACTTAGCATTAATTAACTTCATTTAGCATTAAGAAGTTTTTGCTATAGGCTACCATTAGTGGCTAATGCTAATTTTAGGTAAATAGAACTTGGCAGCTAATGCTAATACCATATTTTCTTGCCTTATAACAATGTGACCAGCTAATGCTAAGCAGGTGCCATTATTAGCTAATACTAATTTGAGATGAATTAGCATTATCCGCTTATGCTAACAATGTTTTTTCTTACTTTTTAACAATACGCCATTAGTGGCTAATTCTAATTTTAGATGAAAAAGGATTAACAGCTAATGCTCATACTGTTTGCTTTGTAAGAATGACAGCAGCTAATGATATGAAGTCTACCGTTATTAACTAATGCTAATTTGATGAGAATTAGCATTATCCGATAATGGTAACTCTTTTCCCCTGCATTATAACAATGTCAGGAGTTAATGCTAAGTAGACTGCCATTAGGGGCTAACTCTAATTAGGGGTGAATAATTATTAGCAGCTAATACTAATACCGTTTTCTCTTTTTCCTTATAACAACTTGAGCAGCTAATGCTAATTTGATGCGAATTAGCATTATATTAGTGAGCAGTTAATGCTAAGTAGGCTGCCATTATTAACTAATACTACGTTGACGTGAATTAGCATTATGCGCTACTGCTAATACTGTTTTCTCTTACTTATTAAAAATGATAGTAGCTAATACTAATACTCTTTTCCGTTGGGTAACAACAAAGTGAGGAATTAATGCTAAGTTGGCTGCTTTTAGCGGCTTATTCTAATTAGGGTTGAATAATTATTAGCAGCAAATGCTAATACCGTTTTCTCTTTCCTTATAACAATATGAGCAGTTAATGCTAATTTGATGTAAATTAGCATTATATTAGTGAGGAGTTAATGCTAAGTAGGCTGCCATTAGCAGCTAAAGGTAATTTGAGGTGAATAAGCACTAGTAGCTAATGCCAATACCCTTTTCTCTTGTGTTATAATGATGTGAAACGTTAATATTGTTCTCAAACAACAGAATGAGAATGAAATATTGATTCTAACAGGGCCCATAAACAGCATTAGCTTAGCAGCATTAGCTTATCAGAGTCTCCATCATGGTCACACAAATCCTTAGCGGAGCAAAGTGGCCTACTTAGCAATAGCTGCTGTAGAAAGCAAAGGGAAAACAGTATTAGCATTAGCTGCTAAATGTGCACTTGAGAACAAATCTATTGTGAATTCAGCCGTGAATGTAGTGTTTCCAGTAAGCTTCCATTTCCAAATGTTAGCTGCTCCTGTCTGCCTCTTTGTCACACACACAGACTGAAATGATTCACAGCCTTGTTTCATCCTTCTGTCAGTGTCACTGACTGTCACTGTGACTGTGGACATACAGCATGGGAAACACACACATGGCTGATACTTGTATCTAAAGTTACAAAATGTTGTCTCTGTCCAAATATTACCTAACTGTAAGTCTAGTTTTAATGAAACTCTCAACATGACTTATCAGTTATCATTAATGTTCCTGCAAACAGACTCCTTGAAGACCCCCTACATAAATATCCATGTACTATCCAGCTAGACTAGTGTGTCTGTCCCTGAAAATATTCCTGCATGTGTGATTGTTCATGTCTCATCTGCAGGAAACAAACAGGAAGTGAGTGAAAGACACAGGAAATGATTCCAGCTCTTCCTCCTATATCAGACATTCTCTCCATACCTGAGAGTGTCCAGTCTCCAGCCTGGATCCTTCAGTCCAGCCGACAGAAGCTTCATTCCTGAGGGACCTGGATGATTGTAGCTCAGGTCCAGCTCTCTCAGATGGGAGGGGTTGGAGGTCAGAGCTGAGGCCAGAGAAGTACAGCCTTCCTCTGTGATCAGACAGCCTGACAGACTGCAGACACACAAAACAACAATCCATCTGTTATCCATCTCTATAGCAGCATAACTAAGTGATGGTTCAGGGTCACCTGATCCAGCTCTAACTATAAGTTTTATCAAAAAGGAAAGTTTGAAGCTGATCGTCAAAGTAGAGAGGGTGTCTGTCTCCTGAACTCAAACTGGGAGCTGCTTCCACACCCAGTCCAACATAGCCAGGCTTTCTTTGCTGCTTTGACAAAACCTCAAATCCCAGTCAGAGATGGTGAGCATCATCACAGTGATGATCATTTCTCTGTTAACCCAGGCTTTCTGCTTCAGGATCTGTGCACGCTCACAGAACAAGGAGACCTTTAAACATCATTTCACTAAATGGATGGACTGAGCTCAGCCTACAGATGAACTGGATAAATAAAGATTTGACCTCAGTGTGCTCAGTGTTCCTGTCTATTCCTAACATATTCCTAACATGATAGCTGCACTTTAGAGCTCTAAAACTGGAACTGACACATATTTAAACTCCACATGTTACTCAGTACATTCAGTTCTGACACTCGCCCACAGTCCAACAAAGGAAACATGGAGATCACATCAGTTTGTCACCAAAGTCTAATTATTCCAGAGGGCAGTGTTGATACAACTAAAGTTATTTTTAAGCAAAGTTGAGTTTTTTATTGTCGCAGTACTTCATGTCTGAAGTATCACTTAAATGCATTACACGCTGTTGATGGCAGCAAACAAACCACCCAAACAAACAGAGGTGGGAGGCTTGGGCAGACTACGTAGGATCAGCTTGTGGGAGGAGTCAGGATAAAACCAAAGAAAGACAAGCTAACAAACACCACAGTGAAGTGAGTAGCTACAAACTGCAGGCCGATTAGTGTTGTTGAAGAAGTCGGTCTGAGGAACGTTCTTAGGATCAACAAATGACGGCATGTATGAGCCTCCCTCAAGACACACCATCACAAGAAGAACACATGAGCTGTAGAAAAAGGAGAGACTATGAAAGCCACGGCGTTACAACGTGCACCAGCTGTTGGTCTCTCTGGAGACTACTGGGCGTGGCTGGGTAACCATGGTTACTTGGGAGTTACAGTACATGATATTAATGAAGAGTGGGAGCTGCGTTCTATAGCAAACAATTTGTTATGAGGTAATCAGCTGATCTTAGTTTAACCGGAAGCCCTTCACAATAATTGCAAAGCCTTTATTTTGTACAACTACCATCAGTTCGTCTGTACTGATGGTAACTTAAAGTCACACTAATGTCGTTTAGTTTCTATAGTTTATGTAGTGGAAGTATACTACAGTACCCTGATCACTGATAGGACAGATTTATGTAGATATACACCTTTGTGTTTAACATTACTGCATTATAGTACTGTGATCTTTGTCCTTATATATGGCTATATTAGCTATACTGATGTACGTACATATAACTGGATATGTAACTTATCTATTCATCTTATTTGTCATGTATTTGTATTGTGTACTTCCTTTTTGTAAGAAACCACACACATGATCACAGCCGCAAGAATCAATCAGTGAAAGAATAAAGTGTCTCAAACCAAACCTTAAGCTCTTTATTCCACATGCTGGGATCATTTGGCCTTCAGTGGTGTTCTGGCTGACACACCGGAGTGACCAGAGTGCTAAAGAGTGAATCGGACACACCAGTGTCATCTCTGATATCTCCACTACATTTAATCGTCCTTCAGCTTGTGGCTGCCGTTAGCTGGTCTGCTAGTTAGCTGATTTGCTATTTAGCCGGTGTGCTAGTTAGCTGGTGTGCTAGTTAGCCGGTTCGCTAGTCAGCTGGTGTGCTGACCAGCGAACCAGTAGGTTACAAGATGAGCTTGTCTGTCTGATGAGCCAGCTCTCTCTGTCTTGGTCATTTTGTCCTTGGGCAAAACCTAACCTACCACTACAACTGTAGCTTACCTCCACCAGTGTGTGAATGTGAGAGTGAATGAATACAGGGAGTGCAGAATTATTAGGCAAATGAGTATTTTGTCCACATCATCCTCTTCATGCATGTTGTCTTACTCCAAGCTGTATAGGCTCGAAAGCCTACTACCAATTAAGCATATTAGGTGATGTGCATCTCTGTAATGAGAAGGGGTGTGGTCTAATGACATCAACACCCTATATCAGGTGTGCATAATTATTAGGTAACGTCCTTTCCTTTGGCAAAATGGGTCAAAAGAAGGACTTGACAGGCTCAGAAAAGTCAAAAATAGTGAGATATCTTGCAGAGGGATGCAGCAGTCTCAAAATTGCAAAGCTTCTGAAGCGTGATCATCGAACAATCAAGCGTTTCATTCAAAATAGTCAACAGGGTCGCAAGAAGCGTGTGGAAAAACCAAGGCACAAAATAACTGCCCATGAACTGAGAAAAGTCAAGCGTGCAGCTGCCAAGATGCCACTTGCCACCAGTTTGGCCATATTTTGGAGCTGCAACATCACTGGAGTGCCCAAGAGCACAAGGTGTGCAATACTCAGAGACATGGCCAAGGTAAGAAAGGCTGAAAGACGACCACCACTGAACAAGACACACAAGCTGAAACGTCAAGACTGGGCCAAGAAATATCTCAAGACTGGTTTTTCTAAGGTTTTATGGACTGATGAAATGAGAGTGAGTCTTGATGGGCCAGATGGATGGGCCCGTGGCTGGATTGGTAAAGGGCAGAGAGCTCCAGTCCCACTCAGACGCCAGCAAGGTGGAGGTGGAGTACTGGTTTGGGCTGGTATCATCAAAGATGAGCTTGTGGGGCCTTTTCGGGTTGAGGATGGAGTCAAGCTCAACTCCCAGTCCTACTGCCAGTTTCTGGAAGACACCTTCTTCAAGCAGTGGTACAGGAAGAAGTCTGCATCCTTCAAGAAAAACATGATTTTCATGCAGGACAATGCTCCATCACACGCGTCCAAGTACTCCACAGCGTGGCTGGCAAGAAAGGGTATAAAAGAAGAAAAACTAATGACATGGCCTCCTTGTTCACCTGATCTGAACCCCATTGAGAACCTGTGGTCCATCATCAAATGTGAGATTTACAAGGAGGGAAAACAGTACACCTCTCTGAACAGTGTCTGGGAGGCTGTGGTTGCTGCTGCACGCAATGTTGATGGTGAACAGATCAAAACATTGACAGGATCCATGGATGGCAGGCTTTTGAGTGTCCTTGCAAAGAAAGGTGGCTATATTGGTCGCTGATTTGTTTTTGTTTTGTTTTTGAATGTCAGAAATGTATATTTGTGAATGTGGAGATGTTATATTGGTGTCACTGGTAAAAATAAATAAATGAAATGGGTATATATTTGTTTTTTGTTAAGTTGCCTAATAATTCTGCACAGTAATAGTCACCTGCACACACAGATATCCCCCTAAAATAGCTACAACTAAAAACAAACTAAAAACTACTTCCAAAAACATTCAGCTTTGATATTAATGAGTTTTTTGGGTTCATTGAGAACATGGTTGTTGTTCAATAATAAAATTATTCCTCAAAAATACAACTTGCCTAATAATTCTGCACTCCCTGTAGTGGGATTGTAAAGGGTCTTTGAGGGTCTCGAAAAGCGCTATATAAATGCAATCCATTATTATTATTAAGAGCATCTTTAGGCCTGACTGTGCTCATCCTTCCTCCAACCTCTCCTTACCAAAGATAACAACTACATCAGTATTAGCTCAATAACAATTTCTGCAATTCAATTGTGGACATTCATTTTTAAACCTTGTGTTAAACGATAAAACCTCAAAGTCTGAGCATTATTCTTTGTGCAAACAGCTCTTGCAGGTTCCCCCGGACTTAGGTTATTTTTATTATTTAATTACTTTCCTTTAAGCAGCTGTTCAGGCTACTAAACTCATCCCAGAAATAACAAGTGACACCATTAATAGTAGAGGTGGGAATCACCATACAACTCGCGATACGATATTATCACAATACTTAACGCACGATACGATATTATTGCGATTTTTTAAAATATTTTGCGATATTTAAATTCTGCACATAAAGGTAAACTTTATCAATATTCATTTTATCTAATATCAAAGTCTCACACTCAGTCTTTCTCTCATTTCAGTCAGTTTTATTGTTGACAAACTGAACGGTTTGTATTACAGTCTAGTCCAACTTAACTGAATGCAACCATCTGGTACAATTATAGCTATTCTGAACTATGCAATTTATGAAAACTATGCAGCCCCTTCAGCAACTGAAGAATTTGAAAGTAAATTTTAAAAAATATATAATTTTACATTAAATAAAAAAAGTTTCAAACTTAATTAAAATTAAACATGTCTTAAATTAAAATAAGTAAACTGTCATGTTTATTGCTGCCAAAAAAAAAGTTAAACACATTTGGACAGTGAAGGAATGTCAGGATTGTTGCTCAGAAAAAGGATCAACATGCTCTGAAGTCAACATGCTCTGACTCCAGAGCATGTTGACTTCAGAGAAAAAATTGTTTGTAACAAAATATCGATTTCTGCTGTTCCTGTATCGATACATTATTAGCAAACAAAATATCACGATACTACACAGTATCGATTTTTTCCCCCACCCCTAATTAATAGTGGAGCTAACTTTAACAGGTGAAACTGATTTGACCTATAAGGCTACTGCAGTTACTTCTTATCAGGTTTAGTAGGGAAGACATCTGGATGAGGTAGTTAGTAGTATGTAGTTAGTACCGGGCGACTCCCCTCCCCCACATCGGCACCAGAACCCTGTATTATCTACAGGGTAAGACTGCCTGTTTTATCAAACTATGGCCATTACTACTGTGATCATTTGCAGCCCAGTGTGCCGCTCTCTCTGCTGGGATGAACCACTGGAGCTCACCCAGTCATCCCTTTCTTTCTCTCAAGAAGAAGTGAAATAAATATATTTATTATGTTACGAGTCTAATATTCTTTAAATCAAACTGTAATGAATAAATCAAGCAAGAAGATTTGGTGGCTCCACGTGTTGTAGAAGAAAAGATAAACATCTCATTTTGAGAAATCAGCCTTTAAAATTAAGTACTGTGAATAAAAAACAAACAGCGAGCCAATCAGCAGTCGCCAATATCCTCCTAATTTCATTCACAAAGAAATCAAATATATATATTATGGGCCCAAAGGAGCCTAAATCTTTAAATTAGGCAGTGCATGAAGTATTTTTTTAAATAAACAGAGACATGACTATAACAACTTTTAGTAATTCAGAGTCCAATTATCCACTCAAATGTAAATAAAAGTTCACTTGACAGCTGTAAAAGTTACCTGTTTATACAATAATATAAATCACATTTCAAATGATCATCTGTGGAAAAGTTTGAATCCTGACCTGAGAGTTTCCACTGCACACTGTGAACTCTTTAGTCCAGCGGACAGAAGCTTCACTCCTGAATCCTGCAGGTCAGAGTTACTCAGGTCCAGCTCTCTCAGACTGGAGGACTGGGAGCTGAGGACTGAGGACAGAGCTTCACAGCTTCTCTCTGACAGGTTACAGCCACTCAGTCTGAAAAATAAAAGACAATCTATAAAACAAGTACTCATGTAGAGTTTGTTAATACATTTCACAACATTAAATGTTGACTTTCTATTTTTAAAGGAAACATAAACATACTAAGATACAACATCATATGTATGAACTTTAATTAATAATTCTAAAAACTAAATGTTTTCTGATCTGACCTCAGAGTATTCAGTTTACAGTTTAAACGTTGTAGTCCAGCAGACAGAAGCTTCACTCCTGAATCCTGCAGCTTTCTGATACTCAGGTCCAGCTCTGTCAGACTAGAGGACTGTGAGCTGAGAACTGAGGACAGAGCTTCACAGTTTTCCTCTGAGAGTTCACAGATGTTAAGTCTGAAGATAAAAACATGAATAAAGATTGTTGTTAAAGTGTAATCAAGGTGCAATAGCTTATTGTCTTGTGCTGAGCAGGTTAGTAAAACTTCTGTTTAACTTTGAAATGAATAAAAATGCTATGAAACAAGGATAACTGGATAAAGACATAAACAAAAACAAACATCAAACACATAAACAAACAGAACTAAACATAATACAAATTGATCTGACCTCAGAACATTCAGTTTGGCATGTGGACTCTCCACTGCAGCAGACAGAAGCTTTACTGCTGAAGCCTTCAGGCTGTTGGTACTCAGGTCCAGCTCTCTCAGACTACAGGACTGGGAGCTGACCACTGACAACAAATTTTCACAGCCTTTCTCTGAGACGTTACAGCTGCTCAGTCTGTGAGAGAAAGGAAAAAAACAAAAACAAAAAAAAACAAACAATATATGTGATCAAATTAAATTTGTTTATATGTTGAACCCTTTTTTTTTAAAATTTATTTAAACCTATGAGACTATGAGTGCTACCAGTCCAGTGCACATTATTGGTACCTTGATGGTACCTTGCTCAGGGGTACCACAAGGTAGCTATTCGGTGGATTCGACCCCTGACCTTATGATCATGGGGCGACCACTCTGCCTACTGAGCTAATAATTCTGTGTACACTGTCATACAATATTAACTAAAACAATTATTTTAGAAAATTTTAGTAATTCAATAATCATGCTCATTACCTGTGTATTGTGAAGAACACTGGATTTTAAACACTAGCTGTATAAAACTCTTCCTGTTAAAGGTGTGTATAAAGGAGATGAGCTGAAATGCAGACTTCATGGAGAATGTTTGCTGTCAGCATATATCAAAGACAAAGCAGAGATCCATCCAGTCTCTTCCACTAAGCCCACAGAGGGACAGACAACCACTCTCACTCACACCTGCATGAAGTTTAGATCACCAGGTAACCTAACTGCATGTCTGTGGACAGTGGGAAGAAACTGTAGAGGACCCAGAGTGAACCCACTGTAATTCTGTGATAACACTGGTTATGGAAGCCTTACAGTTACATATGGTTACTGACAAGAAACACGACCTTAGAGGCAATTTCAGTAATGAAGACCGAGTTTCTCCCTCCATACAGGATGAAAACATGACAGCACAGCAGAGATTTATATTTAAAAAGGGAGGGTGTGCACTGAAAGTGAGATACAAACTTGAACTTAAATTATGAACATCAGAAAAAGATGTAGGTGAAGTCTGGCAGGTGAAGTTTGTGCTTTAGAATAAAACAACCAAACTCCTGGAGTTGGAGACAAATGAACAAGCTGAGGATAATAAACCTGTCAGAGGGGCTGAAGCATCAGAGCTCATGTTCTTATAGGCTGGGTCTGGATTGTCCTTTGATAAGAGTTACAGAACAAAGTGTGTTTTAGAAATGCTGGAGTGAAACATTAAAACTACCATATATTTACCGAGTGACTGATGATCATTTAATTTACTATTTTAAAAAAATGTTACAGTGCTCTTTGAACTCAGCATTTCTGATTTATTTCCCATGATTTTAACAATGAAGCGATGACAACATGTTTACTCACAGAGCTTTGTTGGAGGCTTTGACCACTGGCAGCATTCTCAGAAGAGCCTCCTCTGAAGCAGAGTATTTCTTGAAGTCAAACTCATCCAGATCTTCTTCTGATGACAGTAAGATGAAGGTCAGAGCTGAGCACTGAGCAGGAGACAGTTTACCTGTGGAGAGACTTCCTGAAGTCCTGTATTGTTGGATCTCCTCCACTAGAGAACGATCATTCAGTTCATTCAGACAGTGGATCAGATTGATGCTTTTCTCTGCAGACAGATTCTTACTGAGCTTCTTCTTGATGTACTGGACTGTTTCCTGATTGGTCAGTGAGCTACTTCCTGTCTGTGTCATCAGGGCTCGTAGGAGAGTCTGATTGGTCTGCAGGGAAAGACCCAGGAGGAAGCGGAGGAACAAGTCCAGGTGTCCATTTGGACTCTGTAAGGCCTTGTTCACAGCACTCTGGTAGAAGTGTTTCTTTGCAGATTCTCCTGTTCCAGACTTCTGGGATGTTGTTTGTTGTTGTTCCAGCAGATTGAGTCCAGAGTTGATGAAGGTCAGATGGACATGAAGAGCAGCCAGAAACTCCTGAACACTCAGATGGATGAAGCAGAACATCTTGTCCTGGTACAGTCCTCTCTCCTCTTTAAAGATCTGTGTGAACACTCCTGAGTACACTGAGGCTGCTCTGATATCGATGCCACACTCTGTCAGGTCTGATTCATAGAAGATCAGGTTTCCTTTCTGCAGCTGATCAAAAGCCAGTTTTCCCAGAGACTCCATCATCTTCCTGCTCTCTGGACTCCAGTGTGGATCTGTCTCAGCTCCTCCATCATACTTGACCTTCTTCACTTTGGCCTGAACCACCAGGAAGTGGATGTACATCTCAGTCAGGGTCTTGGGCAGCTGTCCTCCCTCTCTGGTTTCCAGCACATCCTCCAGAACTGTAGCAGTGATCCAGCAGAAGACTGGGATGTGACACATGATGTGGAGGCTTCGTGATGTCTTGATGTGGGAGATGATCCTGCTGGCCTGCTCCTCATCTCTGAATCTCTTCCTGAAGTACTCCTCCTTCTGTGGGTCAGTGAACCCTCTGACCTCTGTCACCATGCCAACACAGTCAGGAGGGATCTGATTGGCTGCTGCAGGTCGTGTGGTTATCCAGAGGCGAGCAGAGGGAAGCAGTTTCCCCCTGATGAGGTTTATCAGCAGCACATCCACTGAGGTGGACTTTCTAGGGTCAGTTAGGATTGTAGTTTTGTGGAAGTCCAGAGGAAGTCGACACTCATCCAGACCATCAAAGATGAACACAACCTGGAAGTCTTCAAAGCTGCAGATTCCTGCTTCTTTGGTTTCAGTAAAGAAGTGATGAACAAGTCCCACCAAGCTGAACTTTTCCTCTTTCAGCACATTCAGCTCTCTGAAAGTGAATGGAAATATGAACTGGATGTCCTGGTTGGCTTTGTCTTCAGCCCAGTCCAGGCTGTATTTCTGTGTTAAGACTGTTTTCCCAATGCCAGCCACTCCCTTTGTCAGCACTGTTCTGATTGGTTCATCTCTTCCAGGTGAGGCTTTAAAGATGTCTTCTTGTCTGATGGTTGTTTCTGGTCTGTCTGGTTTCCTGGATGCTGTTTCAATCTGTCTGACCTCATGTTCATCATTGACCTCTGCAGTCCCTCCCTCTGTGATGTAGAGCTCTGTGTAGATCTGATTCAGGAGGGTTGGGTTTCCTGCTTTAGCGATGCCCTCAAACACACACTGGAACTTCTTCTTCAGCTTAGACTTAAGGTTACGATGACAAACAGCAGCTGGAAGTTCTGAATAATAATAATAAAAATACAACTTTAACAATCACATTTTACAAAATGCTGATGACAATTTCTGACCCACTGAGAAATGACTGAACACACTGGTGTCACAAGTGTCTCATTTATCCAGCAGCTTAAATCTTTAGATAAATCCTCTTACGTCTCTGCAGACGGTCAGCCAGCTCCTCCTGCTTCATTCTCCTCAGGAAGTCCACTGTGATCTTCACAAATGCGTCTCTGCTGTTTCTCCTCTGCTCATCATCCTCCCTCTGAAACTCCAAGCACTGGGGCTTATTTGGATTCAGAGCCTTCTGGATCTTCTTCAGCTCGTTCTTCACAAAAGTGATGATGTTGTCCTCCAGCAGCTGGAACAGAATATTTATGAATGACCCACCACTCTGAACTTTAGTCCACACAACATCCACTTCTTTACCATCAAGGGGCATATCATCCGCGAACTCTTTACCAATTATAGGTTTGACTTTATCTGATTAACTGAGACTTTGTCCACAACTCCATGATCCCAAAACGTTGATGCTGTTCATATGAATGCAGCGATTTCAGTGGGAGAAACATTTCACTGGTGTTCAGAGCTGAACTACCAACAGGTTGATGATCAAAGCCAGAAACTTGGAGATGTTTCAGGTGACTGAGTTGATCGTACAGACAACTGGTCTTAAAGGTTCACTCTGTTTACACATACAGATCAGTATTTAAGGTTTGACTCTCATCATCCACTGGAGCACAAACTGGACGTCATCAGGACGCAACAACACAGAACAAACACCATCCCCACAGACACAGCAGCCAGCGAAGCAGAAGAACTTCACATCAAGAAGGTCCTGAGTAAATGTGAACGCTGGTTTGAGGGCGGAGTCAAGGAGGCCATTTATGTGAAAAGGAAAGACCATCTCTGAATGGAGGAGGGGCCTAAGGGTACAACTGTCACCATCTTACATGCTGTGATTGCAGCCATTCCCCAGCTCTCTGTGAACTGGACTCATGACCATTGATCAACAACCATTGATCAATGGTCCTGACAATATGCGTACCAATGATCAATGAACTGACCTCCCAGCCCATTGTTCCTTCAGTGGGCTGGTTTCAGTCATACAAATGTCCTGTTTATGAGATTGAAACCTGCAGTCAGCTGAGACTGAAGAAGTCACCTGATGATGATGAAACGTTTCTCCCACTGAAAACATCCAGATGAACAGAATCAAGCTTTTTGGGATTTACGTACCTGGATGATTGAGCATCAAGACACAACTCTGTGACTTTTCTCAGATGAATAAATCCTCTCCTCCAGCTTTGTTTACATCTACCAGCCCTGTGGCGCTGCCCAGGGACAATAATCTATGTGAGAGGTGGAAAGTCATACAGGTGTCTGCTCCTGCCTTCAGTTATTTTATCTACTGTGTGTCAACTGGCTGAACCTCCTCCAACTGTCTACTGTCTCCCTAAACTCAACAATGACTTAGTGATCTATCCATTCTCTGACCAAAGACATCCTGCTGCAGGAGGTTAACATAGCAGCCAATGATGATCCCACTCACTGTGAACAACACATTTGGACCTGATTTGCTGCTCTGGTTTACACGTGAACTTCCACTGCTGCTGTCACCAACTTGAGAGGCTCTACAGAAAAACTGGACTTGTCCATAAAAATCATAAACTACATTACAAGGACAGCATTGCTCAATCAACTCTAATTACTACTGACATGTTATCTCTTCTAACTAAGGTACAGACACTCAAACTTGCTGCTTTCAGTGAGAAGTCAAATGTCTGAATATGAGCTGGAAGCCGCTGAGAGTCCTCCTCCTTCCCGTGGGGTTTACTTTCTCTACTACTTTCACTATAAACACGCCCCTTTCATGCACCTGCAGAGGGCCACCAGTAGATGGAGCTGTCTTAAACAAATCCACTTGGATAGTTAGCTGTAGATGACTTTATCAGTATGATTGTAGGACTTTGAGTTATTCTTTAGATTTATTTCAACTCTTATATTGTGCACAAGCGTTGAGCGACCCATAATTTCTCTGTACTTTTCATAAGAGCAGCCAGACTTTCAGCTAGTTTTTCTTTTTTTAAGAGCTCAAAGTTATTGAAGAAACAGTTATTCAGCTTCATTCCCACTGATCTCGACTACAAACTGTTTCACTTTGGTTTCTGTTTAAAGCCTCGATGTTTAAAACGTTTCCCTGTGATCATATTTGCACCGTCTGATTTCAAAGTTTGTTTTCTTTTGGTCATTTAGTCCACAGAGTCCTTGGTGTTCTGAAAGGGACCTATAAATAAATGCATTATTATTAATAATAAAGTAGTTGTTGTACATGTACAGACCATAAATATGGAGTCCAGCTGTGTTTGATGCTGCTGGGCAGACTGACCACTGGGAACCTCTGAGCTCTGCTGCTCCACTCTGTGGAGGAACCATGAAGGATTAGATCAACACAGGATAAAGATCCAGGAGTTTCTGCTCAAATAACTTCATCTGAATCAAGTCTGTCAAGTTTTAGACTCTCAGATTCTGAAGATATATTTTCTGTTTTCTATGAACTTTCTTTCATCAGTGATGGAAGTGATGATGCTGCAGAAGCTCAGAGGAAACTTTGAGAAAACTGTGATGAACCATCAACTAATGGTCTCAGGAGGCCAAAGGTCCCTGAATGTAACTGTGCAGTAGATTCATCGAGTGTTTGAAACCTGACCACTTCCATATGTTTTCATTCTAACACAAGAAGTCCTTTTCTCATTGCTTTGATTTGAGTTTTCATTTGAGTTTTCTGAGTCTCGTATTTGGAGTCGAGTCTAATCAATGATCTGACAGAAGAACATTAAAAAGGAGTTACCAGTGCTGTCAAAATTAACATGTAGGGTTAGGGGTTCATCTGTTATCATGATTAACATGATAAAAACCTTTAACACGACACATCTGGAGAGCAGAACGACTCAAAATCCCTGAAATGTTTCTATCAACGCACTTCGAGCAGTTTGTCCGAGTAGAGTTACCTTTGCACACGTGCAGATGTGCAGCACATCTGTTAGTGACGGCAGCTGAACCAATCAGCTCAATATGGAAGATGACAAACACACACTGACCTCCCGATGGAAAGTTTGAGTATTAAAAAAATAACAAGACGGACCAGCCGACCAACATGAAGGATTCTGCACATCGTGACAGAAGGAATTTTCTTTTCACCGAAGCACTTCCAGCTTAAAATATCACAACGATGCAAAGCACTGATGACACAACTGCCAAGTGGACAAACTGCAGACCTGTTAGTGTTGTTAATAACATAGTTTTGGTTCCTCGTGTCAAAGACTTGAAGAAGAGTGACAGAGAGTGTTAGACTGCTGCAGGATCAGTGCCACCTCCACAGACCTGTGAAGAAAATGATTGTTTGACAGATGGGCTCAGATTCAGGATCAGCTGAGGAGTTTGTGGCTGACAGAATCCTGCAGGTACAGAGCAGAGCCCATCATTAGCATGCAGGACTGTCCCTGGGGGGGTCGGCTCATTCAGGAGCTTAATCAATGTTTACATGTTCAATAAACATGTTAAGTGTGTAAATTTGCCCTTTTCTCTCGAGTCTGTTTGCTCATGAAATGAACTTTGATTCGTTTACATTAAAAATGATGTTTAATGGTGATTAATCCAAATGAATCCACAGTAACCCTGTGATGAGTCTGATTAAACATTTTCATTAACAGCAGTAATATAGATTATATATGATTATATATTAGTGCACACTTAGCTTTTAGTATATATGTTTGTTACAAAGTTGTATTTACAGCAGAGAAGCTGAGTTAAAGACTGAAAACTATTCAAAGTCTCTTTGAATTGAAGCGTTTAACATTCTTTGTGTTTATTCTGCATTGACTTCATTATATGGTGTAAACGTCTGTTACAGGCTTAAATATAAAGTTGGAAAAATGTAACTGCAGCTATTGATCAAGTAATTGTGATTAATCAGGATTAATGACAGAAGATTGTGTCATTAATTAGTCATGTTTTAATCTACTGACAGCACTAGTGTTCACTCTGGTGCCTCCAACTGTTTTACGCCCTTTCAACACCTTCGTGGTCAAAAGTGTACACGCACAAAATCTACAATAAAACCCTCACGCAGCAATAGGACAGACACACAATCCATTTATCTCTGTGTCTCAAACACACACACGTGTATTCAAAGCCTCGATTTGTTCATATTTCATCTGTTGTGTTTTTATCTTCAGCGTTTTCAGTGTTGCTGCATTTACACCAAAAATGTTTCCATTGATGAATCAGATTGATTTGAATGTGTTTCATCCATACAAATCCCTCCCTGGTGGTCACATGACTCTATAACATAACAGGAGTCATGTGACAAGAGTTTCATGCTGTAAAATGTCACAATGGTTGAATGTGGTGGAGTAAAAATGTGAGATGTCAACTACTTTTCTTCAATATGAAATGTTTGCAGGGCCTGACAGGAAGTGGACGGACGCTCTGATCACTTCCTGTTTGCTGAAGTGGGTTTTCAGTTGTTTAGAAACCAAAGGCTTGTTTTAAAAGACAGTTTAAATGGGACTGAGGGAACGACGTGTTTGTAGTTTATATCCAACAACATCGAGCAGTTTAATCAAAGAGTTCATGTTGCTAACAGCTCACCTCTCTGCAGCAGACACAGGCTGGGATTTAAAATTAATGGGACGACCTTTAGACCAGTCACTCTGTAAGGACACAGAGCTGGGTGGTTTCTGATTGACGCTAAAAGTAAGTGAACATGAAACATGTGTCACATCCAATGTGTCCAATACATTACATAAAAAGTATAAATAAAGTATAAATTGTTAAATAGTAAAAGCTGATTAAAATTTCAAACATTTTAATACTGACATGAACTTACTTTTCGTCAGATGACTTTTTTTGCCCTAAATTACGAAAGAAATGCTTCACCCGTTTGCTCTTAGAGGACACAGAGCTGGGTGGAGGTCCAGGCTGGTTCCTGTGAATAATGATGGAGCAGTGATGTGAGTGCTGAGCTGTGACATGGAGAAGAGTCATGGACAGTTAGAGATGGTCATCTCACCTCTGAGCTTTGGTCTGGCTCTCATGTTCCCCACACAGAGTGCTTTTAGAGGGAGGGACTCCCTCCTCTCTGTCCTCACACTGATCCATGCTGCTCAATTCAGCTCACACACACTTTCTACCTGCAGAGGAAACACAAATCATTCATGTGCACATCAGCTGAAATCCTCCTTTCATCATGTGTGCTGTCCAAATATCAGCTGCTTCTTTCCTGCTTCATCTCAGTGTCAGCTGGATGCAGTCAGACAGCAGTGTGAGGCAGAGGAAGCTGCCATCAGCTGCTCTGCTATCAGTCCACTAGATGGAGCCTGAAGCACACACGATGCATTCACTGACACACACTGAGTCACTGTGACTAGACGCTTCAGTCAGTCCAACACGTGTGAACAACATTTTAAACATTTCAGCTGATCCAGGATTCAAAGAGGATCAGCAGAGTTAAAGCTTCACACTAATTCTTGCTGCTGAGTTTGCAGAGAACTGCACACACACTGATTCACTGCTAATGAGAAGCTTCTTCCATCCAGTAATTCATCATCCATCAGCTCTGCTGCTGCTCTCAGTCCTGGACTCTGATCACACACTAAAAGCAGCTTTTTAACTCGTGTCTGTAAGAACTCTTAGTGTTAGCTTAGTGTTAGCTTAGCGTTAGCATGCTGTGTGCTAGCTTAGCGTCAGAGCTCTGCAGGTGTCTCGTGTGTAAATATTAATCACAGTGACAGTAAAGGAGGTAAAGGGCTGTGACGTCATCACGTACGCTGCGTCCTCTGTGGGCTCTGAGTGAACTCAAAGTACAAACTACAAGTACACAAACACGAACGTAGCTCAGAGTGGCGGACACACTCGGCCTCGTTGGTCCAGCTGTGAGTCCGTTACCGTGAACTATGGAGCGGCAGATTTGTGCTGAACTAAGCTGCACACAGCTGATGTTAGCCAGGAAACATTACACACTGACTTTAATGGAGAGACCGGAAATACAAACACACACAGTTTGTTGTGTGAAGAAATCAAACACGAGCTGAACAAACAGTAAAGTTCCTAAAGACAAACTGTTAAAGGAGGAAACAAAGCAAACTTACAGTTTCTTCACACCAACAACAAGCTCCACTCCACACCTGGACACTAAACACGGACACACAGGTGAGCTGCTTCCTGGAAGGAGGCGGGACTCCACCTGAAACTCAGCACAGGTGGGAGGGGCTCAGCTCTGTGTGTGCTGATGTGTTAACTTTAAAAATAGGCCGTCTGACTGCTCAGACTGAGTCAGAGTAAAGTTCACATGCTGACGTGTGGAGACATGAAACCTTGTTGTAGCTGCAGGTGTGAACACACTGATCCCAGATCAGCTCTGCTGTATTTGTAACATGAACATTTCTGCTGCAAAGCTTCAAATGTTCAGCATGTTTCTCTGCTTCCAGTCTATAGATCCAGTCACACTTTCTACCTTCACCTGTGCAGTAAAGACTGAGAGCAGAGCTGAAAGCAAGCGTCCAATCAGTGAGCAGCATCAACACCTGAGCTTCATTCAGACTCTGTTATTGAAGATGTTGTTGGTACAAAGTTCATCTGCTGCTCACATGAATCCATGAAAGATTTATTTCACTGAATGTTTCTTCAAAGCTCATTTCAACCTGTTGAAGTCATGAATGAAAGTGCAGACTGAGAGTGGATCACATGATGTTTGAGGTGTGTCATGTGACATGTTCAGTATTGTCACACATGTCTAGTTTGTCCCTGATATCATAACTGCTCAAACACTGATGATTATATTTGAAGAATTATTCCTGATGGCAGCAAAGTTTGAATGGAGCTCTCTGTCTGTGCTGATTTGTCGCCCTCTGGAGGTCAAAGCACAAACTGCATGATGTCACTGTAACCACCACAGAGACAGGAAGTGTTTTTATGACTGAAACACTGAAATGATGCTAACGGCTGTCGTTAGGCTCACTGACAGCAGTGCTGATGTGTTCATGTCAAACACTGGCTCAGGTCAGACTCCTTCATCCTTCTCCAGCGTGAGGCCGCCCTCAGACCCACAGGAGCTCTGACCTTTGACCTCCTGACCCTAACCATTTTAGTCTTGTTGCATCTGCAAATCCATCCAAACCGTAGCCGAGCAAAAGAAGCTGGAAGCTGTTCTATGAATGATGTTGTTGAAGGAGCTTGGAAAGAAAAGCGTCTGGACTTCTTTAAGTTGCTTGAAGAGGGACATGGACGCCTTAACGCCCACTCACATCCTGGGACATTTGATCACAGGAAATCACATGATAGCGTGGGGCTAGATCTCACAATGGGTTCACCCAAAACCTTGGCTGATTGTGACCCACACCCGTTCTCACACCGTGGCTCGTGTGATTAGGTAGAGGATCAACAGGGGCTCCATGTCCCTGAATTTAAACTGAATCTAAACACACCGTGCACAATGCCAAGTTAGATAATGGTTAAAAGAACAAGATAAGAATAAATCAAAAGATAAAATAAGGATAAGAAATAACTTAAAAAAATAAAATAAAAAGATAAATAACTGCAAATAAGTACAAATAAGTAACTGAAGACACGTGTGGTCTGCAGATGTCGATGTACATGGATGTACATGGAGTTTAATGTGCAAAATGAACTTAGTGTGCAAAGTGACCTGATGTGCAAACTGCAGTTTGAGGTCGGTCAGCTGTTCAGGAGTCTGATAGCAGTGGGGAAGATGGAGTTGTTGAGTCTGGATGTTCTACATTTCACACTTCTGAACCTTCGTCTCGAGGGCAGAGGTGTGTCTCTCCTCTGGACTCTGTGATGGTAGCTGCTCTGCAGAGAGGGCAGCGGGGTCCTGATGATCTTCTCCACAGTTGTTATCACTCTCTGCAGGCGTTTGCGGTTTGCAGTAGTGCTGCCGTACCATGCAGTGATGCAGCTGTCAGGCTGCTCTCCACAGTGCAGCTGTAGAACCTGCTGAGGATCTTGGCCAACATACCAAATTTCCTCAGCCTCCTCAGGAAATACAGCAGCTGCTGAGCCTTCTTGAGCAGCTGTGTGAGTTTGAGTCCCTCACTGACTCAAACTCCTTCAGTGACACTTGCAGCCTTGCAGATTAGTTTGCTGATCCTGATGCATCTCTGGAGCTGATGCTGTCCCCCAGCAGACAACAACAACATAGATGCTCTCACTAGTCCACTTTACCCTCTAATCACATCTCTGACATCTGCAGGTTGCTCCATAGAGACTCTTGTGCAATGCCAGGTGTTTGTGTTTGTGTTTGTCTGTAGGTACACATTAGATATGACCATAGACGCACACACACAAGTGAACACAGCAGCACAGATGGTTTCCACCTGCTTCCCTCTTTCTTCACACAACTGTGAGGATGATGAAGAGGTTTCAGGACGAGGTGGTCAGCAAGCACAGGATAAAGCAGGGCCATGAAACTCTCTGGTGCAGCAGATGTTTAATCAGACTCAGCTTTAGGCTTCTTTTCCACCTGGCAGCAAAGTAACAGCTTCACTAATGTGAACAGTCACAATGTTAAACGTTTCTATATCTTCATATATTTTTATCTGTTGATGCTGCAGAATAAAGTCTGTTAACAGAGTGCAGGATGTGTAGAGCAGGTCCAGCTCTCCCTTTACTGTGTCCACTTTCATCAGCCCCTGTGAAGTGACACAGAGTGCATGTGTGTCTGTCAGCTGTTGTTTGTTGTGAAGGATGGAACAAATGAACACACACTTTTAGAGAAATCTGAAAAAGCAACACGTGCTTGGGCTCCTTCTGTGCTCGTCTTCATTAATGCTGATCTTTCTTTCCTGTTTGTTCTTTGGCACAAGCTTCAGTCTTTTCTCCCAGGGCTCCTTCACACTTAGAAACACACCTACATTCATTTATACACAAACATCATGAAACAAAGGCTTTGTAAAAGAGGACATGAGATCCTCTCTGAACAGCACATTCATATCAAACACAGGACTGAACAGGATATACTGAGTCTGTGCTGTTTTCATTGTTACTTGCTGAGTATTTTTCCAGTGTTTGAAATGTGACTCAAGTCTGATTCTTCTACTGTGTGTGAACTCTAAGCAGCTGCATTAAACAGCTGCTTTTCAAACCAGGCTCAATCCTATGACTCTGTGAATGTAAACTTTTGTCACCTGCATGAATAACAATCCTTGATCTATCAGGACTGCAGTGCTCCTGTGATCCCAGCTTATAGATGGAGGCTAGCATGAGAGGCTCACCAGCTAAAGCAGCACACCTGGGTCTCCCAGCCTATTAAAAGCAGCCCTTTGCTTCACCTGCTTCACTAAACATTATTATTATTATTTAAGCAGAGTGGTGTGATTCATGTAGGCATTGCTGTGTGACAGGAGGACTTTTCTTGCACACTTTTCTAGCTCGTGTGACGTGTGACGTGAGCTGACGTAAAAACAGTGATGTTAGCTTGATTCTCTTGGCTAAAACTATTTTAAAAAGAGGGTCAATCATGCAAATCTGCCAATAGAAGCCAAAGTTACAGCCCCTCAGAGTTTAAAGAGAAAAGGCCCGTTTCCAACACTCGGTTGTGCAAAGGGAAACAGGCCCACAGTGCCTGAGTGTGTGGGTAATTCTTCAAATAATATTCAAAAGCAAACATTTTTAAGCATGTAAATAAAATTCAATCATTTCTGCTCTTCAATACCTAAGAAATGAAAACTGGCAGATGGTCCCAAAATGTGAAACGCCTGGCTATCTGTGCATTTAGTGCTGCAAGTTTTCACTGTTTACCTTCAGAAGCATAAATCTCTGCACAGATAATGTTCATATGTGGATTCCTGGTTTTCTGCAGTTAATTGTGACCCAAAGCGTATTTTTAAAGTGGTTCCAGGCAATAAAGCCTAAAAATAAATACATCTACTTCCTTTTTCTGTGTTCCAGCCTCAGTGACTCTGACACAGTGCTGTAATATTTACACCTCTGATGAAAACAGAGTTTGTAGTTGCAGAGAAATACTCGACTCATTTTGGGCATTTACGAGCAGGAACCTCAGAAAGCCCCTCGCTGCTTCACTGGTTAAGAAGCAAAGCAAACATTAGTTCACAGTGATGTTAATTAAGGCCCAAAGTTTAGGAACGAACGTCAGCACTTCACTAATGAATGTAATGCTGATTCATGTGCTTGTTTTGTAATGTGCATGTTGTGCGTTGCTATTTCCCATATTCTTTGGCACTGATAGATGAAGAGTCTCAGGCAGGACCGAGGCTGCCAGCTGCTGACAGTGAGCAGGGAGAGAGCAGCAGAAGCTGGGCAAGAGCAGGGCACCTTCAGCCCCCTTCATCAGTCAGAAATCATTTGGGTGTCTGTGTGAAATGTCTGATTTTTAAAATCTTTTTGTAGACATATTTATTAAATGTTTAACAATTATATAGAAGAAAGACAATGTAAAGAACAAAACATGACAAAACCAAAATGAGTTGAAGTTATGAACTGTTTCTGAGAGACAAATAACACCAGGATCCTTTTTGTGTAGCTGACAGCTGGTAACTGTGCAGGGGCGGGTCTAGCAAAGTGTTGCCAGGGGGGCAGGTAGGGCATTAACAGGGAGAGGGGGGCACAAAGACATACTTTTCTTTCTTGTTCTCATTTAAAATGTCTCACTTTTAATAAATAATTATCTGAATCTTACAACAAACGTTTCCATCTGATGTAAAATGTATAGAAATCCATTATTGTACATAGTCATTTTTTAGGGTCCCATCATAATTTCTTCAGAAGTAAGTACTGCATATGATGCCAGTGTTTCCCACATTTTCTAGATTCTGCACCAGTACTGTGTGTAAAATGCATCAAAAAGTCCGTTTGATTCTTTCTCACCTGTCTTTCTGTCTCCTTTCACTTTTTAAAGGTTGCCATGTTAGAAAACATATTTTGCCCTGCCGTGCTGTTTATTGATGTGGCAAATGAAAGGTTTATGAAAACATATCTAAATCTGTCATCAGTAATCAGCAATGATCATGTCTCACCTCTAGTCTCTTTCTTAATGTCAGGTTTCCACCGTGTGTTGTAGATGTTCAGGAGGTTAACTCGACCAACAGTCTACTTCCTGTTTAGAATACCAGGACAGGGAGGATGGTGCAGGTTTAAGTTTATTAGACTGATGCATGTATACCAACAAGACAGCGTCCATCACTGTGACAACAGCGTTTGTTTTCATTCAAAGGCTTCATGGTTTTTCCTTTAATACCTGGGGGGCCGGTCTCCAGTCAAAATGCCCGGGACCATTTTTTGTCCCAGTCCAGCCCTGGTGTCAGATCTGCATGCAGTGTCAATGAGACGATCAACAACAGATCAGACAAAACACTCAGGCGGACACTCCTCTGTAGAAGGAAACATGGAAAGTGTGAGGTAATCAGTGCACAACATCACTTTGTATTTCAGGCTGTTTTTATATAGAACTTCAGCACCAATGTAAAAGTTCTGGTTTGAGGAAGATGAAGAACATTTTCAGGAAGGATGCCGTCTGCAAGCAGAGCTGCTTGAACCTCAGCGCTGAGGTCCAGACTACTTCCTGTGAAGCCACGTGATGTAAATCTGCTGCTGTAACTTCACAGTTTACTGAAGCTAAATGCAACGTTACCATATAATCTGTTTTCAACAAAGGTTTCACTCCGTCCGGTGTTGATGGAATGATTCAGGCCGTACTCGTCAGGCTTCCCGTCGACCACACGCATTTCAGTCACAAACCCCGTGACTGACAACAAGGGAAACAGCAGAAGAAAAGATGTGAAAAATACTGGATGATGATGATGGAGGATTAACCGCGGTGGCTAAACTGTTTCCTGTCTTTGTGGGCGTACTCACAGGGAAGTTTCCAGGCACGTCAGTCTTGGTGGCTAAAGTCTCCATTTTCCAACATGTATCGCTACAGGTGCAAAGACACAACATTAATCATCAGTGTAAATATTTTAATGCTGTCCAAACGGTGTTTGCTTTGTCTGTCCTCTCGCGCTCACAGAGGAAACGAGGACGCCACCTTCAACCCATCTTCAGTTGGCTCAACCATGGCCGGACTTCCTGTTGGCTTTGTGACAGCAAACCACTTGAAATGAGAGCAAACTGCAGTCAAGCACCACTTACAGCAACCTGTGGACACGCAAATGGAAAGCACTGAGAATCATACAGAAGCATAAGAGCTGTTTATTGTAACACGTGTGTGTGTGTGTGTGTGTGTGTGTGTGTGTGTGTGTGTGTGTGTGTGTGTGTGTGTGTGTGTGTGTGTGTGTGTGTGTGTGTGCACATTAATAACACACTGATGTATGTTAGTTTGATTTATGCTATATCTGAGAAAACAACTGCAGAATTTTACATCAAAGTTTCCAAAGCTGATGTTTTGTTGTTCACTCTGTTTTATATTCATATAGTTTGTTGTTTTTAAATCAGTGGACAAAATAAATATTATCACACAAAATCCAGGGTGAAACATAACCAAATAACCTAAATGGTGAAGTCATTATAGAAGTACATGTTGCAAAGGTCAGCCTCCTGTATAGACTGCTAAACTGTCTGGGGGGGCCCTGCCTGTCCTCGTTGGATAAGCTCCACCCCTTTTCCATAAGACGGAGACATTTGTATGAAAATAGATGCGCAGTAAAATAAAAAATAAAAAATATTATGGATGACTCTGTAAATCAAAGTCCGCCTGAGGCAGAAGCAGAAACCATGAGGAGCACAGCACCACTCCCAGAAGGGCACGAAGTGAAGCCATAGCTGCTGAAGAGTGAAGACGTGATGATGGAGGAGATCACAGATGAAGATCTGCTGCCTGCTGACTCTTTATATAGAAGAGTGAGACTATCTCCCCACCAGCAGCTGCACTTATACAAACCCCAGGTGCTGGGATGGCTTTGAACATGTGACATTTTCTGCAAACACATGGACAGTTTCATAAGCACAAAGATTATTCCTGCAGCGGCAGAATCGTATCCACTGTGTGAGAGGTGAACGTCAGACAGTTCTTAGAAAATGTAGTTTCTCTTTAAGCTTTTAACGTCTCTTTTACCCCCATTTGTCTAAAACTACTTGACAGCCCTTCATGTCAGAGGTTTATTACCTGTGCAGGATGGAGCACATGGTCTCAGTCAGGCTGGACACGATCACTCCTACAGGAAGTAAATGTGCTGTGATTTTATTTCACCTGTGAAATGATGAAAAACAGCAGAATAGCTCACGCTAACAAACGGGTGTTGAAATGTTTCATTTTCTGCTGTTTCACAGGTCAAAAAGGGCGTCGAAGCAAACTGAAGCTGAGCTGCTGCTGCTGTTGTAGTGCAGCATCTGCTGTGTGCTTCATCAGAGAACCTTCTGTACACAGCAGACAGAGGCTGCTGCCACTGAAGTCCATCTGCTAGAGAGCTTTAAACACTGGTTATTGAAGTGGCTTTGATGATACTGATACACAGTCTTTGCTGCTGTCACAGGACAGGGATCCACCAGGGAGTAGTTGTCAGGATAAAGAGCCTTCGCTTCTCTAAATATAAACTGGATACTTGTAGGAAACTTTGGGAAGCAGCATTTTTCCTCATATCGTCTAAACTGAAGTTAGCTCAGGTGCTTCTTCCATACTTGCTCTGCAGAAAGCCAAAGAGTTTGGAGCTCTGCAAACATTTGCAGCACAGCTGGATGTTTGTAACTTTGGTCACCTCTGTATCATCCCTCAGATTCTTTCTGCACAGCTTTGAAACCACGACAGCACGAGTGATGCTGAGGAGACGTCCAGTTTAAACAGACCTTTATTCCTGGAACACAAACACATGAAGTGATGCTGCTAAAGAAGAACATTTAATCGCACTAATGAATCAAGCATCTGTTTGTCTGTCAGTCTGTCAACAGTTCCTCTGATCGACTTCAGACTTGGTGGGTATTTTGTTTTTGCAGCGGTCAAAGTCGATCAGCGTGTTGCTTTGTCTGCTGTAAATCTGCCTGTACAAAGGGAAACATGCATGTTTTAGATGCAAACTCACAACATGGCTGCATTTTTGTGATTATGTGTATTTTATATTGATTTATTCTATTATGTTTTGTATATGAATCTTTACAAGTGTGTCGATACAAAGGCTTGATTAAAACAAAGGTCTCAGCTGTGCTGTTAGGGATGCTCTCATATTTGTTTCAAATGTAATAAATCAAAGGATTTCAGGCTTTTCATCCTTTTTATTTGTTTGGTTCTAACAGCAGCTGGATAAAAACATGCAGGTGATGAATATAATTGTGTGATATTATGAGCATTGTGAATAAAGAAAGAGCAGAGATAGTAAAAAGGAAACAGATGATGGACGTGAGATTTTCAGAACAAAAGCTCCTCAGTGAGACGATCACCTGGACACAAGGTCAGGCAGCTGGGACTCATCTAGAGAGCAAAATGGAAAAGTGATCTGTGCAGAACATCACTGTTGATTGCAGTTATTTACATCAGACTTCTTCTCTGAGATAAGAGCACCATTTGTGGGAAAGATGACAGTATTTCCAGGCTGGATGCTGTTTGCAGGGAGAACTGAATGAAAGTCTCCTGCACCTCAGCGCTGAGGTCCACACCTGTGAACACAGATGAGGTCAATCTGCTGCAGCACGTAGAGCTTTACTGATCAGCAGGTTCAAAGGATTCAGCAGAGCGTAGAGTCAGAGCTAAATGCCACATCACCATAGAGTTTGTTAACAACAGCTTTCTTTGCCCTTTGTCTCGATGGACTGAATCAGGGATACTCGTCATACTTCACCTCAACCACGTCACTGAGAGACCCCAGCCTGACACAGCAGCAGAGATGATGAAAGCAGAAACAGCAAACAGATGCTTCAGTTGTGTTTCTCTCTGTGTGTGCGCTCACGCCCACTTGTGTGTGTGAACTTTCCACGTACCTCAGCTTGTTTCTCCAACATGAGCCATCAGGGCTGAAAAACATCACTAACACATGAATTCTTTCTCTTTTTGTTATCACCTGTGATCATGTGTCTCATGTTTCTGTCATTCACCAGTTCTTGTATAGTTACGTGTAACTAGACTTCTGTGGGACGTAAATGATTGTTTTGTATGCAGATCTGTACAAAGGATGTAAACACTTGATTACAAAGGAGATCTCAGCTGTGTTGTTGTGGATGGACTTCAACGTATTTGTTAAAAAAGAGAATAAAGCAAAGTGTTTTAGCTGTTTGGGAGTTTTTGTTTAATTCGATTCAGTTTTATTTCTATGGAGTCAAATAATAAGAAAGGCTCTAGAACAGCCCTGAGTTTGTCCAGGTGACACTCCTCTGAAGAACAAAGACAAAGAGGAAGAAGGGGATTCGTTTTCAAGTCTTGTTTCTTTCAAAATAAAAGCTGAAATGTTTTGGAAGCATGATAATATTTCAGCCAGGATGCCGTCTCCAAGGAGACCTGCACCTCAGCGCTGAGCTCCACATCACGCCCTGTGAAAGCACAGATATAAATCTGCTGCAGTGAGAATAACTTTACCCAACACAAGTGTAGAAGTAGACATTTGACTTTACCTACAACCTGTTAACAACAAAGCTTTCATTGCCTCTGTTGTTGATGTCATGTAGGACTAATCATACTTCACATCAGCCATGCACACGTCAGAGGATCTCCAGGCTTTCAGTAATAAAGCCAAGCAGATGATGTGAACATAGCAATAGTAAAACATGCATCATAATCAGCTGTATGTGTCGACTATGTGGCACCTCAGTCTTGTTGGCATGAAGAAAAGTTGTGTAACATGTAGCATAAGGGCTGCAAAGACATCATGTAGACAGCAGTCGTCTGTTAGTCGTAACGGATCTCCTGTTAAAGAGTTAAATGTGCGTTCTCCATCTCTGTCCTCTCACAGCTCGCCGTACACCAACTCCAGCTGTGGTAACCATGGCTGTGCCCATCAACACGCTGAAGCTGAGACGCCACCCGTCAAAATAAAAGTCTTAGTTCTGATATTTTGTAATGAGTTTGTAGATTTCCCACAGCTGATCGTAACAGCAGGCTGCCGGTTTGGAGAAGCCAGTTCAGGAATACTGGAACAGAAGCTAAACAAAGTCCTGCTGTGAACAGCAGCAATATGGATTTTACACATCCATCCATCTTTTCAGCTCAGGGTCGTGTGTGTTTGCACCATGTTTACAGAAACTGGAACGTGACTCCACTTGTGGACAAAATGAGCGTCGCCAAGAGTTTGAAGGCGTTTTTGAGACTAAACATGGTGTTTTAGTGTCAGAGGTACGATTAGGTTGTGGTTAGGTTTAGGGCTGAAGGTTAGGGTCAGGCATTCAGTTTTTAGGGTTAGGGTTAGGTAAAGCATTACATCAATGTCCCCACGGAGATATGAAAACAGGACTGTGTGTGTGTAACCCTATCCCAGCTGTTATTAGGCAAGAAGCAGTTAAACTGTGGGAGGATGTCAAGGTACCAGGAGAGAATCAGACATGGATTCAAACCCAGGACCTTCTTGCTGAGAGCAGGTTGATCCCACCTACAAAGATCATCTGTTTAAACGTGCGCTGTAACTGAGTATTTTTTAAACATGAGAAACCGAATATAAGGGTTGCTCTGCCACTGCTGCCTTGACCGGTTACTTCATTTTATCCAGTGACCACGTTGGCAGCATCAAAGCTGAGTAAGGCCACGCCCACACGTACACCGGGATTTTTGAAAACGCAGATTTTTCTGAGTGTTTGCGCCTTTCATCCACACGTAAACGGCGTTTTCACTGAAAACTGAGATTTTTGAAAACGTCTTGTTAAGTCTAATTGTTGACCCCTTTTCCCTGGCGGGTCGCGGAGTGTGGGAGTGCCTACTGGGGTCAGCGGGGGAGCTGGCCCCAGGGAGGGGTCACCTGCCCCTCCCTTCCTTCCCTCCCCATCTCCAGCTGCCTCCCTCTCCCCGCTCCACCACAATCACCCACACATGCAGGGCCTTGGAGTAGGGGTATGTCACCAGGGTGCAGAGGAGGCTACCCCCCCCCCCCCCCCCCTCTGTCCCCTTCTGGCTGCCCCTGCCTCAATTTTATCCCACAACTTAGACATTCACATTACTCACACCCTCATTACACATACATATAGGATCTTGGGGGTGGGCACAATACACGGAGTCCAAGTTACCATCAGGGTGCACACCTCACCCCTGGCTTCGTTACCCACCTCTCAATTTTAAATACACGTAGACATTGAGGGCTAACACGAGGGACTATGCGCTTACCTGCTGCTCTCTGGCAGGTAGCTCCATGCCCTCCTGGGTTTTAACTGCACCTTAGAACACACATGCATCAACACTACTATGAGCGGGTGGGAGTAGGTTTGGAGTCTTTTCTCACCCCCGTTCTCTGCGACCTGCTGGAGCGGGGGGGCTGGGAGGAGTTGGCCGTCTGGCTGCGGTCTGGGGTGTGGGGCCTCCCTGCTGCTGCGGAGTCGGGGCGGTCTGCCTCTCCCCACCGCAGGGAAAAGGGTAACACCACCTGGGTCTGGGTGCAGTTCCCCCCTCCAGGGGCAGGGGTACCTAGACCCGGTTTGTAGAGTACGCTTGGGGAGTGTGATCGCGTGTACAGCGTCTCTTTATATTTGTCTCCACGTCGGTTGAGTGTGAAGTGCACATGAGAGCATGAGGGTGGGAATGGATGTTTGTGTCTGTGTGTGCCTGTATGTTTGTATCTATATGTCAGGTTGGGTATCAGACGCCACCTCTCTGGGGACATCTCGGGCCTTCCAAGGTTTGGAGGCCTATCTCCACCCACCACCACTTCCCCTGCCGGTGGCGGACTCCCTCAGGTGTCGGTGCATTGGTGGTTCTTTGTATCTGGGGGTGGGTGTCTGGGTACACACCGGCTCACTCCTTGGCTGCCGCTTATTGGGGCTCGCTTGGGCCATTTCGGAGGTGGGGTGCCCCCGGCCTCTCGGCCTGGGGCTCGGTCACTCAGGCACAGCTGGCTGCCGGCGGAGCCCACGGGCACATCACTGCAACTCCCCCTGGCTTCTGCTCCGCGGCTGCTGAGTGAGCCCTCATCTGGGACTCTCCTTAGCTCTTACAGGGACAGTGGCGCAGCTGCCCCTCTGTGGGTCTTCCTTGGTCTCTTGTATTCTGGGGGCCTCTGGATGTCTGGAGTTTTGATCTCCTCCATACCCGCTTGATACCATAAAGGACAGGGCTGTGGCTCCCCACACTCCCTAACAGATCATTACATGGAGAAACCTTTGGAATGCAAGCATGCTGATCCACACAGGTATGCACACAGGTGTACACATGGGTATTCACCGACGCGGACTAAAGCTTTCTTGGCTGCTGCCTCAAAGCACACTGTGCGCTGTCTATCTTGCGTGCTGAACAATATCGTCTATTATTTAGTAACTATTGATATGTCTTACACACCTCTCTGCAGCTTCTCTCCTCCTGCTACCCCCCCAAAAACCCATCTCCATAGAGACTGTGTCAGCTTCCAAACAGACAAAAACCAAACTAAAAACCATCAACAAACAACTTAAACATAAACAATTACAAAGAAAGAACAATACAGTATCCACATCTGAACCAAAGAGTAAAACAGTGAAATGTGGATTATTAAATATTAGGTCTCTCTCCTCCAAGTCTCTGTTAGTACATGACTTAATAATTGATCAACAAATTGATTTACTCTGCCTTACAGAAACCTGGTTGCAGCAGGATGATTATGTTAGTTTAAATGAATCAACACCCCCGAGTCATTCTAACTACCAGAAATCTCGAAGCACAGGCCGGGGGGGCGGTGTGGCAGCAATTTTTCACACCAGCCTATTAATTAATGAAAGACCAAGACAGACTTTTAATTCATTTGAAAGCCTGATGCTTAGCCTCGTCCACCCCAGCTGTAAAACTCAGAAACCAGTCTTACTTGTTATCATCTATCGTCCACCTGGGCCTTACACAGAGTTTCTGTCTGATTTCTCAGACTTTATATCTAATTTAGTTCTGAGCTCAGATAAAATAATTATTGTGGGTGATTTTAACATCCATGTAGATGCTAAAAATGACAGCCTCAACATGGCATTTAATCTGTTATTAGACTCAATTGGTTTCTCTCAAAATGTAAAAGAACCCACCCACCACTTTAATCACACTCTAGATCTTGTTTTAACATATGGCATAGAAACTGAACATTTAACAGTGTTTCCTGAAAACCCTCTCCTGTCTGATCATTTCCTGATAACATTTACATTTACAATTATTGATTATACAGCGGTGGAGAGTAGACTTTATCAAAGTAGATGTCTTTCTGAAAGCGCTGTAACTAAGTTTAAGAATATAATCCACCCACTGTTATCATCTTCAATGCCCTGTACCAACATAGAGCAGAGCAGCTATCTGAACGCTACCCCAACAGAAGTCGATTATCTTGTTAATAATTTCACCTCCTCACTACGTACGACTCTGGATACTGTAGCTCCTGTGAAAACTAAGGTCTCTAATCAGAAGTACCTGACTCCGTGGTATAATTCTCAAACACGTACCCTAAAGCAGATGACTCGTAATCTGGAGAGGAAATGGCGTGCCACAAATTTAGAGGATCATCATTTAGCCTGGAGAAATAGTTTGCTGCTTTATAAGAAAGCCCTCCGCAAAGCCAGAACATCTTACTATTCATCACTGATTGAAGTAAATAAGAACAACCCCAGGTTTCTCTTCAGCACTGTAGCCAGGCTGACAAAAAGTCAGAGCTCTTTTGAGCCAACAATCCCTTTAACGTTAACTAGTAATGACTTCATGAACTTCTTCACAAATAAAATTTTTATCATTAGAGAAAAAATTACCAGTAATCATCCCACAGATGTAATATTATCTACAGCTACTCTTAGTACCATTGATGTTAAGTTAGACTCTTTTTCTCCAATTGATCTTTCTGAGTTAACTTCAATAATTACTTCCTCCAAGCCATCAACGTGTCTTTTAGACCCCATTCCTACAAAACTGCTCAAAGAAGTCCTGCCATTAATTAATTCTTCGATCTTAAATATGATCAACCTATCTCTAATGATCGGCTATGTACCACAGGCCTTCAAGCTAGCTGTAGTTAAACCTTTACTCAAAAAGCCATCTCTAGACCCAGCAGTCTTTGCTAATTATAGGCCAATCTCCAACCTTCCTTTCATATCAAAAATCCTTGAAAGAGTAGTTGTCAAACAGCTAACAGATCATCTGCAGAGGAATGGTTTATTTGAAGAGTTTCAGTCAGGTTTCAGAGCTCATCACAGCACAGAAACAGCTTTAGTGAAGGTTACAAATGATCTTCTTATGGCCTCTGACAGTGGACTCATCTCTGTGCTTGTCCTGCTAGACCTCAGTGCAGCATTCGATACTGTTGACCATAATATCCTATTAGAGCGATTAGAACATGCTGTAGGTATTACAGGTACTGCACTGCAGTGGTTTGTATCATATCTATCTAATAGACTCCAGTTTGTTCATGTAAATGGAGAGTCCTCTTCACACACTGAGGTTAATTATGGAGTTCCACAGGGTTCAGTGCTAGGACCAATTCTGTTTACATTATACATGCTTCCCTTAGGCAGTATCATTAGAAGACATAGCATACATTTTCACTGCTATGCAGATGACACCCAGCTCTATCTGTCCATGAAGCCAGATAACACACACCAATTAGTTAAACTGCAGGAATGTCTTAAAGACATAAAGACCTGGATGGCCGCTAACTTTCTGCTTCTTAATTCAGATAAAACTGAGGTTATTGTACTCGGCCCTGAAAAGCCTAGAAATATGGTATCTAAGCAGATTCTTACTCTGGATGGCATTACCTTGGCCTCCAGTAACGCTGTGAGGAACCTTGGAGTCATTTTTGACCAGGACATGTCCTTCAATGCACATATTAAACAAATATGTAAGACTGCGTTCTTCCATTTGCGCAACATCTCTAAAATTAGAAATATCCTGTCTCAGAGTGACGCTGAAAAACTAGTTCATGCATTTATTACTTCCAGGCTGGACTACTGTAATTCATTATTATCAGGATGTCCAAAAAACTCACTGAAAAGCCTTCAGCTAATCCAAAACGCTGCAGCAAGAGTACTGACAGGGACTAGAAAGAGAGAGCATATTTCTCCTGTTTTGGCTTCCCTTCATTGGCTTCCTGTTAAATCCAGAATTGAATTCAAAATCCTGCTCCTCACATACAAGGTCTTAAATAATCAGGCCCCATCTTATCTCAATGACCTTGTAGTACCATATCACCCTATTAGAGCACTTCGCTCTTGCTCTGCAGGCCTACTTGTTGTTCCTAGAGTATTTAAAAGTAGAATGGGAGGGAGAGCCTTCAGTTTTCAGGCCCCTCTTCTATGGAACCAGCTTCCAGTTTGGATTCGGGAGACAGACACTATCTCTACTTTCAAGATTAGGCTTAAAACTTTCCTTTTTGCTAAAGCATATAGTTAGGGCTGGACCAGGTGACCCTGAATCCTCCCTTAGTTATGCTGCAATAGACATAGGCTGCCGGGGGATTCCCATGATGCATTGAGTTTTTCCTTTCCAGTCACCTCTCTCACTCACTATGTATTAACAGACCTCTCTGCATTAAATCATATCTGTTATTAACCTCTGTCTCTCTTCCACAGCATGTCTTTTATCCTGTCTTCCTTCTCTCACCCCAACCGGTCGCAGCAGATGGCCGCCCCTCCCTGAGCCTGGTTCTGCCGGAGGTTTCTTCCTGTTAAAAGGGAGTTTTTCCTTCCCACTGTTGCCAAAGTGCTTGCTCATAGGGGGTCATATGATTGTTGGGTTTTTTTCTCTGTATCTATGAAGCGCCTTGAGGCGACTTATGTTGTGATTTGGCGCTATATAAATAAAATTGAATTGAATTGAATTGATATTTATGACTAGGTAGTTTATTGTGATGGTGCTTTTTTTTCTATTATTATGTTGCTCTTTGTTGTTTGCTGTCTCCTCTGTTTGTTTGTTTTTTGTTTTTTGTTTCTCTCTCCATACAGGTGACCCAGGAGTTTTTTTTTGTTGTTTTTTTTTCCCTCTCTTCCTCCCCTTCTCACCGTCTCTTCTCCCCTTTGGTTTTCTTTCTTTCTCTCCCCCTCTTTCTTTTATTCTTTCCCCCTGTCCTATTAAAAAGAGAAAAAAATAGATGACAAAGGATGAACTGAAGCTCCGCCATCACGTGACGTCACATGCTGCTGTTTCTGATGTCACTTATAAATAAAAAAAAAAGTCTAATTGTTGAATGTTGCCATTGTGTTTCTTAAATTTGTACAGTCTTAGTTTAAGCCATAGGATCAAAGCCATTCCTTTGATCCTGACCACCTCTCCAACCACTCTGTGCTGGAGGAGGTTTTATTGTAGATACATCCTATCTGAAAGATCTGTTTCTTTTGATGTAAGCTTCCTGGGTTTACGACCCTTTGGTCAGCAGGAGGTCTGACATACACACACACACACACACACACACACACACACACACACACACACACACACACACACACACACACACACACACACACACACTCAGTGTATACATTTACATACAGTGCCTTGTCTTTGTAACCAAAGGGGGTTGCAAGGGGAGGTGTTTAGTAAACTATTGTTTGAAGTTTGTCAATAAAAGTCAGCGAGAGGAGGCCATCATCGGGGTCATTTTCGTGCTGGACACAGACGAGGCCTCCCTTGCGCAAGTAATCGATCGATTGACTGTCTTGTTTTCTTCATGATGAATAAGTCTCTAGAATTGGCGGGGTTTTTGGAAACACAGACCCAACATTTGTTTGGTCCTCCGAGCCGGAGCCTAACACATTGCATCCACCGAGGAGAGGGAGAGGACGCCACCGCAATGTCTGGGATGATTGACGTAAAGCCCTGGTGTTTCACTTTGCTTTGTCACCAGGCCGGGAAGTTTGCGCCTGAACTCCCCTCGGGATGGATGACGATTGACGGGATCCAGAGACTCTTCCCATGAACGTAAACAAACAGTTAGTACAGAAGCCTTAGAGAGCGGCTACGTGACCCTGCGTTGACCGCAGGTACGGGAGCGCGCTAGCCGCGTGAGAAAGACGCAGGCTTCTCCGCCGTTTGGGGCGTGGAGATAACCTAGGTTCGGTAGCTCCGCCGTGAGGAGTGTCCGGAATCTCCGCCATTTGGGGGCGTTAGAGAGTGTCCGAAGGTTGAATTCTCCGCCATATGGGGCGTTTGAGAGTTTTCAACAGAGAGCGCTAGCTGTGCGTGCAGACGCAAGCGATAGGCCTATGTTATGTGGTTGTGCGGGCCAGACGTGGTCTGCGTGAGTGTGGCTGGTTGTTGTCTTGTAATGGAGAATAAAATGTGTAAGTCTGCCTTAGAAGGGGATGTAAAATTTATGCAGAAAGTTTTACCAGGCAGCACGCAGTATGTAGGTTGTTGGTGTGAGAAATATGGATTTGAAGGGACATTAGTGGAAGTTCAGTGTAAAATGCTTGTAGAAAGAATAGCTGTAAGTGTAGCAGGTAAAACAGGGAAAGCGAAGCAGAGGAAGGAATTGCAGTTAGCAGTTGCTAAGTTGTGGCTGGAGCAGACTCAGAAGAGGAGAGAAGCAAGAATGTTAAAAGAGCAATATTGCAAGAAGTAGTTGTGAAACCTGAGGATGAAACTACAGCTCAATCCACTGCAACTACTCTAGAACAACACCGTAGAAAAGCTTTAGGAAGAGCAAGAATGTTAGCAGAAAGAAGAGTCAGAAAAGAGCGTGAGAGAGCAGAGGCAGAGGTGGAGGAGAGACTAAAGGCTGAGTATGGAGAGACATTAGGAGCAGCATTGAGTCCAAGACAGACTAGGCAGGGTAGGAAACAGAAAGTAAAGTTAGTGAACACAAACGTTACAACCACATATCCATCCCTGACACAACACAAAAAAAACATATGGTGTTTCTGTCCCAGAGTGTGAAGATGAAGAAAGTTTTTTCTCCTGATCCATTCCGTGAGTGTGAGCATGTTTGACGTCATGGTGTGTGTGAAAAGGTATCCAGCTGGGGCAGACATGATTCTGCAGGTCACCTGCCCAGTGGACCAAAAGAAATAAAATAGTTGTGTGGATGAATGATGGCATGAAGAGTGTTTGGTGTTTCTCAGTCTGAAACAGCTGTAATGCTATTTTCTGTTTTGGAGAAAAGTACAGTTAAAGAAAAAAACAGAGAGAGAGGTGTGTTGTTTAAGCAGTGATGAGAATAATTAAAGTGTGATGAGAGAGGAACACAAAAACATACAGAAAATGTATGTTAACTATACCAACCCTACATGCATATACACATACAATGACACTCATGAAGACCAGACAGCATCTTAAGCATGAGATTCTGTTTGTCATCTTGTCCAAGTCACTAGTAAGATGAAAGTGATATATAGACTAGTGGACTGAATATTATAGGAGGACAGATGGTTGCATCATAGAGGAGAAAACAGAATGCTGATGAGAGGTCTTAAATGAGTGAGTTGAGTGAGCTGATTGTGAGTTTCTGGTGTGTGAAGAAGTTTTACCATGGCACACATTTAGTTACATGAGAACTAAAACTTATTATGTGCTGAGACAGCAGGGTTATGCTGTATGTTGTGTGTATGGCTGATTGGATGAATGTTTGAGATTGAACTGGCTGTTGATTTGTCTTTTGTTACTAAGTTGAGCCTGCCAATTGGGTTGTGACGATTTATCCCCCTGGCATGAAGAACACGTGTCATGATTTAAACAAGGCCTTTCTTTCCTTTGCTTTCCTTTATTTTCTTTCTTTTATTTTGTTACTTTCATGGTGCACTGAAAGTTTTGTTTGATGATCTCTGTTTGAGCAGATCTGCATGATTAGAATCGAAGCGTCGTCGAGAAAACTGTTGCAAAGTGAGCTTCTCCAAAATTAAAATGGGCTCAGGAGAAAGCCACTTATTTGGGACAATTAGGAAACAAGTTCCTGTCCAAAAGGATTCAACGAGGAAATCCAGTCTAAATTCTTTTTCTTTTTGAAATGACGTTGTTTTGCTGAGCGTGGAAACGAATGCGACGATAATTTCCACAATTAGCAAAAGAAGGAATCACTGAGTGAATGAGTAAGAATTTTAAAATAAATGGGGAACTGACTGACTGACAAAAGCTGACAAGACTGACTGACTTAACACCATTGTGTGAAGTCAACCCCCACCTGACAAAGGTGTGGATGTATCTCTGTGTGTGTCTCTGTTGCAGGAGCAGAAGGAGACCACAGGAGGAAACTTGGGTCACATGACTATGTGAACTCTGAAAATTTAACCTTTTTAGTTTAAATTCTCTGTCTGTGAATTTACCATGTGTGTGTGTCATTCACTACCTTGTGTTGCTCACAGAGATAACTGTGAGAAAGAGTGTATACACCTGCGCAGCGCTAACATTTACATTTCTTTTTACAGCCGATGGTTAATCATGTGATTCGATCATGTGATTTACAGCAGGACACAACTTGATGTTTCTCTACCACAGGATTACTGAGATTTTGTATGAAGGAAACTATAGTTACAGGCTATATGTTGATGATGAAATTACACTGTGTTGTTGAGAGACTGTGAATGTTACAGGGGAGAAATTAATGCAGTTTGAGACATACTGTGATGAGACCATTGTTACTTTTTCCACAGCGAGCGTTAACTTTACGACTTTTCACAGCTCCTCTGGAATCTGGATGGCCGACACCTGACAACCAGGATGAACCGTGTGTTTGGCTGATGTTTGTTTTTCTTTTAGAATGCTTGTAAAGGATTCAGCACAGACAGACAAGTGACAATTGAACAGATGTGCAGTGGTTACAGAATAGTTACATAGAGCTCATTTTCTGACCACACCGTTGGGCTCATGGTGAGTGACAAACTTAAGGGAAGTCACTGATTACAATGTGGAATAACATTGAGATGTTAAATGATTTGGAACAAATTATGGGAAAAGTAGGAGTTTAATGAGTTTCAAATAAACCTGCAATGATACTCGTCTCTGTGATGCTGAATACTTTATTACTCTTATGATCTACAGTTGGTTGCAAATGTGAAGTTGTTTTATCTTTAAGACTTTGTCTTCTAGGATACAGGAGCTGGAAGCTAAACAAGCTGAACATTTAAGTGCTGACTAATGTTTGGAGTGAAGCTGCTCCAAGGGACCAACCCTGGAGATTGTTTTAGGGAGACGGTGCAACACTCTTGTACATGTCTCATTGGGGAGTTGACACGTGGCAAAAGCCGTGTGGCGAGAGCAGTGTCATTTTTCAATTTGTAGATGTCGTGAGGTGCCATGACGAGAAGGAGTGACTGAGAGGATCGCCCATAAGATGGAAGCTGAGGCCTGGAGAGAGTCTTCAGCAGGATCAGAGATCACCTTCAGCACAGAGAGCTGTGCTACTGGGCTTCCAAAGGATTGTCACGAGGAGACTTTGCACAGCAAATCTTAAATAAGATGAAAGAGTTTCGACGTTGACGTTAAGGAAGACAACTAAGGTGTACGACGTGCTCTGCCTTAAATCTTCAGCAGTGTTGGAAAATGGAACCTGAGGGAGCGTGCCAAGCTCCAAAAAGTGACAGCGCAGAGGAGGTCCAACGATGGACTTGTGGTTCTGTGAACAGCACAAATGCCAGGTGACTGTAAAATAACTAACAGCACTTTTTCCACAAGTGAAGCCAGTAACTTACTATCCTAAAAGATTAGCTCTAGTTGCTCGTGCTTTACCTCCATGCGTGAGATCAGTATGTGCAGCAGCTTAAGCTGTACAATGTTTCAATAGTTTATTTCACCTTTTGACATTGTTAGTTCCAGAAGAGGTAGATGTTTACTACTGCAGACTAAACTTACATTTCTGTCACCTACAAGACACTTGTCTTTCATGTTACTCTCACAACCACACATATTACCATAAAGTGGTGCACAATTCTGAATCTGTCCAACCCTTTTTGCCAATGGAGGGCACTTCTCATGAGAGTAGAGAGCGCGAGGAGAAGACGTGTAAGCTGAGGGATGACTTAATAGATGTGCCACTCGTTGAGGGAAAGGTTTGGTTTGTTGATGGTTTGAGTTTTACAACAGCAGAGGGACAGACTAGAACAGGTTTTACTGTAGCAGACAGTGAGAGAGAGTTATCTATGTAGGACAACTAGCATGTTTCATATTTGCTTGAGCAGCAGAGATGCTAGCTTTAACGGAAGCGTGTAAAGCTGTAGAGAGACAATATACACTGATAGGCAGTATGCATTTGCTACTGTACATTTCTTTGTAGTGCAGTGAGTGAGACGAGGTGTGACAACCTCTACAGGGAAACCTGCAGAACACACCAAACTCTTGCAAAATCTGCTGGAGGCAGCGTTATTAACCAGTAGAATTGCCGTTTGTAAATGTGCAGCACACATGTGAGGGAAAGATCCAGTTGCATTAGGGAAAGTTCTTGCAGATATGATCACAAAGGAGGCAGCAGTAGTTAAACATGGTGTTAACATTTTAGCAGTACAACATCAGCAGACATATAGGGCCACTCACCTACTGCAGGAAAATAGTTGTGACTTACAGAAGGAGCGAGCTTGCAGGTTGGTGTTTATTATCTGTGTGATAAACCAATACTGCCTAATAATTTGTATAAGACTGCTGCTATTTTGAGCCATGGGCTATACCATGTCTCAACAGGAGGGAGATGAGCAGTCGTTATACTCACTCTAGGATTAGTTTATACTTTAGGATTATTAAATACTTAAAAAAAAACTTTTTGCAGGCAGAGAGAACTAATGGAACAGTAAAGTTAAGATTTAGGAAGACAGGCAGGACATGGTTAGACTGTATAGAATAAGTACATGAGGATTACTCCAACAGAGAACGGTCTGACTCTTTGAGATAACACATGTTAGAGCATTTAGAGTTCCAGTCTTCTGTAGTGATGATAGAAAAGCAGAAGAGAGAGCATATTAGCAGATTAGATGATTGAAATGTTTAAAAGTAAAGTAGTCATGAGAACAAATGATCTGCCAGATGATTCTGTTTCTCTGCAGGAGCAGAGCCTGAAGTCTGGAGATTGGATGTTGATAAGGCCATGGAGAGGAAGTGCTGGTCCAGTCCACGATGGGAAGGTCCATATCAGATGCTGCTGACGACGACTACAGCAGTGAAGATTGCTGGAAGGAACATTTGGATACATCAAGCGCACTGCAAGAAGGTGACACACATCCAGGCCAGCTCGGAGTAAGTGCCAGGAAGACAGGGTACAAGGGGGGGGGGGGGGGGGGGGGAAAGCCTCCAGGGCCCCTCGTCTCAATCCGGTGAAGAAACCAACTGAGCCACAGGTACTCATCAGAATGGCTGGGAATGTGCTGTGCATCTTCTTGTGCCTGTGGACCCTGAGTGGGATGACAGGGAGCGCACTGGAACAGAGCAAACCACACCCAGTACCCGCATGGGTTTTCAACAACTACTGGTGGCAGTTTAAGAACACAACCGCTCACATAAACAACGAGACCAATGGTTATGCTTGTGATGCCACTGGCTACACATTCTTCTGGACTGTGGCCATATAGCATCACTGAGAGCGAGACAGTTTGTTTGGTTGCTTTAGCAACACATCCAGGAACACTGCCAACTTTTCAACTGCTCTGAACCTGAATGGAAGGTTGATTCACCAGTAGCTGGGAAGGTGAACTGCTCTGGTAGGACAGACCTGCTCGTCTGACTCAAAGAATATGACTTGTTGCAGGACATTATACAGTTAAACGAACTGGAAACAGGCCAATTGCCTATGTGTATGAAGGACAATGGATTAGCCCAAGTTGGAGATTAACCATGGAACATGGCAACATCACTTATTCTTTTGTCTTCTGCAAGAAGGATGTAAACAGAGAAGCCTTTTGTCTACATTTACATCATGAACACTTGAGGTTTTGAGCCAAGAAGATCAAAACAGCTTGATCCAATTTCCTTTACAAAGCTTTTTCTGTGGTGACAACAGGACAGGAGAAGAGTTGTAAATGCAGATAATTCACATGTTGACTCTAACCCCCACAGGATGCCTACAGTGAGAAGATTTGGGGGGTTGATAGGAGTCATAAAGACGGGTGTTGACCAGGCTGCAGCTTTGAAGTTAGCTGAGAGCCACATGGACAAACAATAAAGTTGACTGATGCATTTAAATACCTATGTCTATATACAGTTGGATTGTAGTGACATATGATTTTTGAGAATGATGATTCTTCTTGTTTGACCTTTGACATTCAGTTGTTTACTTGCAGAAATACATAATGAATTGCACGACAGGAGTAGATCCACCACAAGGCTGGATAGCTTGGTTACCGTCTGGTCCTTGGTGGCATCTTCTTTTGAAAATATTAATTCCTGTTTTTGGACTGTTGACATTGATTTTCTTATGTATAGGATGTAGTTTACTGTGTATGAATGAAATCTACACTGACACTGTCCAAACAAAGGGTGCATAAGTTGAAATTTAAGTATACAATGACAAAAAGGAGGGAAATGTTAAGTCTAATTGTTGAATGTTGCCATTGTGTTTCTTAAATTTGTACAGTCTTAGTTCAAGCAGTAGGATCAAAGCCATTCCTTTGATCCTGACCACCTCTCCAGCCACTCTGTGCTGGGGGAGGTTTTATTGTAGATACATCCTATCTGAAAGATCTGTTTCTTTTGATGTAGGCTTCCTGGGTTTACGACCCTTTGGTCAGCAGGAGGTCTGACACACACACACACACACACACACACACACACACACACACACACACACACACACACACACACAAATTCTCACATAACACACACACACACACACACACACATTCTTACAGAAGTTCACACATATACCGTATTTTCACGACCATAAGACGCACTGTACTAAAAGGCGCAGTCTCAGTTATGTGTGCCTTTACTGTATTTAACACACACATAAGGCGCACTGGATTATAGGGTGCATACAAGTACCATATGCGTATTTAAAAATAAAGCGGGAGCAAACCTGAATTCGGTACCTTACTCACATTTCTATTACCGGTAATCGTCATCATCAACAACACACAAGCATACAAGTGTGCGTATTTAAAAATAAAGCAGGAGCAGAACGAAGTTTGGTACTCACATTTTTATCATCAAACCCATCGAAGTCCTCATCCTCTGTGTCTGAATTGAACAGCTGCGCTAAATCTCCATCAAACATGCCAGGTTCACTTTCTTCACTGTCAGAGTCACTTTCCGTGCCGTGCGGCTCCTCGGAAATGATGCCGGCTTTTGCGAAAGCTCGAACAACAGTGCCAGCAGACATGTTAGCCCAAGCATCTACAATCCATTGGCAAATTGTGGCGTAACTCGCCCGGCGCTGCCTTCCACTCTTGGTGAAACTGTGGTCTCCATCGGTCATCCATCGCTCCCAGGCCGCTCGCAGCCTTACTTTGAACACCGATGTCCAGCGGTTGGAGTTCCTTTGTCAGGCCTCCCGGAATGACAGCAAGCTCACAGTTCATTTGTTTCACTAGTTTTTTCACATCGGCTGTGAGGTGGGCACGCATAGAGTCACAGATTAAGAGTGATGGTGATGCGTGGAAAAAACCACCTGGTCTCCTTACATACACCTCCCTCAGCCAGTCTTTCATCATTTCCTCATCCATCCAGCCCTTTTCATTTGCCTTAATGATGATTCCTGCTGGAAACTTCTCTTTAGGCAAAGTCTTTCGCTTAAAAATCACCATAGGCGGCAGTTTCTGTCCATTAGCATGGCAGCCAAGCACAACAGTAAAAGAAGACTTTTCATACCTCGTTGTGCGTATTGCTACCGTGTTGGTCCCCTTCTTCTCCACTGTGTGACTCACTGGGATGTCGAAAGTGAGCGGGACCTCGTCCATGTTTGTGATGTGGCTGGGCTGGATGTGTTTGTCGCCGATGTGTTTGCTGCAGTAGGAGCGGAAGATGGCCAGCTTTTCCTTATAATCCGCTGGAAGCGGCTGCCCCTCTGTTGGTCTTCCATGGTCTCTTGTGTTCTGGGGGCCTCTGGATGTCTGGAGTTTTGATCTCCTCCATACCCGCTTCACACCCTGGAGGACGGGGCTGTGGCCCACCCACACTCCCTAGCAGATCATTACATGGAGAAACCTTTGGAATGCAAGCATGCTGATCCACACAGGTATGCACACATGGGTATTCACAGACGCGGACTAAAGCTTTCTTGGCTGCTGCCTCAAAGCACACTGTGCGCTGTCTATCTTGCGTGCTGCACAATATCGTTTATTATTTAGTAACTATTGATATCTATGGCTAGCTAGTTTATTGTGATGGTGCTTTGTTTTCTCTATTATTATGTTGCTCTTTGTTGTTTGCTGTCTGTTCTGTTTGTCTTTTTTGTTTGTTTGTTTTTTCTCCATACAGGTGACCCAGGAGTTTTTGTTTTTTTTTTCTTTTTTTTTTCTCTCTCTTCCCCCCCCTTCTCACCATCTCTTCTCCCCTTTGGTTTTCTTTCTTTCTCTCCCCCTCTTTCTCTCATTCATTCCCCCTGTCCTATTTATTAAAAAAAAAAATGACAAAGGATGAACTGAAGCTCTGCCATCACGTAATGTCGCATGCTGCTGTTTCTGATGTCATTTAAAAAAACAAAAAAAAAACAAAAAAAAAAATATATACATATATATATATATATATATATATATATATATATATATATAATCCGCTGGACGTTGCTGCGCTACCGTAGTCCTGGTCCGGATGGAAAAATGGCACCGTTTCATAAAACGAAAGCACCAAGACGGGCCTCCTCGGAAATGTTCAATGTTCATCTCTTTAGCTAGTGAAACTGCTTTTAGCCGAATGGTGACCGTCGAAACGCTTCTCCCGCTCGTTCTTTGCTCGATGATCCACCGCTCGAGTCTTTCCTCCAACTCGGGCCACCTCGCCTTATGTCCGCGGAAACTCAGCTGCTTTTTCTTGACCTGCCGGAGCTTGTTTTCTAGCTTCCTCCATTTGCGAACCATCGATTCGTTAATCTTAAATTCTCTCGCTGCTGCTCGATTTCCATGTTCCTCCGCGTAGCTGATGGCCTTCAGCTTAAACTGTGCTTCGTAAGCGTGTCTCTTTGCCATTTTCAGGGTTGTTAAAACAACGGTGTCCTGCATAACGCACATACCTGTTCTTTTATACAGGTATGTGCGATAAAGTCAACGCACACACTTCACCCTTTAGCATTCTCATGGTGTTCTCTACTACGTCCTCATTACAACACACAGGGCGCACTGCGCTATAGGGCGCGCCATACTTTTTGAAGAAAATCTAAGACTTTTAAGTGCGCCTTATGGTTGTGAAAATACATATTTACATACAGTGATTTGTCTTTGTAACCAAAGGGGGTTGCAAGGGGAGATGTTTTGTAAACTATTGTTTGATGTTTGTCAATAAAGGCAGCGAGAGGAGGCCATCATCGGAGTCATTGTCGTGCTGGACACAGATGAGAGGCCTCCGTTGCGCAAGTAATCGATCGATCGACTGTCTTGTTTGCTTCATGATGAATAAGTCTCTAGAATTAGTGGGGTTAGTGGAAACACAGACCCAACAGAAAACTTTAACCTTGTAGACTTCATTATGTTCCAGCTGCTCTACAGACGCTGTGACCTCGAACTTAAGCAGGTCGTAAAGTATGTGCAGCTCAATAACTTCATAATTAGACCCTGTGGTATTTAGGCAGCAGAACAACTAAGAATAACAACTACAAATAATGTTTTTAGGTTTCTGTTGTACTGCAAGGTTCTGTACAGGAGAACCAAACCAAGAGCAAATATTACGTCTCATTTACACCTGAGCACGAAGAGCCATCAACATTTAGCAAATTGAATTATCTTTGTTTAGATGCAAGAAGAATCATATAGAAATGAAAAGTAGAAATAGAAATCCAGAGCAAAGATATCCTCTAATTCAGCGTAGCACATGTGCAGCTGCTGCGATTCACGTAAGCATTCGGCTCGTCGCTGTTGCAGATTTTTCTCTCGCTGTTCTGGCTCACAGCGCTGCAAACACAAAAATAAATATCCCCAAAGGTGTGAAAGGGAGCTAATTAGTAAGAGTATTGTTACTCTCCGCAGGAGTAGTCCAGCAGTAGAAATCAGTCCAATAACAAGGTGTGTAACATCTAGCAGGGTGACAGAAAAACCCAGGGTAACTTCTAAGGAGCTCAACGTCTCTCTCACATTGTGTTTTTTAAACATGCTTCCATTTGTCACTTCAGTCTTTACTCTGAAATACAGGAAGAGAAATCATGGCTGAAACAATTTCTCATGAAACCAGGGGTGTGGTCCAACAGTCAGTTTGGTGAGGAAGGTTCCTAACTGAGAGAAGTGACCCAGAAGTATCTGTGTAGCAGCCACAATGAATCCAGATCATGAGCTTTATTAACTGATCAAAGTCTCTTCTTTCATCTTCTGTATCATTCAGTTTGCATTGGTAATGCCCATTATTGTAATGCTTTTTTAAGACCAGCAAAACTTTATTTCACTTTGGGTTAGCTGGGATAAGTGATGGATGGACGGAATTTTACTTCAGCCACAGAAATCCTAAACAGGAAGGAGGAGCAGAGTTACAGTGGATCACTATCCAGCAGGGAAACAAGGTTTATTTCAATTTCTTGGCCATGAGTGAGATTTACTGAGTGGGCAAATTAGGGAGACGACACCATCAGATCCCGAGCCCTCCATGTGTTAATCAAGAGACGGCTGCTGTGCTACATCCATAAATAATGAATAAATTAGGAGCTAAAGCTGAAAGGACAGTTTATTTGTACCATCTTCACGTGAACACATTCAAGAACATCACAGATGAAGAAACATTAAAAACTTCCACACTACATAAAGCAAGAAAAATAGTTTTTCTTTCAGGTGGTTTCAGAAAAACAGAAACATCAAACATCTCCAAGACTCTCTTTGAAAGAACTAAAAACCTTTGTTCTCATGGTCCAATCATGAGTGAACTCCCTGATGAAGCCTTGTGTGCTAAAACATGTCAGAGTTTTAAAGGTTAAACATGAGTTTCCAAAACGTTTTGCTGGAGAACAATGAACTATTTGACTGAGTTTCAATCATTTACAGACGAGCAAAACCAGGACAGAGAAAAAAGGACAAAACTGACTCAGTAAAAAACAGAAAAGAAGATCCCATGTAGATCTGTATTATGTAGAAGTTCAGCCCAGCAACCAGTTCAGTTCAACACAAGTTTAAATGATTCTATCTGAACTCTGTGGAGCCTGATCTCAAGCTTTTTGAGTCTGACACAGAAACCAGAGGATCTTTCTGTGTCTTCAGATTCACTGTGATCCAGTGATGGGAGTGATTTCAGCCCTGAGTGATCGCGCTGATGTTTGCACAGAGCAGACAATGAGGTGAATGTTTGGGCACATTGGTAACAGTGAAACAGTTTATTAGTAACGTGGGATCGTTTGTGTGCAGAGTATGATCTGAGATTCCTGAAGCTCTTGTCACACTGGTCACAGCTGTAGTTTCCTTCCATGTGTGCACGTTCATGAATGTTACGACTACCTGACTGTGAGAAGCTTCTCTCACAGTGTCTGCACTTGTGTGGTTTCTCTCCTGTGTGGACTCGTTTGTGTGTTTTAAGCTGACCTGCAGTGGTGAAGGATGACCCACACTGATCACAAAGGTGCTTTTTAACCCCACTGTGAATCAGTTCATGTTGTTTTAAGTGATTTGTTTTGGTGAAGCGTCTCCCACATTCTTTGCAGTATTTCCATTTGTCTCCAGTGTGTCTACGTTGATGTACTTTTAGGGTCTTTTGCTGACTGAAAGTTTTTCCACAGAGGTCACAATGAAAGTCTTTCCCACCACCACAGTGATGACAGGGTTGAGAACTGGATCCATCTGTGTCGCTCTGCTTCTAAACAAAGACACAAAGACAGTGTAAGTCAGTCCTTCAACATTTGTATCCTGAACGTCGCCTGAAATAAAGAGCATCTCTGCAGACGTCCAACTACATTTGACTGTTTCAGTTAACACACTCAGTTTACTGGGCTGCAATAACTACAATACTACCACCATAATACTACAGTAATACTAAAATCATAACTGAAAGGAAAATCTGAATAATCACTCAGAGCTGCTTTTCCATGCAGTAGAATTGCTAACATGCTAACACAGTTTAATGAGCAGAGTTGTTCCAAACAGTCAGGCTAAAATGACAAGATAACAATATAAATACATACCTCACAGTAGCTGCACTTGTAGAGTCTCTTTCTGGTGTGGATCTGTTGGTGTTCTCTCAGGTGATGTGGAGCTTTAAAAGTCTTCTCACACAGGTCACATTGATAAGGCCTCTCCTCAGTGTGGGTAAACATGTGTTCTTGTAAGTGTGTGTGAGTTATAAACTCTTTGTCACACTGTTCACAGCAGTACACATCATGTCTGGTGTGAATGCGTAGGTGTGTATTTCGGTTCCCTCTCCGACTGAAAGTTTTTCCACAGATGTCACAGCTGTATGGCTTAATTCCAGAGTGGGTAACTAGATACCTCTGTAAGTGGCTACTGTGAGTAAAAGCTCTGCCACACTGATCACAGCTGTACGCTTTAACTCCACTGTGGATGAGTTGGTGTGTTTTTAGGTAACCCTTCCAGGAAAAAGACTTTCCACACAAGTGACAGCTGAACGGTCTCTCTCCAGTGTGGATGACCTGATGCTGTTTTAGTTTAGCCCTCACAGTAGAGGTCTGCGCGGGAATGTTTTTTTAGTCCCGCCCGCTCCCGCAAGGTTTTGTACCGCACCCGACCGTTCCCGCTAAATTTAGATCTGGTTTCCAAAATCTCACATTGAAATGGGGTACCACCAAAAAATAGAGATAACAGATAAAACTGCAGGTTGTGCAATGATTGTATTATCAGTTTAACGAAAAAATGTCCCAATGTCGAATTCAAGGTCTCTCCTACAAAAGAAAATATGCATATATAAATACAACAATAAACGACATCTCAAAATTATAAACTATTAATCAAATGAACGAAATTTACTTAAAAAATCCAAATTATTTTAAATTTCCATGCAGGAAAAGAATGTCACTGACTGATGAGGGTTTCAGTACTGAACGTCTCTCCTCCAAAATCCGACCACAAAGGCTGAATGCTCTCTCGGAAGGTGCACTCGTTGCCGGGATGCAGAGGACAAATCTTGCAAGGTTGCTCAGGGCAGGGAACTGGGAACTGTTGGAATTCCACCACTGCAAAATGTTTTGTTGACTTGATAATTCAAGTTTCATGGTCCTGTACTCCTGAATCTGAACATCTAGTGATTTTGATCCACATGATTCTTCCTCTTCCTCCCAATCTGAAAATTTATGAAGAACAGTAGGCCTTTTGGCAGGTGTTGGTTCAACATCCTCATCATGTGCATGATCAAACTTTAAATCTTCGATCATCTCCTTGACTCCCTGTATCACATTCTATCGCCCTCTTTCATCTAACATTCTCAGACCTCGCAGATTTGGTGTCAGAAAGGTTGCTATTTTATAAAGCATGTGAACAGAATGGGATGAAGTGCTGTCTGCTGACAGTAATTCTTTCAGCCGTGTTACACAGACGGTTGCAATTTCAGAGAGCAGAGGGTCTTTTGTGGCTGATGTACTGTGCTCAATTAATCGCACAGACCACGGAAGAACAAGTAAGGCACTGGGAGTTGTGTTATCAGTTTCCAAGTCGTCAGTTGCCTCTTTGAAGGGTTTTAGGAATGATACTAGTAACTTAAGAGTACTGATGCTAATGCGTCCGATCTTGTCATAATTATTGCTCTCAGTCAGCACAGATGCAATGTCTTCGTACTGTTCCAAGACAGAATTTAACATGTCAAAGTTAGAGTTCCATCGTGTCTCTATGGATTGTTTCAGTGACTTTTTAAGCTTGCCCTGCTGTCCTGAGTGTTTGAAATATGTAACCAACTTTTTAACATCAGTCAGAAGGCTAGCGATCTCTGGAGACTTTTCGATTATGGCAGGACCAAACGCACTGGAGAGAGTCACGTTTAGTATGTGCGCTGTGCAGTTTAGCCTCGTGTATTCTCGTAAGGCACTGATCATGTTGGCTCCACGATCTGTGACAAAAATAATCTTTTTGCCCATGTCTGTCGCATCAATGCCAAACACTCTGAGATTCTGCAGCAGGTGCCTTCGAATGTTTTCACCTGTCTTTGAGGTGCTTGGGTCAAAAGGGGCAGCAAAAAGCACTCTTGAATGTAGCTCAGATTGCTCATTAACGTAATGGATGGTTGCAGACAAAAAGGACGTTTTTCGACATGTTTCTGTCCATATGTCTGCTGTAACAGCGCATCCAAACTTCGATATTGTTGCAGTGATTTCCTCCACAACATGTTTACATAGACTCTGAGCCCTCATTTCAACATTTCTTGACACTGTTGTGGGGTGTGGTAGTATCTCACAGACATCGAATTTTCCTATTCTTGCTGCTGTGTCGACCAAATGTTGGGCCAGCTGTGTGAAGCCTTTTCCAGAGATGGTATTATACGGTCGAATGTCTTGGCAAACAAACTGAACACATTTGTCTCTGGTTTCTTTTTTAAACGTCTCTGGCACCAGCAAAGATTTAGTAAATGCCAGTTTTGTTTGCCCCTTTGTGATGGGACATGAGTGCCGCCTTAAACCTGAGGTTCCAGTCTTGTGACTGCAAAAGGGTAAAACTTTGAGGCATTTATCGCATTGTACAAAGGGTAATTTTTTTCCATTTGCGTCTATGACGCATGAAAAAGACTCCCATACATCAGACTTGCCTGATGTGGGTTTCCTTAAAGTAAACTGACCGTTGTCTAATCCCAGCTGAACGTCCTTCAAGGAAATTGTATCTTCAGTTTGCTCTGCCATGTTGGTAAAGCGCGCTCTGATGCAGGTGATGCGCGCACAGAGTCACAGACTGTGCAAGTAAAATGCACGTGCAAAAAGCATTGATCCATGCGCTCAGTGCGTGTAACAGGCGTGAGCACTGGCTGTACCAGTGCTCAATTAGAATGAGGAAATCACAGATATGCTGTTCCGAAAAAATGTCAGGCACGCTATATTTTCAGACCGGGCGCTCCCGTTCAAATTACACCAGAGTTACCGACCGCTACCGCATTTTATTTGGAAATTTATTCACACGCCGCAAGAAATCTGGTCGGGTCCCGCGGCTCCCGTGGGACAGCCGCGGGAATGCAGACCTCTACCTCACAGTAAAACCCTTCCCACACTCGTCACAGGTGTGTTTTTTCTCTCCCTTTCTTCTGTGAGGTTTGTCGGCCTCCTGAGAGCGCTGACTTCTGGCTCCATGTTGGTCCTGCAGTGACAGAGATACAAACAGAGGCAGTGAGTGAAATGCAGTCGTGGAACAAACTCAACCTTCAAACTCCATTAACACTAGTTTTAAACCTGAAGGTGGAGCGTGGCACCAAACACCTTAAAGGTCTCTTATCCCCACCTGCTGGTAGTTCTAACACATTACATCCAACCTGCTGTTAAAGATAATTCATGACTGTTCAAACACTAAAATCATGCACACACACACACACACACACACACACACACACACACACACACACACACACACACATTATTTTATAATTTAGATTATTTTGTTGTTTCCTATTACATATTTCTATAATTTGTATAAATTTATACAGAATTATTCAGTGATAATAAATCCTATGTTTGTTTATTCTAAAGGAACCCCGTCAGCTTCCACAACAGATGTTGCTTGTCTTCCGTCAAATACTCACATAAAATATTACACAATAAAGTGGATTCAAGATATCCACATAATTTCACTCTTACATCCACAGTGAGGTTTCACAATTGTTCAAATATAAGCAATCAATAATAATAATATCAATAACATTGAGGCACATTACACAAATTTCAAAAACAAATCATGTCTTACAATATTTACAACAACTAAAAGCTCTGTAAATCGGCTTTTAAGTGTTCATTGAAGTTTTGAATAATTCTCTAATTTTTTAAGGCAACTTATTCCACTTAAAAGTTTCTCTAAATGTAACAGTTTTACAAAATGTTACTTTTAACTCGAGCATTTACTAAATTGCAGCTTGTTGAAAACTGTGTAATATGATGATGTATTTCATCTGGATACTGCAGCTGAGCAGAATAAATGTGGTGTGTTTAACAGAATTGCTTTCTTTAGAACTACAAGTAAGCCATAGAATATTTTAGCCTGTACAGGAAGCCAAGAAAGGTTATTATGCATTTTATCAATATTAGTATAGTATGAACATCTTCACACTAATCTGGACGCCTTATTCTGGACTAACTGAAGTCTGTTAAGATCTGTCTTATTAGCTGCTGACCAAATGATGGAACAATACTCCAGATGAGACATTACTAGTGCATTAATGACATCTTTCATAATGAAGAAGTGATACACAAAGAGCATTTCTTAGCCATAGCTATGCCTTGTCGGCAGAGTTATGTGACATTAGTGATGTTTGTACTTTCAGCGTTAACTTGGTTTTAAAGCCTTTAAAATATACGCCGTTCAATAGTCGACCTTCATCTGACAGAGAATGTGATGATTTTGTGGATAATTAAAGTCAGTCATATATCCACAAACACAACAAGCTGAAAGTCAGTGATGCTGCTCGGTTTGCAGTCCTGAACATCACGACACAAGCAGGATTCACTGCACTGTTAATGTGAGCTGTGTTATATTGCTGCCTCTGTTCGGTGGTGTCGAGCCAAACGCACTTTAACGTGTGTTTGAACGAGCTGACGGTTCACTCGTTAAGCTGAAAGAAAGATGCTTTAATCACAGCAGTCACACATGTGTCCACTGCACCATCTGGAACTCTTCTTGTTTACACTCGTAATAACACAAACACTAAATCCTGCTTCTCTGGTGCTGTTGTGTAGCAGTGTGTACACCTGAGACTGTCACCTGTCTGTCTGTCCTGCACTCTCTCTCTGTTTCTTTCTCTCTGATTGTGGAATAAAAGTATGAACATGTGTTTATAAGTTACACTTGTGTTTGAATCCTGCAGCTTATCACACATTTGATTTCCATGTGTGACGACTGCAAGAGTCCAGAGTGAGGACAGACTGAGGGAGCCACTGCTGCACATCATCTGTGAGGCTTTGCAGCCCTGATGATCCACCAGGACAAACTCAGCAGTGTGTGAGGAAGAGGAGGAGGAAGAGCCGGCAGCAGCTGACAGATGGAGAGAATAGACAGACTGTTCCCTGTTTGTGAAGGACTGCTAGGAAAGTTTAACATAACTGTCTGTGCTGAATCAGTCTTATTAGGTAATGTTCAAATAATGTGATCATCCCAGTGTTTCCAGTGTGGGAGAAAGCACTCAGGGCCTTCAAGTTACACACTATGAAAGGCAGCAACAAGTTTAATGTTCAGAAACCTAAAGTCTGTATCAGCAGCAGGATGGAGCTAAAAATAAATGTTGGTTTCAGTTCTATGAAGCTTTGAGTCTGTGAAGGTTCTCAGTCATCCAGGTCATAGTAGTCAAAGGAGCTTGCAAAGAAAAGCGTCTGGACTTCTTTAAGTTACTTGAAGACGTTTCACCTCTCATCTGAGAAGCTTCTTCAGTTCTCTCTCTTCACTTGCATACCCACCACGGAGGCCGTGGAGACAGTCAGAAAATGACTACAAGAAGACAGCTCCTTGGAGGACAGGACCAACTTCACACCCGATCAGATTTGCACCCTGTTAGACCTCTGCCTCACCACTACATATTTCAAATACAACGAAGGCTTTTACAGACAAAAACATGGCTGTGCCATGGGCTCCCCCGTGTCACCTATTGTAGCCAACCTTTACATGGAGGAAGTGGAAAGGAAGTCTCTTGGCTCTTTCAAAGGAAGAGTACCCGGCCATTGGTACAGATATGTGGACGACACCTGGGTCAAAATCAAGACACAAGAAGTGGAATCCTTCACTGCGCACATTAACGCTGTGGATAAAAACATCAAGTTCACCAGGGAAGACACAAAGGACGACTGTTTGCCTTTCCTGGACTGCGCTGTGCACATTGAAGAGAACGGCAACCTCAACATCGAAGTTTACCGGAAGCCCACACACACGGACCAGTACCTCCTCTTTGACTCCCATCACCCTCTGGAACACAAACTTGGAGTAATTAGGACCCTACACCACCGGGCAGAACATGTTCCCTCTAAGCCTGAAGGAAAAAAGAAGGAACACACACATGTAAAGGAAGCACTCAAAACGTGCGGCTATCCTAAATGGGCGTTCTTAAAGTCAGCAAAGAGGCACAGAAAAGAAGACCAGACACCAGCGAGGGAGGATAAGAAGGATAGACGCAACAACATTGTTATCCCCTATGTAGCCGGTGTATCAGAGAAACTCAGGAGAGTTTTCTCCAAGCATGACATTCCGGTGCATTTCAGACCCAGCAACACACTCAGACCAAAACTGGTTCACCCGAAAGATAAAACGCCAAAACACAGACTTAACAATGTGGTGTATGCTGTACAGTGCAGCGAGGAATGCCCAGACCTCTACATTGGAGAGACCAAACAGCCACTTCACAAGCGCATGGCACAACACAGAAGAGCCACCTCCACAGGACAAGACTCAGCAGTCCATCTGCATCTTAAGGATAAAGGACACTCTTTCGAGGATGCCAATGTTCACATTTTGGACAGAGAGGACAGATGGTTTGAAAGAGGAGTGAAAGAAGCATCTATGTCCACTGTGAGCGACCATCTTTGAACAGAGGTGGGGGTTTACGACACCAACTCTCTGCCATCTATAATCCAGTTTTGAGATCCCTTCCCAGACGCCTTAACGCCCACTCACATCCTGGGCCATCTGATCTCAGGAATTCATATGACAAGGTGGGGCCAGGTTTCACAATGAACTCACCCGAAACTCTGGCTGATCACACCCAGTTTCACACCTTGGCTCAGGCGATTAGAGGATCATCAGGGGGTCCTTTTGTCCTTCTGTGGGGGGTTACTCCCACTAGGCTTATATCTGGGACTCTCCACCATTTGACCTTAGAACTGAAGAAGCTTCTCGGATGAGAGGTGAAACGTCTTCAAGTAACTTAAAGAAGTCCAGACGCTTTTCTTTGCAAGCTCCTTTGACTATGAAGCTTTGAGTATTTTGGATCAGTAGCTGCTGTGTGTGTTGCATCATGTTGCTGTAACTGTTTATATGCTTTATATATTCTGAGCTAAGTTGATCTATAGTGTTACATCATATTCTATAAGGATGTTATGTGTTTGTAGACTTTCTGCCCAGTTTGACCCATTTAGCAGAAGTCAGCCTGTTTAAGGCTCTGATATCTATTCTGTGTGACTTAAAGCAGTTATGACAGGGTCTGATTTTCTCACCCAATAAAGGAATATTTCATATATCAGTTTACTCTTCATTCTATCAGACACAGTTATCACAGCTCGTACATTTGCTCTTTACACATATATGTAAGCATTGAGACAAATTTAGTAATGCCAACAATATAATAACTATAATATTGGCCATATTATATTTACATTACCACAGTGAGATGACTTTAGTCTCATGAACAACATCAGCTAATTGTTATTTACAGCTAATCTTAAACGACTGTTCAACACAGAAATGAAGCCCAACAATCATGTTTCACAGTCCTGTGGTCTCAGCCTCAGATACTCATCAAATCACACAGAGCTCATGTAGAAACAAATGAACTAAGTATGTTCTCCTTCATTTCTGTCAAACACAGCTGTATGAAACGTTTCCAGCTGTTAGTACATAAACACATAAACAACAGCTACTTGTTTCAGTGAAAATACATTGATGGGTTTTTAATAAAGTTGTGCAGCTGTAAAGTATTTTGTCTGGTGTCAATTCTATCGTCAGCTACATCGTCATGGCAAATGTTCAAATGTATATGGTGATAAATATCTTTGGTCATATGGTCCTGCTCTGTCTGTCACCTTCTGTGTTGAGCTCATTGTTTCCTCTGTAGTGGCTGAGCTGAGTCCAAGTAGCTGAAAATGTTCCTCTGCTGCTCCGTCAGACTCTCCTCCTCCTGCTGATCAGCTGGGACACAAAACAGATCTTTGTTAGGCTCCACACTGCACTGAAGAGTCAAAGTGTCTCATATGTTCATCTGACAAGTAAAAGAACACATTTTTGTTTCCCGAGGTGGGCAACTTGTTGGAAACAAACACAAAAGGTTTGAGCACTGATACCTGCCATTGCTGGCATTGAAAGATGCAACACCAGCAATGTGGATTGTCAAGACTCAAACCAATCATCAAGCAAAGACAACAGGGATCATTTGTTTCTCTTTATTTAGCATTCACAGCATTTGTAGTTGCCTTCTGTGCAGGGGAAGTCCACGCACACTGTGTGGTACCGCCATCCGCAGAAGGTGCATTCAACCTCTGTAAGAGAAACGAGATTGTCTGAGACTGAAATGATATTAACTAAAGAAGTGGTGATTTGTAAAACTTCACATTTTGTTCCGGGACGTACTCTGCATGAAAACAAGCGCTCACTTTTCCTGCTCAACAAATGACAAGGGCGGAGCCTTATACCACGTGATACAGAAGCTGTGCCGTGTGATGCTAAAATTAGCAGGGAAAAAACAACGGAGAGCACGTCAGGGATGACGAGAAAGTGACAGGAGAAAATCCGTCCCGCTCAACCACCCAAACATCAATAACCGGAACCTTATACAGCGCTTCCCTATACACGTCGAACTCCCGCAGGCACAAAGACATCACGGAGGCTATCACTTATCACCTGACCAAAGATATGGCTCCATCAACACTGTGCAAAACGAGGGATTTAAGAAAACGATCAACACCTTAGACAAACGCTACACAGTGCCGTCCCGCAACTATTTTTCTATTGTTGCACTACCTGCTCTGTACACGCAGCGTCGAGCAACGGTGGAGACGGAATTTCAAGCAGGACAACATTTTGCTGCAACAACAAAACGTGAGACATTTGTTGTTTTATGTTTATTTATTGTTATGAGAGAATCATGATCTCAATTCTAAGCCAAAAAATCATGATTCTCATTTTATGCAAAATCGTGCAGCCCTAACATTAACACAAAACTATTGTTTCACCAGAGAAACACACATGAAGAGAGAGAGAGAGACAATAACAGCTACCAAACAGTCGTCATAATTCGTCACACAATGAGGAAAGGACAAATCAACAAGTAACAATGACTAATTAATATTAAAATCTGTAACATAATGTATTGTTTGGCGTTTAGTCTGACTGGTTCAGGATGAGCTGCCATTATCCAATCACACGTCTGCTTACCTGCATCTTTTCTCTTTTTTCTAACCTGAGCACCTGATGGCTTTGAACTTATTTTGTCCATCTTCCATTGGTTTGAATTTTGCGCTCCAGTACAAACACAAATCCCCCAATCCGAGGATCAGCACAATTAACCTAACAGACCTACACCTTAGTTCACAGATTCACTTTGTCTAAGGTTGATTTCTGGGATTTCACACAACCCAGGATTCAGATCGTGAATCCATGATGGGCTTGGATTTACATCATTATAAATGAAATGTGCTCTACTTGGAAGCAGCCGGCCCCGCCCCTTTTGACGGGTTGTGTGAGACTTTAAATCATCAAACTGTAAATTATAAATTTAAATTGTTATTGATCTTTTACCCCGAGTCCTAAAGTGTAGATTTATTTTCTTACTCTTCTTATATTTATTGTTTGTTTACTTGCACCGCTGTAACTGCAGCCTCGTCGTCTCGTCTCTCTATATGCTGGACTGTCTGTAGCGGAGATGACAATAAAGTTTACTTTGACTTCAGCAGCGCGCAGGCGCACCGAGGGCTCTCGCGCTCACTTTATAGAATTTAGAAAAAACATGGGTGCAGATTATAAGTCTGTATCATAATATCTGTTTGTTGTGTTGTTTTTATTTTGTTTTGCGAGTTGGTTATTAAATGCCGCTCCAGCCAGCCAGAGACTCCCCGCCGCCCCGCCCTCTCCTCCCTGTGCCGCCAGCAGCAGGCGCACCTCGCAAACGGAGGGCGCCCTTACTCCCATCAAATGGCTGATAGAAAACCGATCGGTGCCTACGAATTTCCCAATATGCGTTGGCATGATGTCGGGGAAGCATGGGTACGACCGATTCTTTTATTTTTTTCTTGCCCGTGATGCCCCCCCACCACGATGCATTCTATTGGTTTGCACACTTACACACACCCAGCTGTGGTTTCCTGTTTTGCTGGACTCTGGAGAGCCCCGCCTTTAACGCTCTTCTCTCACAGAGAGCAACAGAAAACTTGGAAAAACTCCAGATTGACTGAACTCAGTTCAAAGTTACCTTGACACCTTTAGATGTGAGACGTAGTGATGGTCCGCTTGAAGCTGACGCTCCGGTGCGTGTGTCAGAAAGATCAACGCGCTGCTTCAGAAGCACCGTGTCGAGGCTTGATTCGTTTGACCAGAGTCACGTGATCAGTGACGTCTGAAGCTTCGTTTAGAACGTACCTTTTTTTAAATCGAACTTTATTGAAACACAATGAGTATACAACATACAAACAGATGAAGTTTACAAAAGAACAGAACATGAACATACAGAACCAGGAGTAAAAAAATTATGATATGAATAGGCGAAAAAAATCAACATATTGTAACGTGCAGTGGAGATGAAGCCAGCCGCGGAGGTGTGCAGGTGGATAGCGAATGAGCAACAGCTTCTGACTTTCCAAAAAGTACTCATTTATTTACAATATCAAAAATAAAAGTGCTACCTCTACCACACATTATGTCCGGTAAATCAAGTCAATGTCCGGTAAATCAAAGGGGAATGGCTCAGAGTCAATGTCAGTGTCTGCAGGGGGGCCAGGGTGGGCCTGAGAGTCAGAGTTCAGACCCTCTGCGGTCTCTCTCTCAGCAGGCAATGAAACAGAATGTTCTTTGGAAGTGAGAGAGTCCCAGGTATGGAACGGTTGCATGTTCACAACATGATAAACACCTGCATCCACACCGGAGTCCACCCAAGTGAGCCTGTAATTAACATCACTGAGTCTCTGAGATACGCACAATGGTCCCTGAAACAGTGGTGCAAGTTTAGCAGTAAAGTTAGACTGAGCGTCTGACCTGGGGTGCGTCTTAACTCTCACAAGGTCACCAACACGAAACGTGGCATGTCGATGTCTCAAGTCATAGTAATGTTTTTGTCTGTCATGGCTATAGTCCAAAGCTGCTTTGGCGTGGTCGTGAGCTTCCTGCAGGGAGGCTCTCAGAGTCTCAGGGTAAGGCACACCCGGTTCATCAACACCTGCTGTAGAAGGCTGAGTGATAAGGTCAAGCGGGGTGTCTAACTCACGACCATAAAGCATCATGGCAGGAGTCATACCTGTACTGTCATGGGGGGTGGTGCGCAGAGCAAAGCTAATCTGAGGGAGAAACTTGTCCCATGACCTACATAAGCGCGGATTGCAGTTTTCAGAGTCCGGTTGACGCGTTCAGTAGCATTTGTCTGAGGGTGATATGACGTAGTGAGTCTGTGCACCGAGCCTAAGGCAGAAACAACATGTTCAAAAAGCTCACTCACAAAAGGAGACCCTCTGTCAGAAATGAGGTAAGTGGGTGTACCATGCCTAGCAAAAATGTCAGTGACGAATTTACCAGCTGCTACCTGAGATGTAGCTTCTTTGACAGCACTGGCTTCAACCCATTTAGTCAAATAGTCAACAAACACGATCAAATAAGCATTACCAGTGGGGGTGCGGGGAAGTGGCCCAACAAAATCCACACTCACATACTCCCAGGGTTTCTGGGGGACGATGGGAACCATAAGACCGGCTGCTTTTTTCTGACTTGGCTTGGTGAGTTGGCACACTGAGCATGAAATCACATAGCGTTTCACATCAACTGCCATTTTGGGCCAGAAAAACCTAAAACGCAGTCTAGCCAATGTCTTAGAAACACCCAAGTGGCCTGCTGTGGGGTGGTCATGGTAATAGTCCAGCAAGGTGCCTCTCATGGAAGTAGGGGCAAACAGTTTCAGCTCTTTCAAAGGGTGCAAAGCACATGTGGACTTGGGTTCTCTGTGATACAAAAGAGAGTCATACACAACATACTGTAACAAGGTGGCGTTGTCCGAGCTGTTCAGAGAGTGTGCTTCAATGTCTCTGAGGAGTGGACCTGTGACATGATCGTCTAACTGCAGCTGTCTGAATTGTGAACGGTCAGCCAGAATGTCAGGGGGCAGAGTACGAATGTCCAGGCTGCCCATAACAGCATGATCTGGTAAAAGATCAGTCGGCCTGTCACAGGTCAGAGGCAAAGGGTTGCGTGACAGTGCGTCGGGAACTTTGTTCTGTGCACCAGGTTTGTGCACTATTGTGAAATCAAAGTCCTGCAAACGAAGTGACCAGCGGGCGAGTCGGCCCGTTGGGTTTTGACGAGACATGAGCCACCTGAGACTGTTGTGGTCAGTGAAGATAGTAACATGAACACCTTCAACATATGGGCGGAAGTGTTCCAGAGCCCATATCACAGCGAGGCACTCCTTCTCTGAAGTGCAGTAGGGGAGTTCAGCTTTGTGAAGGGAGCGACTAGCAAAAGCCACAACGTACTCACGACCCATGTCATCCTTTTGCATCAACACTGCCCCAAGACCAATGTCACATGCATCGGCGTGAATGGAAAAGGGACGGTTGAAGTCTGGAAATGACAGGATCGGGGCTGATGTGACATGATCCTTCAAAGTGTCCATGGCCCTTCGACAGCTGTCGTCCCAGTGGAAAGCATTGTCCTTTCTGGTGATGGCGTGAAGAGGTTCGGCATGGCGGGCATAATTCTGAATGAAGCGTCGATAATAGCCAGTCAAGCCAAGGAACTGACGGACGTGTTTCACTGAGGTTGGGGTATCAAACTCCTTAACCGCCTTTACTTTGTCCGGATCGGGCTTAACACCTGATGATGTGATGCGGTACCCGAGAAAGGTGAATTCATCGAGGCAGAATTGGCACTTTTTAAGCTTCAATGACAAGCCAGCAGCCTGGAGTCTGCCCAGCACCTCCTCGAGATCCACTAAGTGCTGTTCAAAGGTAGGTGAGGCGATAACAATGTCATCCAGGTAGATTGCGCATGTTTTGTAAATGAGGCCAGCAAGCACAGAGTTCATGAGTCTCTGAAAAGTTGCAGGTGCGTTGCAGAGCCCAAAGGGCAGCACCCGAAACTGGAAGAGACCGCAGTGAGAGATGAAGGCAGTTTTAGGCTTCGAGTCCTCTGCTACAGCAACCTGCCAATAGCCTCGCGCTAAGTCCAATGTTGAGACAAACTTTCCTCTTGCCAGAAAGTCCAAAGACTCATCTACACGAGGCAGGGGATAAGAGTCTTTTTGGGTAACTTGGTTGAGCCCTCGAAAGTCCACACAAAACCTTGGTTCCGTGGCCGCTCTATTTACAATGACTACAGGAGCTGCCCAAGGGCTTGTGGAAGGTTCAATGATGTTGTCCTTCAACATTTGTTGCACTTGTTCTTCAATCACACGTTTCTTAGCAGGTGACGTGCGATAGGGTGGGAGTTTGACAGGTGTTGCATTGCCAGTCTCTATGGCGTGCTCAGTGAGAGCCGTTCGACCAAGTTGACCATCAAACAAGGAGCTAAACTTGCTGAGCAGATTTAGTAAAGCATCCTTGTTGTTCTCTGAGAGACTTGCTTCAGATAGTTTGGCTGTTAAGTCTGAGCGAACCAAGTCCAAAGACATCAGTGTTCCAGGTGAATGTGAGTAATCATTTTGAAGGTCCTCTTCATTGTCTGCGAGTGGGCAGGGGATGTCCTCAATGTAGACTGTTCTAGTGGGAATGTGAATAGAAACAGAAGCTCTTGCCATAAAATCCATTCCCAGAATGAAAGGAGAGGACAAATCTGGTATTATGGCAAAACGCTGGTAAAAGTTCTTGTTCATGAATCCAATATTGAGCCAAATAACACCAACAGGGATACAGGGAGCATTATTGGCGAGGTTAACTGCAGGACCATTCCACACACTTGTGTTTCTAGGGTAAGAGTCATTTACTTGAATGAGATCTGCTCGTACAGCCGAGAGGGAAGCACCCGTGTCGAGGGTAGCATCCACAGATGAAGCATTGAAGTTCACTTTCGTTCTTAGTGGGGTATTCCAGTGGACTTGTGAAAAATTGTCTTCCAAGTGTCCAAGACTGTGTCCACCCTGTAGTGAATCGGGCGTGTGAGGCTCCGTTAGTAACTGGGGGAAGGTTGGCCTCTGTGAAATGTCCTCCCCCCCCCCCCCCCCCCCCTGTAGTTTCTCGACTGCCTGTATTGTGGCTGGGATGTGGTGCTGCTTAATTCCCCCTTTTCATGGCCAGGGTCAGAGGGGCCAGGTGCTGGCAATGGCTGGACTGGGCCTAGCGGTGTTCGAGGCTCGTTGTGGCAAATGAGGTTGGGTGTTACAGTTTGGGCAGGTGCGTGTAGTGAACCCTGGCTGAGAGCATTTGAAGCAGTAAGGTTCAGGCTTATAGTTGTCTTTGCTATATAAAGCAGGCTGTGGTCTTTGTGGTCCAAGCACTGAGTGAAGCTCATGAGCGCGTAGCAGCAGGTCCATTACAGAAGTGACATTAGCGCCATACAGGGCAACTCTGTATTTTTCGAGAGCATGTTTACTAATTAGGTCAATTCTGTCTTTTTCAGGTGGGGGGCTTTTCAGTTTGTCAAACTCACTCAACATGTGGGCGACAAAGGTTGGGAGCGGCTCGTCCTGAGCCTGAACATGATCCAAAATTCCTCTCAGGATGCGTTCTTGGTTGTCGGAGGGCAGAAAAACTGTCTTAAACAGTTGACAGAATTGAGCCCATGATGTGATGTGGGAGCTCAGTGCCTTGAACCATTTCCCGGGCTCTTTTGCAAGAAAGTGTGGCAGTTCGTTTGGCAATTGCCCATCAGTTAGGTTCAATGAGGCTTTGTATGTGCCAACTGCATTTAACCAGTCCTCAGGTTGCACTTTTCCGTCCCCAGCATACACAGGAGGCTCCAGCTTTGCGTGATGTAAAGCTGCCGCAATCACTCTGGAAGTGCTGCTGAGTTCAAGTGAGTGAGATGGGAGGAAAGGATTTGTAGGTTGAAATGGGTTGCTGGGCAGGAACGGATTGGTACTGTTGGTGGGTTCAGTTTTGTCCATCACATGAACATGAGGTGTCGATGTGGCCATTGGGAAAACAGGAGACTGTGGGACTGCAGGAGGGGGAGAGTTCCCCGTTGTGAGTTGGTCCCACTGCCTTAGTAAACTCTGCTGTATGTTCAGTGAGTCACATAAACAATCACTAAGCTTATTCACCTCAGTTCTTAACTCCACCACTTGTTGGCTAAGGCTAGGAGTCACATTTTCAACTATCTGGCACATAGGTAACGAGGTAAGTTCCATGACTGAGTCAGAGTCATCTGGGCAGTGTGCCATTGCGATTTCAAAAAAATTAAGCCGCTCCAGGGCACAGCGCAGTTATTGATATAGCAGTAAAAGAGTCAGTTAGGTCAGACTAGAAAGACAAAACTGCGTTCAAGATTAAATTTAGAAAAACCACATAAAATTTCGCCCAACAACCGAAATTAGACTGGAGTGATCAGAACCATGTTATTACAATAGCATGTCTGCAACACTAGAGCTCAATGCAAGATTAGTTTTAAGTCGTTTCGTTATACTGAGCTGAAGACCAGCACCAACGGTTGTAGTCGGCCAAGCTATCACTTACATGTGCTACAGTTAGTCTCAGCAGAGGGAAAGGGGAATGAAAAGCCAGCAGAAATGTTCATGTCCAGGCTCTCCACAGAAAAATTAATCCTTAGAAGACGAAACCAACAACAAATAACAAATCCACGGAGTCCATTCGCGTCGCGGAGTCAGCTTCTCTCCTTTTCTTTCTCCCAAGCGGAGCAGCGGCACACCACGGTATCCAGAAATTAGTCGGGTCCCACCTGAGCTGAGGCTGCGGCCATGGCTGGAGAAAACGTCCGAGCGTCCGCAAAACTGGGGGGATTTCCGAGACAGTTCACGTGCTAGAAGAGAAGAATCCTTGGTGGGATGCAAAAATCGTCTGAAGTCCAAGGGGAAAAAGTTCGGGCGCCAGTTGTAACGTGCAGTGGAGATGAAGCCAGGGGTGTGCAGGTGGGTAGCGAATGAGCAACAGCTTCTGACTTTCCAAAAAGTACTCATTTATTTACAATATCAAAAATAAAAGTGCTACCTCTACCACACATTACTAAAGAGCACACTAGTCCGCGTACACACGGGAGCATCCATTACAGAAGGAGTGCGAAGAAGAACAAAAAGGGGGTGACACCAGTCGTGAGACAGGAGGCGCCGCCATGTGGTGATACACTGCATTACAATAGCAACTGTTACAATATAAATATTGTTCTGAGAGGCTTTTTGTTGGTTGAGTCTGAAATTGATTGTATGTACAATTCATATCCTTATAAAACGGCAGAAATATGGTGTTTTATTAATAAACTTACATTTATGGATATAAAATAGCTAAAAGTATTAACATGCCTCAGAGAAATCACTAATAACACTAAGGGCTGGACGGATTTGATTTGCATTCTTCAAGAAGAGTGTGGTGTCATCAGCTAGCTGGCTGATGATGAGCTCCTTATCAGCTGTGCTGATTCTTTGTATAACAGGTCAAATCTCGGGGTGGAGTCTTAATCATTTTAATTGAGCTATTGCCATTCGTGTACAAGGTTTTGATAGCTTTACAGAAAAATGCCAAATTTTTCCAAAGAGTGGAAAATAAATTGATGTTCAATTGTATCAAAAGCCTTTTAAAAATCCAGGAAGAGAATGAAGCTATAGTCAGATACCAAATCAGAGTAATCAAGTAGATCTAAAACCAGTCTCATGTTCTTAGAAAGGTGTCTGTTTCTCATAAAGCCTGATTGTGTCTCATCGATAATTGTGTCCAAGAACTCTTTCATTCTGTTAGCAAGTACTAAAGCCATAATCTCATAGTCATCATTGAGCAGACAGATGGGTCTCCAATTATCAATAAGAAGTAAGTCTTTGTTTGGCTTTGGAATAAGTGTTATGAGACCCTGAGTAAGAGTAGGAGAGAGGATGTTATTCTCTACACTTCCTATGAAAAGCTGCAGTAAGAACGGAGCCAGGAGATTAGAAAATGATTCATAAAACTCTGCAGTTAAACCATCTGTGCCGGGAGATTTGTTGGCCTTAAGTGCAGCAATAGGATTACAAACGTCCTCCACAGTCAGAGGGCTGTCACAGTGACTTCTATCTTCCACAACAATAGTTTTTAGGTTTTTAATATTATTGAGAAACAGCGTTGAGATATATATATATATATATATTCTACTTTTCTAAATGATTGACTATTTCAATGGAGAACCTAAATGACACGGACCGTGTTTGTTATTACATATCTCTATTTTGAATGTGACAAGTCTATCATTGCCTGTTATTCATAGGTATTAACAGAGTTTTTGGCCTTTTTTTCCTCTATAACAGTTAATTGACTCTTTACAGTGGCCTGCTATGGTTAATAATAACATGTTCAGTCATGAGTGAAATCAAAGCTTTTCTTCACTTTAGCATTTAACATTCCCAACAATATAATGTGATACCTTAATTAAAACACAGCTAATAAAACACAATTTTCTTAATGCAAACATCAGTGACTCAACATTAGCAACCAAAGGGTTCAGTCTGCAGCTCACACTCATGTGAAGCTACAGCCTCCCCCTTTAGTCTCTGTCATCCTTCTGCTCCTGCACAAACAAAGCAAGACAAAACCTCCACCCTTCTTCTACAGGCTGGGTGAATTGTTGTGGACATTCACTAATCCTAAAGTCGGCACCGTTTTTGTCTCAGTATCAAGTCAGTTAAACTTTTAGTCGTCAGTCCATCACAGTCCAGTCACATGCATACATCCACACACATTCATACCAGATATTGCTGATAATGGAGTCTCACGCGCAGCCTATTCGAGCCTCCATCACCAGCAAGATGACGTCATCATTTTAAAGGAAAACAGCTCCTTGTTTTTGGACTGGATTGACTCGCTGCAATCCTTTTAGGCTCAGGACTTCTCATGTGATCAATGTCACATATAAGTGAATTTCTCCCAAGCCCATTATAATCATGGAGAAAAACACTTTGCCACTGTTTCCAGTAAGAATATTTTATAGCGCTTTAAAGTTCAACCTCTCAGGTCTGGATTAAAGAGCTGATTTGTTAAATCGGGAACTCACAAAATACCAAAATTGTCATGGTCCTGGGCCATGTTGGCCCAGTGTTCTTAGTTTTCTTGTATTTTTGTATTTCGTTCCTTATTTAGGCCATGTTCCTGAGTTGCCCTGTTGTGGTGTTCCCTAAGTGTTTTCCCTTCATGGTTTTTACCCCCTGTGTGCCCCTCTGTGAGCCCTCGTCTCTCCTTATGTTTTATTCCATGTTTCCCCAGCCCGTTATGTCTGTTTTCCCCGTGCTCTCTCTCCTCCTGTCTGAACCTCTGTGCACTTCCCGTTTACTTTGTGACTCTCACGCCTGTACATGTCATGTTCAGTTCACCCCGCCCTGTCTCGTTATGATTATCAGTGTCACCTGTGTTCCCCGTGTGTTCCCACTTTCCTCGTTAACCCTCTGTGTATTTCTGTCTGCGTCTCCCTCTGTTCGGCGTCGCGTTCTCCCTCATGCTGTGTGGATTTCCCTGTGTCTCTCTCCGAGTGTTAGTTTACTTTTCCCAGTTTAGACACCTCAGTGTCAGATCATTCACCGGTTGCTCTCGCTAGTAACCTTTGTGTTCTTGAGCCCTCTGATTCTGGTAATGCTCACAGTTATTTCTTTGGTTTAACTGAACCTAGGACTGTTGCTTCACACCAGACCCATCTACATGCTGATACTAGCATCGTAGCCCCGCAGAACTGTTTTAACCAGCCTGTACACTCTGAGGTTTTCCAGTCTGAACTCAGCCGCACACCACCACCATCATCAGCCGAACTATCTGAGACTGAGTGTTTTGTAACTGATGCTCTTTCTAGTGACTGTTTCATAGTCCAGCCTGTTTTGTCTTTATACATTTCTGATGTTTCCCAGCCAACTCCTCAACCAGCCATTGCTTTCTTGGCTCCTCAAAGAGTTACTGAGACCTGTGTTGCTGAGTCAGCCATCTTAATGTCTACGCCTAGCGTTCTGCCTGAGCCAGGTGACACAGAGACTAGTAGCCATTTCTCTGCTATGAACAGTTTAATCTTTAAACCGGCTCTTGTGTCTGTGACTCCCAGTGTGGTTCCTTCAGTTTCTCAGGCTGTGAGTTTTTCTGTGCCACAACTCGAAAGTGCTAGCTCGGATGCTACCTGTGTAACCTCACCTTCTCTCGTGCCTGCTAAGCAAGAGACTGTCTCTGTTTTTCCTCGTGGACTCCTTGAAACTGTGTATTCAATACCTGCTAAGGTTAAGAGCCGCAAGGCTCCATTCGCTATACATAGACTGGCAAGCGATCTTGGTTTAAGCACTGCAGAGCTGTTTGCACAGGTTAAATTTTCTGTTCCCCGGTCATGTCAGTTCAACTCTGTGCGCCGCACTTTTCAGCCAGGTTTCATGGACTCTATGCGCACTTCGTCTCAGGCTACATCCCATACAACTGTGTGTAGTATTGTCTCACATTCAGGTTGTCCAGACGCTGCTTGTGTGAGTTCTCCTGTACCTGAGGCTGCTCCTAAACCCACTCTTTCCAAAACTGCTAATTATGTCATGGACAACTTAAGTACAGCAGAGTTGCGAGAACCAGCCCACCATAAGTCTCTGTTGACTGACACTGTGTTTGGCTTCAACAACTTAGTTCACCCAGTGACTGTTACTGTTCCAGTGCTTCGCTCTCCAGTTCCTGTAACCAGGGCAGCGCGGGCCCAGCTTTCCCTTGCTCCCGTATCAGTTCCTCGGGAGAGGGTGGCTGAGGTCCAGCCTGTCCCTGCTTCTGTCCCCAGTCTGGCAAAGGCTCCGTTCATCCCGGCACCCGTACCTCGGGTGGGGTTGATGGACACCCAGCCTTTGCCTGCTCCTGTTCCGGTTCCCCGGGTGAGGTCAGCCGTGACCCTGCCGACTCCTGCACCCGTCTCAGTTCCTCGGGTGGGAGCGACAGAGGTCCAGCTAGCTCCTGCACCTACACCGGCCCCCAGGGTAAAGGCAGCCAGAGCCCAGCTCGTCCCTGCACCCGTAGCTGTTTCTCGGGTGGGGACGGCTGGTGTTCGGCCAGGCCCAGCACCCGTCCCTGTCCCTCGGAGGAGAGCAGCCAAGAGTCAGTCACCTGTTCAGTCACCAGTTCAGCTACCTGCTGTTCCACCATCACTACAACCACAACTTGCACTTCTGTCCTCAGCACAGTCATTAACTCAGTTAATCGCTCAGCAACCCATTCAGACACTGCCAACCTCAGCTGGAAGCCTTTGTGAGCCTTCTCCGCCAGCTGAGGACTGCGTGGTGCTGACAAACTTTGGACAGACTGTTTGCCCTGCACAGCCCCAGCCGTTGCATCCTAAGCCGACTGTGTGCCCTGTGCAGCTACAGTTAGCGTCCCCTCAGCCAGAAGTCTCTGCACCTGCTGGCTCTGCATCTGTCTCCGCTGGGGGTTCAGGAGGACCCCTCCAGCAGCTCCTCGTCTCCGCTGGCGGCTCTGCCCTGCCCGGCCAGCCGCTCCTCGTCTCCGCTGGGGGTTCAGGGGAACCTCTCCAGCCGCTCCTCGTCTCCGCTGGGGGTTCAGGGGAACCTCTCCAGCCGCTCCTCGTCTCCGCTGGGGGTTCAGGGGAACCTCTCCAGCCGCTCCTCGTCTCCGCTGGCGGCTCAGGTCAGCCCGGCCTGCACCTCTTCGTCTCCGCTGGAGGGCCCGAGGAGCCCATCCAGCCACCTTCTGCTTCTGCTCCGCCTGGTCCAGCCTCTGCAGCGACGCCTGGTCCGGCCCCCGCATCGCCACCCGCCTGGTCGGCCCCCCGACCGTGTGCCCCGTGAACTCTTGTGCCTGTGGGCTCTGGGTCGGCCCCCTGAACTTTATTTGGACTGTGGTCATGTGCTCCTGTGTCTTCTGTTGTTTGTTTTTGTTTTTTTTCCCGTTCTGGTCCCTCCGTCCTGGTCCCCCGCCTCCCGCCCTTGGTGGGGTGTTCTCTGTTTTGTTTTGTTTCTCGGGTTTGGGCTGTCGGGAGCCAGCCCTTGAGGGGGGGGTACTGTCATGGTCCTGGGCCATGTTGGCCCAGTGTTCTTAGTTTTCTTGTATTTTTGTATTTCGTTCCTTATTTAGGCCATGTTCCTGAGTTGCCCTGTTGTGGTGTTCCCTAAGTGTTTTCCCTTCATGGTTTTTACCCCCTGTGTGCCCCTCTGTGAGCCCTCGTCTCTCCTTATGTTTTATTCCATGTTTCCCCAGCCCGTTATGTCTGTGTTTTCCCCGTGCTCTCTCTCCTCCTGTCTGAACCTCTGTGCACTTCCTGTTTACTTTGTGACTCTCACGCCTGTACATGTCATGTTCAGTTCACCCCGCCCTGTCTTGTTATGATTATCAGTGTCACCTGTGTTCCCCGTGTGTTCCCACTTTCCTCGTTAACCCTCTGTGTATTTCTGTCTGCGTCTCCCTCTGTTCGGCGTCGCGTTCTCCCTCATGCTGTGTGGATTTCCCTGTGTCTCTCTCCGAGTGTTAGTTTACTTTTCCCAGTTTAGTTTTGTATTTTCCTACGTTCTGCCTCTTCAGCAATAAAGCTGTTTTTTGAGTTCATCCCCTGTCTCTGTGAGTTTTGCGATTGGGTCCTCATCCTGCCTGCCACACAGCGATCCTTGACAAAAATATCACCACCGGTGGATCACACCTCTCAGATGTTCTTATCTCAGTGCACTGTAACAAAAGCACAAACAAACGCAACCAATAAAATACTAATAAAGTAACAAATACTGGGGCCCATTGCAAACATGTCCAAGCATAAAACCATCTTTCTCTCTCTTAGAGAAAGAAAACAATCCAAACCTCACTGATAAAATCAACCTAGTGTCAAGCAAAACCCAAAAATCAACCAAAACTTCACCAGAAAGTTTTCCTCCCTCCCGGGACAATATTGTGCAGGAATACAGGCACCGTAACTCCTTTTGCACTGACAAAAACATGTTGGATTTACTTGATTCAATAGTGGACACTGGTTGCACACAAAGGTTTTGCTTTGGCAGAAACTTAAACAACTGAGTTAAATCAACACAACCTTTTCATATTCAGTAAACCTGCATGTTGTGTTCATAAAACACGATTGAAACATGTTCAGATGGAGTAAGTTGAGCTCCTGGAACATTTTAATCCTTCAATTGAAATTGAATGGGTCTACAACAACCACCATCCTCCTATCTCTATCCTGGTTGCAGCAGGGCTGGGAAATAACCCTGAAGTGATAGGTTACCAGGCAGGGTACACCCTGGACAGCTCACCAGTCTATCAGATAGAAACACACAGTCGTTTACATTCATGGATAATTTAGCCCAGGACCTTCTTACTGTGGAGCAACAGCACTAACCAGCATGCCAACAATGGAGGAAATACAGGAAAGCTATGATTTCCTGTATTTGAGGCAGAATTCTTTTGTTCTTGCCCTTGACAGGTTAATCCACAATAAATAGCAACAGCATGCATGTGGTGTGTGTGTCGTTGTCTGCCTCTTATAACTCCAGTGATTTTCCTGTAGTTTGAAATCTTATGCGGTGTTGACACAATAATTTGTTGTAAGCCAGGAAATTCCCAACTGTGGTAGAAAGCACAGCTTAGCCTTAGCAAATGTTCAAAGAAAAGTCGTCACTTCCTAATTTCTGCTTCACTGATAAATATTGTCACACTGGGGTTTTTGCAAATGATATCAGTGAGCACTGTGTGGCAGCTGGAGTCAGACAACTGAAGCTCCCACAATCAAGACCACAAACAGCTTTCAAAGGAGATTTGAAGCTTTTCTGGCAGCAAGCTTCATGATTTATGGGACTGGAACTGGAACAGAAACTACCTGATCACCAATGGTGAGCTGGCATGGAATTATTTTTATGACATTTTATCAAAGTTATAAATAAGCATGCCCATTAACACATAGTGAGTGAGCATGTTTTCTTCCCACGCAGTGAACAGCGGATGCTAATGTTTTTGTCACTTTTTACAGAGTCAAACTCAAAGTAAGGTCAGTGCTTCCACGCTTTAAACGCTGCACGCTCACACTCTCTCCACACTCGATGGATTATCCATTGTTCATCTGCACACAGCTGCGGTTTTAGTAATGCAGTAACGCAGCGTGCTTACGGGAAAGTAACAGTAATCTAATTACATTTTTTGCAATAGTAATCCCTCACTTTACTCGTTTCTTGAAAAAAGTAATCGGATTACTGCCCATCTCTGGTTGGAGCTGTGCACTTGTGGGTTCCACCTTGTGTACACGTTTATCTTTGCTGTGTGTACTTGTACCTCTGAGTGGAAGCTGAACTCTTGAGTTCGAGTATCGAAGCATCAGCTGTGACGTTAAAGTCCAAACAGCTCGTTCATTTGACGTGCAAATGAACGAAGGTAACGCCGTTTTCATGTGGATGTGTCACTGAGACACTTTCCACATCGACAGCTCACAAAATGGGAAAACTATAGAAGTATCACAATGAAGAAGTTACTATGTTACGGGTCCCAAGGATGAAGACCTCGATGACAAATATGCTACCTGTAAAAGCAGGTGAAGAGCAGAGTAAGGAAGACACGATGCGTCTCTGCTTTCCTCCAGAACGTGTCTGAGTCTGATTTATTTCACACAAATAAATGCTATAAAACACTAAACATGAGCTTTCAATATACTGTTCAGCTGGTTCCTCATTCACATCAATTACATTTACTTATTTCACAACATCAGTGAAATATACTCTTTTTAACTGGTTCAGTTTCTCAAGTTCACACTTCTTTCCATAACAGCTCTAACTCTATTGAGTTAAGGGAAAAAATCCAGATCAAAATATGTTCACAATTGTCTACTGACAGTGAAGATGTAAAATGACATAAGGGAATGCCACATATTTCTCTTCTTGTGGTTTCCAAAAACAATTATAAAAGAGGCTATACACATGACATTTTTTCTACTTAATTTACTCGTGTGTGCCACACAGAGGGAAATATCTCATAATCAGAATCGCATTTATTGGCAAAGTATTTGCGCAAACACATACAAGGAATTAGGTTCCATTTGAGGGCGTCTCTCAAGCACAAAAAAGTAAAACACAATCCATCTGTGTGTATGGACATACATAAATACACATGCACACAGGTGTATAAACTAACAATATAATACACAATCTAATTCTTTTACACAGAAATTACAGGATTACAGAAGTTGATACCAAAGAGTGCAGTTGCAGTCTAGCAGTGTGACAGTTTAACCACTTAGGAGGGAGATGGCGAGGGGAAAGAATTTTGATCAAAGTTAATGTCTCCACTTGTTTCGAAAAGAAAAAAAAGAAAAAAGAGCATACTGTCATTTACTTGCTTTTATTATTTATTTATATGCCCTCCGCGGACCATCTCTGCACTGCGTGGGTGATTAGTGGCTCCCTGCACAGTAAGGGCTGCACACAGGGACAAGACACACTCGGTTACGATGGGATCTTCCCTGGGCAGGGGGAGGTGATGAACTGTATGCCACTTTTTCATTGGCATGCATTAAGTACAATGTTTTATTGCCTACAGTGGGGCAGGTCACATACTGGGTGAAGGTGGGCAGTGTGGAGTCCAGCGAGACATGATTAAAGTCCCCTGATATTAGAAGAAGAGCTCTCGGAGATTGCGTTTGCAGTCTGCGGACCACAGAGAGTCACAGGCTGCCTCCACGGATGCTAACGGCTAATAGCTCAATGTCTGTGTTGCAGAGTTGTTCTTTCACAGCGATGTGCCCAGAGATACCATAACTGTCTTTAACAAACACCGCCAGACCCCCTCCTTTCCTCTCACCGCTGTCTCTCGTCTAGTCGGCCCGCAGCAGCTGGAAGCCGGGCAGCCTACTCACAGAGGGAGTACCGGGCAGTGCCGGGATACTGCCATTGTGACCGGGTTAGCGTCATTAGCTCCTCAATCACATCAGGGAGCGAGCTCACATTTAAAGTGATTACAGGAAGGAGAGATGGTGTGTGAGGTGTCCTCGGGAGACATCACCCCCGTTTCTTCCCTCATTGGGGATGTAGGGTCTGTCTGCCTGTAGCGCAGCTGCAGGGTGCAGCGCTAGCAGCTGATCCCTAATGTAAACAAAGGAGCCACGCGCCGAGTGTCCAAACACGGGTGGAAAAAGTGGAGACAAAAGAAGAGAAAAGTCAACATAACTAGCACGAAGTGGTAATGCAAGATGGCAGGATCTGATTGCTAAGACATAAGTTAAAGGTTAAGAGAAGTAAAGAGGAAAATAAGAAAGAAGCTCAGAAGTGCTCATTACCTGTTAGCTGCCATAACAGGTAACACAGTTAAGGTTTCAGAAAAAGTATTCTGTCGTTTGTTTGCTCGATCATGCCTTAAACACATCAAAATGCATAGTGGGATTATAATACAAGTGAATACTGTGACAAGCACTGGTACTGAATAGGCAATCACTTAGCAGCAAGGTGAATCGGTGATGCATTAGTGTGGTCTGCACTTCCTCTTCTTTGATTGGGTGAAATGAGTTGAAAGTAATTGGATGAGGGAACCATGGGGAGTGCCCCCGCATAATTTCAATAAAACGCCGTTTTAAACGCCGTTACAGCTGGCAGAGAACGCTGTAAAAAACGCCATTCAAAGATGCATAAAAACGGCGTTTTGTGCCGAGTAGCGTAAAAAACGGCGTTTCCGTCTGTCTTTGAATGCCGCTTTTTACGTCACTCGGATGGTGCGTTCAGGGCGCCATCCGAGTGGCGGAAAAAGCGGCGTTTGTCGGAACAGAACGCCGTTTTTTTCAGCGTTTTGAATAATTAAACGGCGTTTTTTTACGCCATTTCTTAACCAAACGGGTTAGGAAAGTGGCGAATTTTGGCACTAATGGCTTGCCATATTCCTAGAGTCGCACTGTTGTAGCCGTGACTCTAGTTTTTCCCCGTAGCTCGTCATTGTCTTTGTATCCATGCTGCGCACGTTGTAAGACACAGCTTTGTATTGGTCCATATTACCAGAAATGAGCCCTTCATTGTAGGCAGCAGTGCGTGGTCTCAGAGCATCGTGGAAGTTTTTATTCACCCACGGCTTCTGATTCGGAAATGTTTGGATGATAGTTCTTTCCACTGTATTATCCGCTAGTTTCCCGATAAAATCCACAACTGCTTCCATAAACATGTAGATGTCATCAGAGCTGCGCTGAAACATGTCTCAGTCTGCGTCATCCAGTGCGGTCTGCATTGTCATTGAATGGTCATCCAGTGTGTGACCTCCCTCCTGATTGGTCCTTCCTTAAACATGCATTAGGAAAATGGCAGGACGGTCCAATTTTCCAAATGCCGGCAGAGACTGTGCTTGGTAGCAGTTCTTGAACGGGGTGTAGCAGTGGTCTAATGTCTGTGAAGGTTCTCAGTCATCCAGGTCATCGTAGTCAAAGGAGCTTGCAAAGAAAAGCGTCTGGACTTCTTTAAGTTACTTGAAGACATTTCACCTCTCATCCGAGAAGCTTCTTCAGTTCTAAGGTCAAATGGTGGAGAGTCCCAGATAGTGGTGGTCTAATGTCTAGTGCCCCTGGTGGGGTAGGTGATGTGCTGGTGAAGGTTATGAAATGTGCATTGGGGGTTTACTCTGTTAAAATCTCTCATAATAATAACGTCCTGGTGAAGTGCTTGTTTTGTGTGAGAGCCTCATGTAGCTCACATAAGGCAGTGTCCGAGTCCACGTAAGGCGGAATACAAACAATGCAGGCAGTGACCGCTGTGAATTCCCAAGGAATATAGAAAGGGCAACTTTTAATCATCAAAAATTCCAGATTGGGTGAGCAAGAGCATGTGAGTGGAGAAATGCTGAAATCCTCACGCTGTCGCACCATCTGTTGTTCACCATCAAACACACTCCACCACCTCTTTTCTTCCCGATCCATTATTCTGTCCATGCAGTAAACCGAAAAGAAAGGAGGTTGCAGTCCCGAATATCTCCCTGGAACTTAAGTTTGGCCCTGAGGTCATCAGACTTGTTCTCGATGGACTGAATATTGGCTAGCAGGATACTGGGCATGGGTGCACGGTGTGCGCAACCCAGTAGCCTGTTCCTGATGCCAGCTCGTTTCCCTCAAGGCTATCACATAGGGTCGCGTCCTTTGTTCTCTCTCAGGATCTCTCTTGGCCAGTTTGGGTCCAGAGTTGAACACGATGAAATCTGACTAGATGGAAATCTTTACCCATATCACTCATGGGAAGGGTCGCCACTATAAAAATGATGATCTTGCCAAAAATAAATTACTTATTTTTGATGATCCCTAACAAACCATCACAAGATTGGTTCAGATCTCTGGATTCATATATTTCCAAATTCCTTTGGAAAGATAAACCCCCGCGTATTAGCTTAAAAACGCTACAAAGAACCAAGGATAGAGGAGGATTAGATCTGCCTAATTTTCACCAATACTTCTTAGCCAACAGGCTTCAGTTCATCTCAGAATGGTTAAAACATACCTTCTTAGTTGAGCCCTGGCTAGATGTTGAACAGGCACTATGCAAGGATCTAGAGATTTCAGACCTACCATTTATTAGCTCAAACATCAAAAGACATGAATGCTTTAAAAGTATCAACATCAGCTTTTCTCTAACAGCATGGTGGGAGTTCCTAAAAATAACGGAGTCTTCATTAATCCCATGCAAACGTACACCTATCTGGAATAACCCTGACATATTACAAAACAATAATATGATTAATTTCCCAGAATGGAGTTGTAAAGGAATTAAATACTTAGAACATATATTAGAGGGAACAGAATTTATTCCATTTGACAGACTAGTTGAACAATATGGGATCAACAAGACAAGGTTTTTAGAATATCAACAAATTAAATCCATAGTAAAAAAGAAATTTAACCTCAGTCAAGTTGAATTACAAACACCACTAAGTGCGGCACATTTTCTTACTCTTAAATCCCCCAAATTATTATCTAAAATATACAGAACACTTTCTAAATTAGATGAATCAATATCCCTCCCTACTGCAAAGTGGGAAGCAGATTTATCAGTCAACCTAGACCAAAACTTCTGGTCTCAGATTTGCTTAAAAACCTTTAAATTAATTAAAAATCCGAGTCTGCAATTAATACAATACAAAATACTACATAGAGTGCACTATACAGGTCATCGGATGTTCAAGATGGGCTTTACATCTTCCAACAACTGCTCACACTGTCAAGGCAATACACCAGACAATTACATCCACGCTCTTTGGTTCTGTCCACCAGTGCAAAAGTTTTGGCGCGAGATATGTGAAGACCTATCAAAGTGTCTGAAATGTAACATTCCAACTTCCCCCTTAGTGTGTCTACTGGGCAGCTTAGATAATGTCACTTCAGAAAAGAATATAGCCCATATGATCTTCACTGCCCTATGCATAGCCAAGAAAACAGTCCTCATGAACTGGAAAAATAAAAATAATCTTAATTCTAACCAATATAGAAATTATCTATTAGATTACATTAGTCTTGACACAGCCTCTGCCACCACATTAGATCAATTGCTCTGGGCCCCTTTTATCAGCTCCATCACCTAGTGGGGGTGGGGGGTCATAGTTTGGTCCCGCCTTCACTGTTGTGATTGGTGAGGGGGTAGGGAAAGGCTTAGGGCGTCGGGGGGTTCCCCGGAGGCATCTTCCTTGGGGGGCTCTACCCGGGGTAGCGGTCACGTCCGGTTGGGGGCTCTGTTGGCTCTCAGGTGACTGTTTCCTCGCGGCTGCGTGCAGTGGGGCTAGGGGAGGGTCTGTGCTGACGGACGTGGGTTACTGACCTGGCAACCTGGCTGCCCCTGGGTGGGTCCGGGATGGGCGTGAGGTTCTGGGGGCGCTCCGTCTCTGGGCTGGGGCCCGGGCCGGGCCTCGGGGGCTTGGGTCCTGGTTGGTGTGTTGCCGGGGTTGTGGGCGGGTGGGTTCATGGGGGCCCGGCCCTGGAGCAGGGTGCCGCCGGTGCGTCGAGCCGCCTGGGGGGATTCTTCAACTGGGGGGGATGGTCACATCTTGCAGGAGCTTTCTTCTCTTCAGGAACTCTCTGCAGGAGGGGGAGATACAGGAGAGGTGGAGGAAGATCTCAGCCTGGGCATTTACCATCTTATGTAGTCTGGAAGATGAGTGGATGGTGGGGTGGGTGCAGTTTTCTCTGTGGTGGGGTTGGGTGGACTGTCCAGGGCTCTGTGGAGCCGGGGGGCGCTACTGCACTGGGCCCCGGTCTGATGGGCCTGGGCCCCCTTTCCCTGGCGGGTCGCGAAGGGTGGGAGTGCCTACTGGGGTCAGCGGGGGAGCTGGCACCAGGGAGGGGTTACCTGCCCCTCCCTTCCTTCCCTCCCCATCTCCAGCTGCCTCCCTCTTCCCGCTCCTCCACAACCACCCACACATGCAGGGCCTTGGAGTAGGGGTATGTCACCAGGGTGCAGAGGAGGCTACCCCCCCCCCCCCTCTGTCCCCTTCTGGCTGCCTCTGCCTCAATTTTATCCCACAACTTAGACATTCACATTATTCACACTCTCATTACACATACATATAGGATCTTGGGGGTGGGCACAATCACGGAGTCCAAATTACCATCAGGGTGTATACCTCACCCCTGACGTCGTTGCCCACCTCTCAATTTTAAATACACTTAGTCATTGAGGACTAGCAGGAGGGACTATGCGCTTACCTGCTGCTCCTTGGCAGGTAGCTCCATGCCCTCCTGGGTTTTAATTGCACCTTAGAACACATATGCATCAACACTACAATGAGCGGGTGGAGGGAGGTTTGGAGTCTTCTCCCACCCCCATTCTCTGCGGCCTGCTGGAGCGGGAGGGCTAGTAGGAGGAGTTGGCCGTCCGACTGCGGTCTGGGGTGTGGGGCCTCCCTGCTGCTGCGGAGTCGGGGTGGTCTGCCTCTCCCCACCACAGGGAAAAGGGTAACACCACCTGGGTCTGGATGCAATTCCCCCCTCCAGGGGCAAGGGTACCTAGACCCGGTTTGTAGAGTACGCTTGGGGAGTGTGATTGTGTGTACAGCGTCTCTTTATGTCTGTCTCCACGTTGGTTGAGTGTGGAGTGAGTGCATATGAGAGCATGAGGGTGGGAATGGATGTTTGTGTCTGTGTGTGCCTGTATGTCTGTGTCTATATGTCAGGTTGGGTATCAGACGCCACCTCTCTGGGGACACCTCAGGCCCTCCAAGGTTTGGAGGCCTATCTCCACCCACCACCACTTCCCCTGCCGGTGGCGGACTCCCTCAGGTGTCGGTGTGTTGGTGGTTCTTTGTGTCTGGGGGTGGACGTCCGGGTACACACCGGCTCACTCCTTGGCGGCCGCTTGTCGGGGCCTGGGGCCTGGGGCTCGCTCGGGCCCCTTTGGAGGTGGGGTGCCCCCGGCCTCTCGGCCTGGGGCTCGGTCACTCAGGCACAGCTGGGGGCCGGCGGAGCTCACGGGCGCGTCACTGCAACTCCCCCTGGCTTCTGCTCCGCGGCGGCTGGGCGAGCCCTCATCTGGGACTCTCCTCAGCTCTTACTGGAACAGTGGCGCGGCTGCCCCTCTGTTGGTCTTCCATGGTCTCTTGTGTTCTGGGGGCCTCTGGATGTCTGGAGTTTTGATCTCCTCCATACCCGCTTCACACCCTGGAGGACGGGGCTGTGGCCCCCCCACACTCCACACTATTATTTAGTAACTATTGATATCTATGACTAGCTAGTTTATTGTGATGGTGCTTTGTTTTCTCTATTATTATGTTGCTCTTTGTTGTTTGCTGTCTCCTCTGTTTGTTTTTTTTGTTTGTTTTTTTTCTCTCCATACAGGTGACCCAGGAGTTTGTTTTTTTTTCTCTCTCTCTCTTCCCCCCCCTTCTCACCGTCTCTTCTCCCCTTTGGTTTTCTTTCTTTCTCTCCCCCTCTTTCTCTCATTCATTCCCCCTGTCGTATTTATTAAAAAAAAAAAAAAAAATGACAAAGGATGAACTGAAGCTCTGCCATCACGTAATGTCGCATACTGCTGTTTCTGATGTCATTAAAAAAAAAAAAAGAAAAAAAAAAAAAGAACACGATGAAATGTGTGTAAACCAATAGAATCCAGAGTGTCTCTACTGTAGTGAATTTGTGTGTTTTCCATAATGCCTGTGCACGATTGGAGCAGGTAAAGCATAAAGTAACAAAAATCAGCAAAAAATGGAAAAACTGGGTCAGAGCATCCAGCACAGCAGCTGACCTCACCGAGGTCCAAGAAGAGCTATTTAACTTTAGGTCTTCTATTTGTGTTTCAGTAAAAACTTTTTCCATCCATTTAGAAAACTGCAGCTGCTACAGTTTGTGCTCATTGATCACTAGCAGATATTTCTGCTAACGTAATGTGATGTTTCACATTAAATACAACATAATATACATCATTTTTTATAAAACGTAGGATTTTTTTCATTTTCTGATATGGTTGATAGAGCACGATGATCTCTATTTGTTCACTTCACCATCTACTAGAAACACACTGGAGAAGCCATCATTGGCTAATCCTGAAAAGTGTTGGATGGTTCCTTTTCAGCCTCTCTTTAAATGCTTTCATAAGTCTGTCTTTTGTTGTCATGTTACACTGTCCAGCAGCTGAATTCATGTGATCTCACATTAGTATCTGTAGAGCAGCCAATAGAAAAGTTGCCCTCTATGAAAAAAAACAAAAACAAAAATCAAACAAAGCTGTGGTTGGTCAAAGTTCCCTGTCACATGTTAGATTCTCTAAAAGCTAATCAGAGCTCAGATGGGGTACAGTGGACTCCAAATTTACCAAAGAGGCAGTGAAGAGAGCAGGCGTGAAACAGCAGCAGTACGTTTATTTCTGTGTTCACACTGAAGAAATCAGGAAGAGGAAGCTTTGATGTCTTTAAGGGTGAAGGGGTGAGGCGCAATTGTTCAATTTTTATCAGACACCATGAAGCCTGCATCAGTCTCTCTGCTCCTCGGTGAGTCACATACAGAACTTCTACGTGGATTTGTTCATTTATGACAATGATTAATAATGATTATTATCTTTATTATTACTGGTGGAATTGCTGCAAAGCATCACATCCCATGATATACATGTCATATATTTCTTAAATTCTCTCCGCAGAGAATTTGGGCTTCAACATTTACGCATGTGACACATCGCGGACATTCTCTCAGTTCATTACATATTATTTGTATTGCACTTCGGTTTTTTGCAAACGGGAGCTTTCTGTATAATATTGGTGACGCTGAGCACGTTTCCAAGGCTACCGTCTGTCGGGCAGTCAGGAATGTTACAGTTGCACTGAAACGTCTCCTGTACTCGTTTGTGGTGTTCCCCGGTCATAGACCCACAAGATTTATCAAAGAGGGATGCCACAAAATTGCAGGTATCAGGATGAACAAAACTTAATTTATGATGTGGTGATACTTGAACTACTACTTAAATTTTACATTTGTTTTCACGGTTCCCAGGCGTGATTGGCTGTATAGATGGCACTCACATTCCAATCATTGCTCCTTCTGTAAATGAAGGAGACTATGTGAACAGGAAGTCTTTCCACAGCATTAATGTACAGGTACATAGTTCCCTGTAGCATTTCAAACTAACAGATTATTTCATCATAGTAATGGATGCTAATTTGTGTTCTCTGCACTGTGAAGATCATATGTGATGCTGCCAACATTATCACAAATGTGGAAGCCAAGTGGCCAGGCTCTGTGAGTGGTGGTGGTGGAGGACCCCCACCTGTTTTTTGGGCCTCCGCTTTTTTTCTAGTGGCCATAACGGGTCACATTTGAGCACACAGAGTAAGCAAATATGTACTTGTAATGTGCTCAGATAATTTCAATAAGTGCTTACAGAAAGAAAATTAATGTAGCCTCTGACTGCAGTTGATTTACATGGGACACACAGACCAAGCACTATGGCTCATAATACAATTACACCTTACCTGTTTGGACTATATTTTTATATTTCATTTTTACTTGCTGCCAGGAACGTTTGGGGCCTGTTGGGTTGCACCTGCGCTCACATCACATCACAAAATAAAATGTATAAAATACAAAATAAAATAAAATAAATAACGTGTTAAATGGGTGGAAATCCCTAGATCAATGTTTAAATTAACACTCACGCATTGACTCTGTCGGCTATGTTTTGCCATGCATGCTCCCTTTGTTTTGCAGCTGAGGCTGTGTTACTTTTTTTCTGCATTATGTGCATGTTATCGGCATATGCTGCCATCAGAATTTCGGCCTCAAGCGCTGTAAAATACATTGACCGCGCCTTCTTTCCCTCCGTCTCCATGGTGACTCGCTTAATCTGTGCTCCACTAATCAGGGCTTTATGTATCCTCGTGCGCGCGCTTAACTTGGGGTTAAAGCAACTCCGCGTTGACTGAACTACTTGTTATCAGCCTTTCTGAAACCGAATATTCCGAGTTGGACAGTTCGGGGTTACTCAACCCTGAGTATCGTTTTTCACTCTGAGTTTTCTAAACCGGCTTCCTGAAATAGGGCCCTGGAGACTATCTGCCTGCATCTTCAAACATACACACACGTAGGTCTGCAGGAATATGTGGACCACAGTCAATCAGAAATGTCCTGCCCTTGACTATCTCTGATTGGTTTAGACCACGATATGGGCACAATGTGTGTCTGTTGTTCATGACACAGAGACTTTCGTAATTGTGGAGACTTCTGGGGTTTTTTTTACTCAAACGGTGTGATCTAAGATTTTTTTTTATCAAATTGGTCGTACTTCAGAGCCCTGTGTCAAACTCCAGTCCTCAAGGGCTGATATCCTGACACTTTTACATGCGTCCCCGCTGCAACACACTTGAACAAAAATGAATAGGTTGTTGACTCTATAGAACTTGACAGCATGTTGAGGTGGCAGTTCAGCCATTTGATTCTTCAGCAGGCAGTCAGGTTTTATACAGTCTTGCTAATGACCTACTCATTTTATTCAAATGTGAAACAGCTAATGATATGGACAGAGCTAGCCAGCTAGTGCTGCTATTAGAATGACCACAGCAAGGAGCCAATTGCAAAAAGTCATCGCTTTTTAATTAATTAATCCCAATTAATTACATTTAATTGCAGAGGAATATTTGCCCCAAAAGCACAAATGTTTTTTTTTTTTTTAATTTAAATAGGTTTTAGTGGGCGACAGAATAAATAATAGACATGGACACAAATATTGTTTACCCCCACACTTTTTTATTTATGGGGGGGAAAAGCATTTAAACTACATTTCAATTCAAAACAGAGAAAAAACTGGGCAGTCTTAAAAATAAAGTGCTATTTTAAGTTTTTTAAGTACATTTTCAAAATGGTATTGTCTTTAAATAATAATATAAATTTTCAACATAAAGTGCAGTTTTTCTTCTTAATCAAATAAGGCAGCAACATAAGGTTATTTGACCAGTTTCACCTTTAAACTCTGAGTAACATTAGCCAAGATTATTTTTAAAAGAGTGATCATTTTAGTGCAAAAACTAACAAACCCATTGCACTCACAATATCTCCATGCTTATTTAGTCTCTGTCTCTTTCAGCCAGTTATTTAGACAAACTAGCCTGTTCACATTTTCAGAGCTCAGGGCAGCTCTCGTTTTGTTACTATGTGACCTGCAGGTGAGAACCATCTCTCACATGGGACAGAAGTGGCAGGACTAATCAGACACTTGCGGGCCAGGACAGACAGCTGTGGGTGGGTCCCTGCTCGACTGGACCATCACTGCAGCGGTAGTCTGTCTGGCTGCTGGTGGATTTTGCTCTGTACAAACTCAGGGCCCTGTTACACCGGGCGTCCTTATCTCAATCACAGAGGAGCAAGCTCTTTGTCTTTGCTGGCTCCCTTGTGGTAGCATTGTTACACTGTTCCTGCAGCAAGACCTCAAGGCTGCTCCAAACCTCTTCTCGCTCTTTCCTTGATAGACACTTTAAATCCTTAAAGTGCGGGTCGAACACTGCTGCTATCTGGAACCACTGATGGTTGAGCGTAGCTACACGTTGGGATGTGCAAAGCTGATAGAGACAGACCCTAAAAAACTGGAAGCTGTAATTGCAGCAAAGCTGGTTCTACAAAGTATTGACTCAGGGGGCTGAATAATTATGCACACCCCACTTTGCAGTTATTTCTAACAAATGTTGGAATCATGTATGATTTTTGTTCCACTTCTCACATGTTCACCACTTTGTGTTGGTCTTTCACCTGGAATTCCAATAAAATTTATTCATGTTTATGGCTGTAATGGGACAAAATGTGGAAAGGTTCACAATACTTTTGCAAGCCACTGCATTTTGAGTCATCATCGGAACATGAGACGTATGTCTCACCTCCAAGAAGCTCAGTCACAAACCTGTAGTAGACAGTTCAAGAAAGTAATTTTTAATCTACACAATAACTGTCAACTAAAGAGCTTTTTGAAGAAAGAGTAACAATAAGTTAAAACAGTTTTATTTACCTGCATGGCTCAAGGACAGTCGCCAGCCTTTGGAGTTTTACCACTTGCTACTGGTGTATTTCCTCCATACTAGTGGCGCTATCTGTAATGCATCTAATTTTGCTTTTTTTTTTCAGTGTCATAAAGCTGTTGAATATTGCTTGAAATAGTCTTTTGGCACAGTAGTTGGAAAGTTGGATCACCTGACGCTAACTTCAGCACATTTTGTCCGATGTTGACTTACTTATTTAGGTCCTGAAGCCAGTCCAGGGGCCTGTTCTTCGTACCTCGCTAAGTAAGTTAGCTGGATTAGATTGTTGACGATTTCGCGTGATCATGGATCGTTCGGTTCCCCAAAGCTCATCCGGGACTTGCTGTCATAGCAACAGAGCCGTAAGCGTAAACCTGCTCGGGGGCAGGTTTACTTTATGTAAACAGGATTAGATCGCGGCCACGCAGGTATGTCCGCTTCATTTATACGAAAGCAACAGCGATATTCCACCACTGTTTCACCATAAATAAATAACATCAATGTAACTAAAGATAATGCAGCACTTGATCCTTTTATTGATGTCACACAGATACATACAGGTCATTTCCTAAAAAAGGGAGATGTACTATTAACATTCTATTACATGTATGTGATTATTACAGATGTAATTCATATTTCAGAGTAGTAATTGTAAATTACTTCGTGTAATCAAGATTAGAGACCACGGCTATAAAAGCGAAGGTGGATTTGGGAAGTCTGTCGCTGCCATGTCCTGTCCGTTTACGCGAGCCACCCATTGAAGGAGGTGCAAGATTGATAAGGAGAGTTTACAGAATTCAGCGTATAGTGCGGGATAGACAGGATCCTTTAGCTCAGCGCGACAGTGTGCTCATTGAGAGATATCGATATTCCCGTGAGGGTATTATTTACTTAACCAACTTGTTGACGAAAGGGTGCAGGACCACCACCTGTCTTTGTTTGCTCTGCCCTTTTCTTGGTTGCTGTTATGAACAAACCAACAGAGTATTACAGGGTCTCTTTCCAAGAGACGAAAAGCAATATAAGAGATAAATATTACCATTCTGTAGAATATTCTTATATTTCACTTTTACTTGTTCCCATGTTCTTGTGGGTCCTGTTGTGGCTCTAATGTGAAAGGGGATATAATATAACATATTATAATATAATATAATGCCATATGATATTGGATAATATAGTGTCATATGATAGATGGGTGCCTTGGAAAGCGCTATATAAATCCAATCCATTATTATTATTATTATTAAATTACTTACGAGTTTAAATTGTCAGCAACTTTCTGCCAGCCCTCTCTCCTTGCTTTTGCAGCCTTTGCAGTGTTCCCTTGCGTTTTGATTGAACTCTGAAACTCCTGAAATTCCTCACTCAAGGGTTCTTGCTCTGCTGCCGGAAAATACCGAGCGTGCTCCTTCGACATTTTCGCCGACCAATCAAAGGGTTGCTGATCAATGTTTCTACTATCGATGCGTAGCCCCTTTTACGACACCCAGTGATGTCACATTACTGCGTCCAGCTGTACTAATCGTCAACGGCAGGTGTGTTCGGGGAACCGGATTAGCGAGCTCACGGTTAGCGCGATGGTTTGGTCTTGGATGTGTCATTTGATCTTGGATGTAGTGAGCGACGTACGAAGAACGGGCCCCAGGTTTGGGCTGCCAAACTGGGACTACTAGCGCTAACAGCTCCGGCAGTTTCTGTGCTCGCTGCAAAGTGTTTTGCATTTACATGGTACCCTAACGCTGAAGTGCTTCGGTGGTATGCAAACTCATTTTTGCACAGATTGAACAAAACCACGCTATAATCAAGGCTTCCATTGTTGCTTCCATGTTTAGTGGGTAAAGAAAACAAAACTTCACGTTTTAAAAGATGTCTACTACCAGTTTCTGAATGGTACAGAGCTGTGTTTCACAATATTACAAAATAAGAAATTTGTAGTGAAAACAAAATGAAGAAAATAATGTTTGCTGTATAGCCTAAAGAGCTTGGAAGCTGCAGCTTTTCTTGCACTATCCTACTGTATATCCTGTATACTAGTATACAGGATATACAGTAGGATATTACTGTATACTAGTATTCTTATTGTATATATTGTATGTCTTATTCCTGTGTTCCTCTGTCTCTCTTGCTGCATTGAGCATGTTTATGACAAAACAATTTCCCTCGGGAGAAATAAAGTTCTTCTTATCTTATTTTATCTTATATGCTATATCAATTTTCATTGAACTCTCATGCTGAATTGAGTAAATATGGCAAACTGTACTGCAAAACTAAATTTTTAAAATAATATTTAACTAAATATTAAATATTTAGTCCGAGTTAAATATTTAACTATTTAACTTATTTTTTGAGTTATAATTACAGAACAATTTGGAAACCAAACCACTACCTGCACTACCTGGACAGGGCAGTGTAAATGACCATGGCAGACCCGATCTCATTTGAAAGCTTTCCAGCATCTTTATTAACACACGGTTGCTGAAACAGAACACTCAACAGCTGCAGCTCTCCCACTGCCAGCTGTACACATCACCAAAAACGACAAAAAAAAAACACACAGGAAAGAACAGCTTTTTATGCCGGCGAGACATGATTGCAGGTGCTGCACAGATGCGTTCATCTCGCCTGCAGCAGCATCACAGACCACGACCCGCCACAGGCAGTCTACTGATAATTAGGTTTTAAGTCAGGACATGATCCCTAATAGACACCAGTTGAAACAATTAATGGTTCATCTACATGCAACCCTGATACTGAGTGAAATGGTGTGTGTGTGTGTCCTCCAGTGTTTCTGAATGTCAGTCCAAACCGTCCTCAGTTCTTCTCAGGAGAGTCTGTGACTCTAACCTGTGAGGGGGTTCACAGCCCTGATGGTTAGACCCTGAAGAGAAGACATTACATAGAAATAAAGAGCTGTGGTGAAGACTTTGGCCAGTTTGATGGTTCCTCATGCATCATCTCAGATCTGAAAGAGATGTCATCTTACTGGTGTGAGGACAGATCAGGACAGAAGAGTGACGAGCTCAACATCTATGTATCAGGTACAGAATCTTTGTGATGATTTGGTGTCTTTTTCTGTTTTTGTGGTGATTTGAGACTTTGACCTGCTGCAGGTGCTTTTATTTGCTGCTCATGTTGTTTATAAGTCTGTTACAGAGTTGCTGTACAATCATCCACCAACTTCATGAGTTTGTGTTTCTTTGTCTGTCTGTACTTGTTTAAATCACGTGATCCTAGTAATGCCTGCTCTGCCAGTGATGGCAGGAAGTAATGTCACTTTGAGCTGCAGACCTCGTTATGATAGATACAGAGTCTTCTCCATCGACAGGAAGAGGGAGTCTGGCAGGGAGAGCTTCTCTGCAGTCCACACCATCTATAATGTGCAAGAGTCTGATGAAGGCGTCTACAGCTGCAGTGTAATCTACACTGATATGGTGATGACATCAGGTCAAAGCAGGCTGACTGTTGCAGGTATTTAAAGCTAACAGCAACACCTGTTTCTGATTGAGTGACAGCTCATGCTGAAGTAGAGTGCTGACCTTCCAGTATTTAGCACGTCAATGTGACTGAAACACAAACTTGTCCTAATTTCCATGTGTTCTGCTCTTCCTCAGCTCCTCGTCTTGATCCCACATCTCCTTCTCCTCCTCTGTCTGTGTCTATGCTCAGAGTCTTCTGCCATCTGCTGGTTGTATGTCTGTACTGCATCTCCACCATCCTGACGCTGTTGATCTGCTGTAGCAGGAACAGGAACTCAGGTGAAAAGTCAGGTATGCACTAACACAGACTCTAATCCACCATTATAACATCTTAACTCTGCCTACAGGAGAGGAACCTGCCATATCCATGTATGATGATGTCACCACTGATGTCACCACTGAGCATGAGTTCTGAACTCAAATCTGAAGGAGCTGCACTGTAACATTTATGCCTAAATATTTCCACATGTCGCATCAAGCTGACTGTTTTCTGTCTTGTCTGCTCATGCCAGTAAAGCTTTGTGTGAATTTGTCTCTGGCTGATTGGAGTTTACTTTTAACTGAAAAGTTTGACCCAAAGGTTAGCTTCTCTAATCTGTCATGTGACCTCTTGTGCAACTATCTGCAATATTCAAAGAGATGGAATGAAGTCAATAAATAATACTGGAGATGAAATTTATTTCAATAACATTGATCTTTCAACCATAGACACAAATTTAGTGTTGGCCAACAATTCCCATCAATATTTCCTGTCTGAATTAAAAGGTTTAGCTTACAGGTTGTAACTCCGAAATGACAACACAGGCACGGCTTCTTCAAGACGGGCGCTTCGCTGCATTTATTGAACGCCGTGAAAACTACAAACACAGAACACAAAGGCTTTAAGCGCTTCGGTCTATCATAAGTAACACTTGTGTTTTAACAACAACAAAAAATTACCTTGTGGCCACTTCGGAGGTCCTAGAACAATAACTTTACAGTCCTGCGCATTCTAAATTAAAACATAAAATAATTAGAACACCATACATTACAAATTTTCACAATATTACAATACAGTTATAGCAAATGACAAATACAGTGGGGCAAAAAAGTATTTAGTCAGCCACCGATTGTGCAAGTTCCCCCACCTAAAATGATGACAGAGGTCAGTAATTTGCACCAGAGGTACACTTCAACTGTGAGAGACAGAATGTGAAAAAAAAATCCATGAATCCACATGGTAGGATTTGTAAAGAATTTATTCGTAAATCAGGGTGGAAAATAAGTATTTGGTCAATAACAAAATACAACTCAATACTTTGTAACATAACCTTTGTTGGCAATAACAGAGGTCAAACGTTTACTATAGGTCTTTACCAGGTTTGCACACACAGTAGCTGGTATTTTGGCCCATTCCTCCATGCAGATCTTCTCGAGAGCAGTGATGTTTTGGGGCTGTCGCCGAGCAACACGGACTTTCAACTCCCGCCACAGATTTTCTATGGGGTTGAGGTCTGGAGACTGGCTAGGCCACTCCAGGACTTTCAAATGCTTCTTACGGAGCCACTCCTTTGTTGCCCGGGCGGTGTGTTTTGGATCATTGTCATGTTGGAAGACCCAGCCTCGTTTCATCTTCAAAGTTCTCACTGATGGAAGGAGGTTTTGGCTCAAAATCTCACGATACATGGCCCCATTCATTCTGTCCTTAACACGGATCAGTCGTCCTGTCCCCTTGGCAGAAAAACAGCCCCATAGCATGATGTTTCCACCCCCATGCTTCACAGTAGGTATGGTGTTCTTGGGATGCAACTCAGTATTCTTCGTCCTCCAAACACGACGAGTTGAGTTTATACCAAAAAGTTCTACTTTGGTTTCATCTGACCACATGACATTCTCCCAATCCTCTGCTGTATCATCCATGTGCTCTCTGGCAAACTTCAGACGGGCCTGGACATGCACTGGCTTCAGCAGCGGAACACGTCAGAGAGATACTCCCTACTGTATGTGACAAAATTTGATTCGATTTGATTGATGACCCTAATCTCGACCTTTTGACCTCCCCCTCCCCCCCGGAAGTGTGTAATTTGATCCCCTAAGCGTGACGAATTGCATCCGGAGAAGGGAGGGGGAAACCCCCGGAAGTGTGTAATTTGATCCCCTAAGCGCGCCACCTGTTGCGCCACCTGTTGTTGGAAAAAAAAGAAAAACGTTTTTAGAGGGAGGGAGGGGTCTGCATAATAATAAAAATTATATAATAATAAAACCGTTATTCTAGCGCAACTTGTAAGCGAACTTGACTTTCAAAATAAAAGCACAAAGCATCAAAACGTTGACTAAAAAAAAAAACAGTAATGTACAGCTTAAACAATTTACAATCATGACATAGATCTTGAAGAGATAAAGAAATAATCCAAATTATATACAATGTCATCATGCCAACAGTTACAACATCGATGGAGGATCTGTGTAAGCGCTGAGGATCGTCCTGATGGACAGAACAGAAGGAGAGTGAGACAAGTGAAGATATACTAAACAACACTGTGACATGAACTGAGCCACACACAGTTTGATTCACAGGTGATTGACACATTATTTGACCACAAGCAATCTTTTCTGGTTTGACGCCGTCTTTGTAGCCAGAAACCAGCTCTCTCCTCGGCTTCCTCCACTACACGCTTCCCCCACGCCAGTCTCCTCCGTCACTATAAAGGGGAGAGTCATGAGCTCCATCACCCTCACCTGTGCCGTCCAACGTCCCGCCACCAGCCTCCACTGCAGCAGGCCAGAGACCACACCCCTGCCACAATAAGTAAAAGTATATCCTTGCTGTACCCTTAATGCTAAATGTGCTAAATTAACCGCTGCCTTTGCCCCTTTGGGATTATTCTTATGTCACTGGGATGTTGACCTTTGACCTTCACATGTTGATGGGCAGACATAATTAGTGTATGAATTTTAAAGTAACAGGTAATAAAGAGAGTGTAGCAAATGTAGTCAGGTTTATTACTCTGTATCACACATGAGTGCCCGAGGGAGGCGGGGCTGACTGGGGAGACACAGGAAACAGAGAGACAGGGCTGACTCGACATGAAACGATGAAACGTGGGACACGGGAACAGAAACTAAACACAGGCTGAAATGAACACTGAGGGAGGGAGAACTAAGATTACTGAGAGCCTGATAAATAAGAAGAACAAAAAGCAAGAAAAACAAGAGTCAAAGAAAACCAAAAACACAAAGCATTGGGCCAGGACCCACTGCTGTGACATTTATATGTGATAAAAACATTAAAAACTGCTCAGATGTTGAAATCTTTCTACGTATACTTTAGGTTCAGCTCTCCAGCCTGGCATTTGGTTAAGCATGATTCAAACATTTGATTTTGTTTAACTGGTTTTAATTATAGTTACTTTTTGTGAACATTTGTTGCAGCATTTAAAAATGCATCATTTATTTTCAAACTTTTATTTGATTTAGAGCATCATATTTGACCAATGTAAATGTTTTAATTTCATATAAAATAACTGAAACAGTGAACTAAATATCTGAAATCTTTCCTTCCTTAAAAGTTATAATCCTACTTAAGTTATAGTGCAAACGCTTAAGCAACAAATATACTTGATGCTAATTAATTAATATTTCCCTTTGATGTTGCAACTATGCGGTCACTTCTGTCTTTAAACAAAATAATATTTTCCAGTTACAGAAATCATAAAGTCCAAACTAAAGTGCTACTGTTGCTATATGCATTTTATATAAATCATGGATGATGGTCCTGACATGAAGGAAGAGAAAGTTACAGGTTGCATCCTTTGACTTTGTCTCCGTGCCTTTGGGCGATTTTCAGAAGGACAGATGTTTCTGTTCAATTCTTAAATCAATTTTTTCAAACACAAACACTATTTTAAAGCTTCTAGAGAGTAAAATATTCATGATAATTATAATAACAATAATAAAAACAAAAGCTCTCAGATCCATCAAACCAAGCAGCAGAAAGAACAATAACTGAAGAGAAAACTTTAACCTTGTAGACTTCATTATGTTCCAGCTGCTCTACAGACGCTGTGACCTCAAACTTAAGCAGGTCGTAAAGTATGTGCAGCTCAATAACTTCATAATCAGACCCTGTGGTATTTAGGCAGCAGAACAACTAAGAATAACAACTACAAATAATGTTTGTATGGCTGCCCTTTGTCTCTGGTTCTGTTCATAATTTTTATGGACAGGATTTCTAGGCGCAGCCAAGTGGCGGAGGGCTTTCGCTTTGGTGGCCTCAGAATCTCATCTCTGATTTTTGCAGATGATGTGGTTCTGTTGGCTTCATCGGGTGAAGGCCTCCAGCTCGCACTGGAACGGTTCGCAGCCGAGTGTGAAGCAGCGGGAATGAGGATCAGCACCTCCAAATCCGAGGCCATGGTTCTCAGCCGGAAAAGGGTGGAGTGCCCACTCCGGGTCGGGGATGAGTTCCTGCCCCAAGTGGAGGAGTTCAAGTATCTCGGGGTCTTGTTCGCAAGTGATGGGAGAAGGGAGCCGGAGATCGACAGACGGATTGGGGCTGCAGCTGCAGTAATGCGGACGTTGCACCGGTCCGTCGTGGTGAAGAGGGAGCTGAGTGTAAAAGCGAAGCTCTCAATTTACCGGTCGATCTACGTCCCTACCCTCACCTATGGCCACGAGCTGTGGGTAGTGACCGAAAGAACGAGATCGCGGATACAAGCGGCAGAAATGAGCTTCCTCCGAAGGGTGGCTGGCCTCTCCCTTAGAGATAGGGTGAGAAGTTCGGCCATCCGGGAGGGGCTCAGAGTAGAGCAGCTGCTGCTCCACATCGAAAGGAGCCAGTTGAGGTGGTTCGGGCATCTGACAAGGATGCCCCCTGGGCGCCTCCTGGGTGAGGTGTTCCAGGCATGTCCCACCGGGAGGAGGCCCCGGGGCAGACCCAGGACACGCTAGAGAGATTATATCTCTCGGCTGGCCTGGGAACGCCTTGGTATTCCCCCGGACAAGCTGGAGGAGGTGGCTGGGGAGAGGGAGGTCTGGGCCTCTTTGCTTAGGCTGCTGCCCCCGCGACCCGACCCCGGACAAAGCGGATGACGATGGATGGATGGATGGAATAATGTTTTTAGGTTTCTGTTGTACTGCAAGGTTCTGTACAGGAGAACCAAACCAAGAGCAAATATTACGTCTCATTTACACCTGAGCACGAAGAGCCATCAACATTTAGCAAATTGAATCATCTTTGTTTAGATGCAAGAAAAATCATATAGAAATGAAAAAGTAGAAATAGAAATCCAGAGCAAAGATATCCTCTAATTCAGCGTAGCACATGTGCAGCTGCTGCGATTCACGTAAGCATTCGGCTCGTCGCTGTTGCAGATTTTTCTCTCGCTGTTCTGGCTCACAGCGCTGCAAACACAAAAATAAATATCCCCAAAGGTGTGAAAGGGAGCTAATTAGTAAGAGTATTGTTACTCTCCGCAGGAGTAGTCCAGCAGTAGAAATCAGTCCAATAACAAGGTGTGTAACATCTAGCAGGGTGACAGAAAAACCCAGGGTAACTTCTAAGGACCTCAACGTCTCTCTCACATTGTGTTTTTTAAACATGCTTCCATTTGTCACTTCAGTCTTTACTCTGAAATACAGGAAGAGAAATCATGGCTGAAACAATTTCTCATGAAACCAGGGGTGTGGTCCAACAGTCAGTTTGGTGAGGAAGGTTCCTAACTGAGAGAAGTGACCCAGAAGTATCTGTGTAGCAGCCACAATGAATCCAGATCATGAGCTTTATTAACTGATCAAAGTCTCTTCTTTCATCTTCTGTATCATTCAGTTTGCATTGGTAATGCCCATTGTTGTAATACTTTTTTAAGACGAGCAAAGCTTCATTTCACTTTGGGTTAGCTGGGATAAGTGATGGATGGAGGGAATTTTACTTCAGCCACAGAAATCCTAAACAGGAAGGAGGAGCAGAGTTACAGTGGATCACTATCCAGCAGGGAAACAAGGTTTATTTCAATTTCTTGGCCATGACTGAGATTTACTGAGTGGGCAAATTAGGGAGACGACACCATCAGATCCCGAGCCCGCCATGTGTTAATCAAGAGACGGCTGCTGTGCTACATCCATAAATAATGAATAAATTAGGAGCTAAAGCTGAAAGGACAGTTTATTTGTACCATCTTCACGTGAACACATTCAAGAACATCACAGATGAAGAAACATTAAAAACTTCCACACTACATAAAGCAAGAAAAATAGTTTTTCTTTCAGGTGGTTTCAGAAAAACAGAAACATCAAACATCTCCAAGACTCTCTTTGAAAGAACTAAAAACCTTTGTTCTCATGGTCCAATCATGAGTGAACTCCCCGATGAAGCCTTGTGTGCTAAAACATGTCAGTTTTAAATGTTAAACATGAGTTTCCAAAACGTTTTGCTGGAGAACAATGAACTATTTGACTGAGTTTCAATCATTTACAGACGAGCAAAACCAGGACAGAGAAAAAAAGGACAAAACTGACTCAGTAAAAAAACAGAAAAGAAGATCCCATGTAGATCTGTATTATGTAGAAGTTCAGCCCAGCAACCAGTTCAGTTCAACACAAGTTTAAATGATTCTATCTGAACTCTGTGGAGCCTGATCTCAAGCTTTTTGAGTCTGACACAGAAACCAGAGGATCTTTCTGTGTCTTCAGATTCACTGTGATCCAGTGATGGGAGTGATTTCAGCCCTGAGTGATCGCGCTGATGTTTGCACAGAGCAGACAATGAGGTGAATGTTTGGGCACATTGGTAACAGTGAAACAGTTTATTAGTAACGTGGGATCGTTTGTGTTCAGAGTATGATCTGAGATTCCTGAAGCTCTTGTCACACTGGTCACAGCTGTAGTTTCCTTCCATGTGTGCACGTTCATGCCTGTTACGACTATGTGACTGTGAGAAGCTTCTGTCACAGTGTCTGCACTTGTGTGGTTTCTCTCCTGTGTGGACTCGTTTGTGTGATTTAAGCTCACCTTCAGTGGTGAAGGATGACCCACACTGATCACAGAGGTGCTTTTTAACCCCACTGTGAATCAGTTCATGTTGTTTTAAGTGATGTGATGTGGTGAAGCTTCTCCCACATTCTTTGCAGTATTTCAGTTTGTCTCCAGTGTGTCTACGTTGATGTACTTTTAGGGTCTTTTGCTGACTGAAAGTTTTTCCACAGAGGTCACAATGAAAGTCTTTCCCACCACCACAGTGATGACAGGGTTGAGAACTGGATCCATCTGTGTCGCTCTGCTTCTAAACAAAGACACAAAGACAGTGTAAGTCAGTCCTTCAACATTTGTATCCTGAACGTCGCCTGAAATAAAGAGCATCTCTGCAGACGTCCAACTACATTTGACTGTTTCAGTTAACACACTCAGTTTACTGGGCTGCAATAACTACAATACTACCACCATAATACTACAGTAATACTAAAATCATAACTGAAAGGAAAATCTGAATAATCACTCAGAGCTGCTTTTCCATGCAGTAGAATTGCTAACATGCTAACACAGTTTAATGAGCAGAGTTGTTCCAAACAGTCAGGCTAAAATGACAAGATAACAATATAAATACATACCTCACAGTAGCTGCACTTGTAGAGTCTCTTTCTGGTGTGGATCTGTTGGTGTCGTCTCAGGTCATGTGGGGATTTAAAAGTCTTCTCACACAGGTCACATTTATAAGGTCTCTCCTCAGTGTGGGTAAACATGTGTTGTTGTAAGTGTGTGTCTGTTGTAAACTGTTTGCCACACTGTTCACAGCAGTACACATCATGTCCGGTGTGAATGCGTAGGTGTGTATTTCGGTACCCTCTCCGGCTGAAAGTTTTTCCACAGATGTCACAGCTGTATGGCTTAATTCCAGAGTGGGTAAGTAGATGACTCTGTAAGCTGCTACTACGAGTAAAAGCTCTGCCACACTGATCACAACTGTATGCTTTAACTCCACTGTGGATGAGTTGGTGTTGTTTTAGGGAACCCTTCAAGGAAAAAGACTTTCCACACAAGTCACAGCTGAACGGTCTCTCTCCAGTGTGGATGACCTGATGCTGTTTTAGTGAAGCCTTCAGAGTAAACTCCATCCCACACTCGTCACAGCTGTATGGTTTAATTCCAGAGTGGGTAACTAGATGACTCTGTAAGCTGCTACTGTGACTAAAAGCTCTGCCACACTGATCACAGCTGTATGCCTTAATTCCAGAGTGGGTAACTAGATGACTCTGTAAGTGGCTACTTTGAGTAAAAGCTCTGCCACACTGATCACAGCTGTACTTTTTAACTCCACTGTGGATGAGTTGGTGTTCTTTTAGGGAACCCTTCAAGGAAAAAGACTTTCCACACAAGTCACAGCTGAACGGTCTCTCTCCAGTGTGGATGACCTGATGCTGTTTTAGATTAGCCCTCAGAGTAAAACCCTTCCCACACTCGTCACAGGTGTGTTTTTTCTCTCCCTTTCTTCTGTGAGGTTTGTCGGCCTCCTGAGAGCGCTGACTTCTGGCTCCATGTTGGTCCTGCAGTGACAGAGATACAAACAGAGGCAGTGAGTGAAATGCAGTCGTGGAACAAACTCAACCTTCAAACTCCATTAACACTAGTTTTAAACCTGAAGGTGGAGCGTGGCACCAAACACCTTAAAGGTCTCTTATCCCCACCTGCTGGTAGTTCTAACACATTACATCCAACCTGCTGTTAAAGATAATTCATGACTGTTCAAACACTAAAATCATGCCCATCCCTCCTGATTGTACACACACACACACACACACACACACACACACACACACACACACACACACACACACACACACACACACACACACAATTTTATAATTTAGATTATTTTGTTGTTTCCTATTACATATTTCTATAATTTGTATAGATTTATACAGAATTATTCAGTGATAATAAATCCTATGTTTGTTTATTCTAAAGGAACCCCATTAGCTTCCACAACAGATGTTGCTCGTCTTCCGTCAAATACTCACATAAAATATTACGCAATAAAGTGGATTCAAGATATCCACATAATTTCACTCTTACATCCACAGTGAGGTTTCACAATTGTTCAAATATAAGCAATCAATAATAATAATAATAATAATAATGATAATATTTCTCTGTCAGCCTTCTCGGTTACGAATCGTCTTCTGCTCCTCTGTCATGCGGCGTCCCACAGGGCTCAATTTTAGGGCCACTGCTCTTTTCACTGTTGTTATATCTTCACTCCGGGTTACTAGTATAACAATGATACTCGGACCACGACGTAACTTGAGGTATTTATTATAACAGCATGACTTAACATGGAGCTAGCCCGAGCAACAGCCTAAAGCATCTTTTCCCATAATGCATCGGGGTATGCCCACTACGGATCCTGTTATAACCCAAAATACACAACATCTCCTCCCCTCTTACAAAGGATGTACTACGAAATAAACAGGTGATATACTCACAAACTTCAGTCTTCACTGGAACATGACAGTAATAGCCTCACAAACATTTCACCTCTTATTAACTGTAAGGTTACAACACCAACTCTTTTATTTGCTATCTTGGGAGTGAGGGTGGACTACCTCAACCTCCCCCATGACCCATGGGGATTATTCTGCCCCGTTCATTTGGGTCAGGTGCCATCTAATAACTCAGACGAACAGGAGGCCGCCGCTCTCTTTTGGGGTATCGGCGGTCTGTGGTAACGTCAGTCTGTGTGCTCTCTTGTGCAGCCTTTGTTCCTGACACCGAAGATGTCTCAGTCTCTCTCACAGTCTCATTTACAGGTGGAACCACTGTTCCTGATGTGGTGGAGTTCTCTACTTGTGTGTGTGAAGGGGCTGACGAGTCGATGAGTGCATTTCCAAGATCTCCGCAAGATCCTTCTGCAGACACTGGTGCGGACTGAAGTAGCTGATCCACGTGTCTTCTCCAGACTCCATCAGCCACCTGAACTGTATATGAAACTGGACCAGTTCGAGCAATGACAGTTGCAGGAACCCACTTGTGTACTCCTCGGTAGTTCCTGGCCTGCACTGACTCGCCGGTGCTGAAGACTCTGTCTTTGACCTTTTGACCCCTGTACATGATTTGTTTCTCTTGTTGTTTTTGTACAGTGTCCTTCACAGTTGAGGGTTTCAAAAGATCAAAGGTAGTGCGCAGATCTCTTTTGAACATTGCGTTGGCAGGAGATGTCCTTGTGGTAGCATGCGGGCTATTCCGGTAGTTAAGCAGAAACTTGTGCAGTCTCTGATGCAGTGTTCCTTGGCCTTGTGATGTTTTCAGTGCATGTTTCATTGTCTGAACAAACCTTTCTGCAAGACCATTCGTTGCCGGATGGTATGGAGCTGACGTAATGTGCTGCACTCCATTAGCCTGTAGGAAAGCCTCCATTTCCTGTGAAACCAGTTGAGGTCCATTGTCAGAGACTATCTGAGTAGGAGATCCAAACCTACTGAACATTTCTCCTAGAGCTTCTATGGTCTTTTCAGTGGTGGCTGATTTCATGATGGTCACTTCAGGCCATTTACTGTGTGCATCAACAGCTACAAGAAACATTTTGTCCTCGTATGGACCTGCAAAGTCAATGTGTACACGATGCCATGGCTCCTGTGGGAACTCCCAGGGATGGAGAGGAGCAAGTGGTGGGTTGTTCCGGACCATCTGACATGAAGAGCAGTTTTTAGCAATCTCCTCAATCTGTTTATCCATATTTGGCCACCAAAAATAGCTTCTCGCTATTTCCTTCATTCTCACTATTCCACTATGTCCTGCATGCAGTCGCTTCAACAGTTTTGGTCGCAATGACATGGGAATGATGACTCTCCTCCCCCACAGCAAACATCCCGCCTGAACAGAAAGCTCCGCCCGCTTTCCCAGGAAAGCCTTCAAGTCTACACCCTTACTTGCAGGCAGACCCTTAATGATCCAGTCCAGCACTGCTGACAACACAGGGTCATTTCTGGACGCCTTTTTCACCTGCACAGCCGAAACAGGTGCTGTCTCTACCTCCCTGAAGTAGAGGATCTCAACTGTGTCAGAGACGGGTTTTTTAACAGGAAGGGGTAACCTGGACAACCCATCTGCATTACAATGAGACTCTGATTTGCGATACTTGATGTCATAAGAATGGCCTGACAATATCAACGCCCACCTCTGGAGACGTGAAGCAGCAAGAGATGGAATCCCTGTATAGGGTCCCAGGATTGTTGTGAGAGGCCTATGGTCAGTAAACAGTGTAAACTTCCTACCGTACAGGTACTGGTGGAATTTCCGAACACCGAATACAATGCTCAGCGCCTCTCATTCCAGCTGAGCATAGTTGGACTCTGCTGTGTTTAATGTCCTTGATGCGAATGCAATTGGCCTTTCTTCGCCATTTGGGAGAATGTGGGAAATCACTGCCCCCACCCCATAGGGAGAAGCATCACAAGCAAGCTGAATTGGGAACTTGGGATTGAAGTGGGTTAGCACCTCAGATGCAGTCAGTGAATCCTTTGCCTTTTGAAAGGCCTCTTGGCAGCTTGCTGTCCACTCCCATGCTTCTTCCTTGCGTAGCAGGTTGTGCAGTGGTTTCAGGAGTGATGCCAAGTTGGGTATGAACCGTCCATAGTAGTTCAACAGCCCTAAGAAAGACTTTAACTGACTGACATTTCGTGGTGGGGGTGCATCCACGATTGCTGTGATCTTCGAAGGTGCAGTGTGAAGTCCATTTGCATCAATCACGTGCCCTAGATATTCCACAGATGACTGGAAAAAGTCACATTTCTCCTTACGGACTCTCAATCCGTATTCCTTCAGCCTCTGAAGGGTCGCATCCAAGTTGCGCAGATGCTCTTCATCATCTGCTCCTGTACACAGGATATCATCCAGATAGCATTGCACACCAGGTAATCCGCTCAAGATTTGATCAATCGCTCGTTGAAACAATGCTGGAGCTGATGTGATGCCAAAGGGCAACCTGCAGAATCTGAAAAGTCCCTTATGTGTGTTAATAGTCAACATGTCACGTGACTGCTCTTCCACGTGCATTTGCAGGTAAGCTTGGTTGAGATCTATTTTGCTGAACTTTTGTCCTCCACTCAGACCAGTAAATAAGTCATCAATCAGTGGAAGGGGATACTGCTCTGCTGTTAATACAGGATTCACGGATACCTTGGAGTCTCCGCAGATCCGGATTCCGCCGTCCTTTTTAGGAACTGGAACGATGGGCGTGGCCCACTCGCTGGTCGTAACCGGCTCCAGAACACCATTCTTGACCAATGCGTCTAAATTAGACTCCACCTTGGGCCGAATGGCGTACGGCACAGGTCTAGCCTTCATAAAGACTGGCTTGGAGTCAGGCTTGAGATGCAGCTTCACTGTAATTTTTTTCATGCTGCCCAGTTCCTCACGAAAAACCTCCTGGTGTTTTCCCAGTATGGCCTGTAGCTGAGAGGAACCATGCGACAGCTTTCTCACTTCTTGCCAGTTGAGTCTGATTGTTTTGAGCTACACACGTCCCATTATAGCAGGGCAGTTCTTCTGCGTAACATACACAGGCAGCTTAGCAGTTTGGCCATTGTATTGAACAGTCACCTCTGCCATTCCTTTCATAGGCACTCGATGTCCAGTATATCCTTTAAATACTGTGTCGGAGGGTTTGAGTGGAAGGTGCTTCAGACATGTCCTATAGACATTATATGACACTAGTGATGCTTTTGACCCAGTGTCAATCTGCATTTTTACAACATGTCCCTCCAGTTTGGGCGTGACCCAAAAGCCGTCTGAGGTTTCATCCACCTTCAGTAATCGCACAGTATTTATTGCAGACAACACTTCTTCATCTGAGGAGTCATTTGCTCTATCCTCATGAAGCTTAACTGTGTGAACATGTCTTTCTTTTTTGAATCTTGCAGTGCCTCTTTTATTTCCAGGCTTTGAGCCCTTATCCTTGCACCTTTTGTTCCTGCATGCCCGTGCTACATGACCTTTTTTTCCACAGTTGTTGCAATCCATTTCTTTGCACCAGCAATCACTAGCAAGGTGTCCTAACTTGCCACAGCGGAAGCATGGTCCCTGTGCATTTGCTTTACCATTGTCTAGTTTGTGTACTCTGTCTGTAGCATGTAGCGCATGGGCTTCTTTTGATGCCATTTCCATGGTCACACTGATATTAATTGCCTTCTCAAGAGTCAAATCACTTTCCGTGAGCAATTTCTTCTGTGCAGCTTCATTTCTTAAACCACACACGAGTCTGTCTCTTAATGTGTCATTTAAAACATCTTTAAACTCACAGTGTTCAGCTAATTTGCGTAACGATGCAACAAACATTGTGACAGACTCACCCTCTTCTTGGTTTCGCTTGTGAAACTTGAACCGTTCAGCGATCACGAGGGGCTTGGGCGAGAAGTGTTTGGTCAGTGTGTCCACGATCTCTGTGAAACTTTTACTGCCTGGCTTTGCTGGCTGTAGCAGGCTCCTTAGCAGGGTAAAAGTCTTTGAGCCTATCACACTCAAAAAAATGGGCACCAGTTTAGCATCCTGTATGTCGTTAGCCGCAACGAAATATCCAAAACGCTCCGTATATGAGCTCCATTGCTCCGTGCTTTCGTCGAAGGGACCGATAGGGCCAGTAACTCCAGCCATTACTCGGCTCCCGGTTGAATGGCACTCTTCCCTTCACAACTGTTCCTTTTCGTAACGTCTCTTTTATCCGTTTACGTTTTGGTTAACGTCACTTACGGAGTCTGCCTTTGTCGTCCTGTCCGCTGTACATTCCTCCCCGTTTCGCTGAGAAAAAGAACGCGGCATCCACCTTCGCACACTGGGAGCGTCGTTTTCCTTCCGGCGCCGTCTAACACCAGGTCAGCGCGAGGCATCAGCAGTGTAAAAAAAAAGTGTAAAACTCCAAAGCGGACTGCAGCGTCGGTCCAGACGTCCTCGTCGCCACTTTTGTTATATCTTCACTCCGGGTTACTAGTATAACAATGATACTCGGACCACGACGTAACTTGAGGTATTTATTATAACAGCATGACTTAACATGGAGCTAGCCCGAGCAACAGCCTAAAGCATCTTTTCCCATAATGCATCGGGGTATGCCCACTACGGATCCTGTTATAACCCAAAATACACAACAACTGTATCTATTGCCTCTGGGTTCTATCCTTAGAAGGCATGGGATCTCATTTCATTGTTATGCCGATGACTGCCAAATTTATTTGCCACTAAAACACAAGGATGGCATCTCCATAAAACCTCTATTTATATATACATCACTCTATTTATATAAAACCTCTATATATTTCATATATCAGTCTACTCTTCATTCTATCAGACACAGTTATCACAGCTCCTACATTTGCTTTTTACACATATATGTAAGCATTGAGCCAAATGTAATAATGCCAACATACTGAAGGAACAATATTTGTCTCTTATATATGATACATCTATATACACACTGTCACAGATACTTGTCTGTGAGTGAAGTGATTAATATAATAACTATAATATTGGCCATATTATATTTACATTACCACAGTGAGATGACTTTAGTCTCATGAACAACATCAGCTAATTGTTATTTACAGCTAATCTTAAATGACTGTTCGGCACAGAAATGAAGCCCAACAATCATGTTTCACAGTCCTGTGGTCTCAGCCTCAGATACTCATCAAATCACACAGAGCTCATGTAGAAACAAATGAGTGAGGTCTTCACTCACCCCGGTTCTGTTAGCCGTCAGGGCTGGGGGGCTGGGAGGAGGTGCTGGCTGTCAGACTGGGGTCTGGGATGCGGGGCCTCCCTGCTACTGCAGATAAGGAGGTGGTCCGCTTGCCTCCACCCCAGAGAGAAGGGTTACATCTCCTGGGTCTAGGTGCGGCTTGCCCCTCTGAGGGCGGGGGTACCTGGACCTGGGATATAGAGTATGTTTGGGGAGTGCGACTGTCTGTGCAGTGTCTATTTGTGTCCGTCTACACGTTGGGTGAGTGCCGAGTATTTGGTGGTGCATACGGGGTGGGAATGCACGTCTGTGTCTATATGTCAGGTTGGGTCTTAGACTCCACCTCTCTGGGTCCATCTCAGGCCCTCTAAAGTACGGAGGCCTATCTCCCCTCACCACACTCCCTGCCGGTGGCTGATGCCCTCAGACGTTGGTGTGTTGGTGGTTCTTGTCCACTAGGGCTGGGCGCTCATGTATGTACCCGCTCACTCCTGGTGGCCGATTGGCGGGGCCTGGCGCCTGTGGCCCGGCTGGGCTCCTTCCGAGGGGTGGGATGCCCTCAGGCCTCTGGCTTCTGGGCCTGAAGCTCGGTCCTCTCTGGCACAGCTGGCTGACGGCAGAGCCCGCGGGCACGCCACTGCAACCCCCTCTGGCCTCTGCTCCGTAGCTGCGGGGTGACCTCTCCTTTGGGGCTCTACTCAGCTCTTCCCAGTAGGGTGGCACGGTTCCTCCCCCCTTTGGTGGTCCTCCTCGGGTCCTTGTACTCTGGGGCCTCTTGATATCTGGGGCCTGGATCTCCTCCATACCTGCTTCATACCCTGGTGGACGGGGCTGTGGCCCCCCACACTCCCTAGCAGATCGTTACATGGAGAAACCTTTGGAATACAAGCATGCTGATCCACACAGGTATGCACACAGGTGTACACATGGGTATTCACAGACGCGGACTACAGCTTTCTTGGCTGCTGCCTCAAAGCACACTGTGCGCTGTCTATCTTGCGTGCTGCACAATATCGTTTATTATTTAGTATCTACTGCTAGCTAGTTTATTGTGATGGTGCTGTTTTTATTATGTTGCTCTTTGTTGTTTGCTTTCTCTTCTGTTTTTTTTTCTCCATACAGGTGACCCAGGAGTTTTGTTTGTGTTTTTTTTTCTTTCTTCCCCCCCCCCCTCTCACCGTCTCTTCTCCCCTTTGGTTTTCTTTCTTTCTCTCCCTCTCTTTCTTTCATTCTTTCCCCCTGTCCTAACCCACAGTCATGTCTGTCCCGTTTGTAGCACCTGAAAATAAAATAAATTCATAATTATAATAAAGGTCAATAAAATGGACCAATATGGCAAGGCCATGATGATCCACTTGGTAAAATAAATCCGCTTGGGCTCTTTCTTGGCCTCAAGACAACAATTCTGATGGCTAAAGATCCAAACGGGACACAAAAAATAAAATAAAATAAAATAAAAAGACGGAGGCTAGACGTCCCATTTCACGAGCCTACAAGCCTCGCACTTCAGCCTTAGCGGTCTTTGAGTACGCGGCCCTTGAGGACTTTAAAGCTGTAGAACCTGAATCGGGATACAGCCATGATGATCTCCAGCCTCGTGCTCGCCAACATTCTCACCTGAGTTAAGAAGACGATCACTGAAATGGTCTCAGCAGGTCCTTTGATGACAGCAATGAAATGCAGTGGTAAGGCTTTTTGGGGATTAAGTTCGTTTTCATGGCAAAGAAGGACGATGCAGTTCATCTGATCACTCCTCATAACATTCTGGAGTGCAGGCAAAATGCTATTATAAAAACTTAAGCAGCAACTTCTCCAGGTTCCAATATTTATGCAATTCTCAAACCTTTTGGCCACGACTGTATAACCTCTTCTGAAGTTTAGTGGATATTATACATGGTTATGCTCAGGATGTGTCGGCCAGTTTCCACTGGAAACGCCTTTTGGTTAAACTGTCAGCGAGGAATTTGCATTTGCACTGTTACATTGTTATATAACTTTAATGCACATAAACAACAGCTGCTTGTTTCAGTGAAAATACATTGATGGCTTTTTAATAAAGTTGTGCAGCTGTAAAGTATTTTGTCTGGTGTCGATTCTATCGTCAGCTACATCGTTATGGCAAATGTTCAGATGTATATGGTGATAAATATCTTTGGTCATATGGTCCTGCTCTGTCTGTCACCTTCTGTGTTGAGCTCATTGTTTCCTCTGTAGTGGCTGAGCTGAGTCCAAGTAGCTGAAAATGTTCCTCTGCTGCTCCGTCAGACTCTCCTCCTCCTGCTGATCAGCTGGGACACAAAACAGATCTTTGTTAGGCTCCACACTGCACTGAAGAGTCAAAGTGTCTCATATGTTCATCTGACAAGTAAAAGAACACATTTTTGTTTCCCGAGGTGGGCAACTTGTTGGAAACAAACACAAAAGGTTTGAGCACTGATACCTGCCATTGCTGCCATTGAAAGATGCAACGCCAGCAATGTGGATTGTCAAGACTCAAACCAATCATCAAGCAAAGACAACAGGGATCATTTGTTTCTCTTTATTTAGCATTCACAGCATTTGTAGTTGCCTTCTGTGCAGGGGAAGTCCACGCACACTGTGTGGTACCGCCATCCGCAGAAGGTGCATTCAACCTCTGTAAGAGAAACGAGATTGTCTGAGACTGAAATGATATTCACTAAAGAAGTGGTGATTTGTAAAACTTCACATTTTGATCCGGGACGTACTCTGCATGAAAACAAGCGCTCACTCTTCCTGCTCAACAAATGACAAGGGCGGAGCCTTATACCACGTGATACAGAAGCTGTGCCGTGTGATGCTAAAATTAGCAGGGAAAAAACAACGGAGAGCACGTCAGGGATGACGAGAAAGTGACAGGAGAAAATCCGTCCCGGTCAACCACCCAAACATCAATAACGGGAACCTTATACAGCGCTTCCCTATACATGTCGAACTCCCGCAGGCACAAAGACATTACGGAGGCTATCACTTATCACCTGACCAAAGATATGGCTCCATCAACACTGTGCAAAACGAGGGATTTAGGAAAACGATCAACACCCTAGACAAACGCTACACAGTGCCGTCCCGCAACTATTTTTCTATTGTTGCACTACCTGCTCTGTACACGCAGCGTCGAGCAACGGTGGAGACGGAATTTCAAGCAGGACAACATTTTGCTGCAACAACAAAACATGAGACATTTGTTGTTTTATGTTTATTTATTGTTATGAGAGAATCATGATCTCAATTCTAAGCCAAAAAATGGTGATTCTCATTTTATACAAAATCGTGCAGCCCTAACATTAACACAAAACTATTGTTTCACCAGAGAAACACACACGAAGAGAGAGAGAGAGACAATAACAGCTACCAAACAATCGTCATAATTCGTCACACAATGAGAAAAGGACAAATCAACAAGTAACAAAGACTAATTAATATTAAAATCTGTAACATAATGTATTGTTTGGAGTTTAGTCTGATTGGTTCAGGATGAGCTGCCATTATCCAATCACACGTCTGCTTACCTGCATCTTTTCTCTTTTTTCTAACCTGAGCACCTGATGGCTTTGAACTTTTGTTGTCCATCTTCCATTGGTTTGAATTTTGCGCTCCAGTACAAACACAAATCCCCCAACCCGAGGATCAGCACAATTAACCTAACAGACCTTAGTTCACAGATTCACTTTGTCTAAGGTTGATTTCTGGGATTTCACACAACCCAGGATTCAGATCGTGAATCCATGATGGGCTTGGATTTACATCATTATAAATGAAATGTGCTCTACTTGGAAGCAGCCGGCCCCGCCCCTTTTGACGGGTTGTGTGAGACTTTAAATCATCAAACTGTAAATTACAAATTTAAATTGTTATTGATCCTTTACCCCGAGTCCTAAAGTGTAGATTTATTTTCTTACTCTTCTTATATTTATTGTTTGTTTACTTGCACCGCTGTAACTGCAGCCTCGTCGTCTCGTCTCTCTATATGCTGGACTGTCTGTAGCGGAGATGACAATAAAGTTTACTTTGACTTCAGCAGCGCGCAGGCGCACCGAGGGCTCTCGCGCTCACTTTATAGAATTTAGAAAAAACATGGGTGCAGATTATAAGTCTGTATCATAATATCTGTTTGTTGTGTTGTTTTTATTTTGTTTTGCGAGTTGGTTATTAGATGCCGCTCCAGCCAGCCAGAGACTCCCCGCCGCCCCGCCCTCTCCTCTATTTTTAGAATTAATATTTTGTTTCTAAGTGGAATTGACAGTTTAGTCTTTTTCGTTTGTTCTATTTTAAAACTTAAACGCTTTAGCGGCTGCCTTTTGTGTAGTTTGCAATATTTGCCTTTATTTATCTGAAAAAGTCTCATGTTCCTGAAGTACATCTACCCTGTTGAACTTACTATGGGAAACAAATATTTAAATAAAAACAAGCTGCTGATTATTTCACATTTTACTTGTGAGCAACGGCACATTTAAATCTTACAAATATAGTTATTTGGCTTATATCGTGATAGATATCGTTATCGCCTGAAATGAAAAAAACATATCGTGATATGAAAAAATCTCATATCGCCCATCTCTACTAGAGGCTAATCTAACTAACGAATTAACAACAGAGTGATTTTAGAAATATACGATTATAAGCTGTGTGTCTTTTTTATAACAGTGACATGGTTGTATTTACCTTAATTAGACGAGTTCTCAGTCGCGGTAAACCAGCAAAAAAACTCGAGCAGCCGGGCAACGTAGAAAGTGTAGGGGGGCGTGTTTGCGGTCACATCCAGCGGGTGTGTGGGCGGGAGCGTTACACAGTCGCTCCACCTCAAGTCACTACTGCGCAGACTCTGGCTCCAAATTTGCAAGATGGCAGCCTCCAGAAGCGGGATATTTTGGCTTCATTTTTACACAATGGGAGGAGGCGGGGTCGCGTCGTACATCTTTTATACAGTCATTGGTTTCTACACTGGTTAGCAGGCAGCCGTCTGCTGGAGGAAACAGTCTGAGTCACATGACTCTCTGTGGTGGAAATGTCACTTCCTGTTGGAGCGGAGCCAACTCTTTGTGATGCAGTTTTTATAAAATCAGACGTTTACGTGTTTAATCTGTGTCTAAACTCCACCTGTGATAAATAATCTATCAAACCAGCTGTGACCTCTCTGTGAGTCTGTGGGTATAAAGACTCAGAGCTCAGAGTCTCTCCATCGAGCTCAGGCCACAGTCAGAGAGTCAGTGAGGGGAGAGCAGGGGCTCCTCTCCACCTCCTCCACAGACTGATGGAGGCAGGAAAAACTGCGTTCAGTCATCAGGAAGTAACAATGACTCGGAGTTCAGCTGCTGACCATCAGCTAACTCTGCTCCTGCTCTCATTCAGACTCTGATCACACACTAACAGGTCATGGCGGACACACTCGGCCTCGTTGGTCCAGCTGTGAGTCCGTTACCGTGAACTATGGAGCGGCAGATTTGTGCTGAACTAAGCTGCACACAGCTGATGTTAGCCAGGAAACATTACACACTGTTAACATTACCTCAACACGGAGCTTCACACGGAGACGATCAGCATCAGTCAGAGACACAAAGTTCAGGAAGTGAAAGTAAACTTTGAACAGGAAGGAAACAGCCAGAGAGCCGTTTGACAAACACTCTGTGACAGCTGCTGTTAGAACAGATGTTACCATCATGTTAACAGATCCTGCAGCATCAAGTGGCACAAACAGCAGTGTGCACATTTACACATGTGGAACAGGAAGGTCATTAATACCTGTCTCTGTGAACACCTGTCTGAACAGGAGCTGCACTCATGAAGCTCCAAGTAAGACTGAGTTTAAGACAGAAACTTAAAGACCAAATATTCAACTTCCTGATCCAGGATTCAAAGAGGATCAGCAGAGTTGAGGTGTTGGAGGATTGGATGTTCCAAACACAGCTGCAGTCAGAGAAACAGATGCAGAGACAGACGAACATCATGTGCTGAAGATCAAACTCTGTACAGACACAGGAAACAGCAGCACCGACTGTGATGCTCTCAATGACCACGTTCCTGTTAAACACAGTTAGCAAAAGAAAATGAAAAAGAGAGAAAAGCTTAAATAAATTGCTGATTCTTACAAATTTACTTTAATAAGCCCCACGCTCCCGTACTGGGGACAAAAGACATGTGTGGTATCCACAGAAATCTCTGCTAAAGTCTGATAGAAAACATTTCTACAACCACCAAACACACGAAACAAGCAATGATTAAAAGAGTAGTTACATAAATGCCCTAAAATCCATAAACAAACAAAACCAAACAGACTTCATGTAACCGGCTAAAGAAAGGCTAGTTAGCTCCCAGAGCTATCACCGATTCCAAACACCAAGTTTCACCGCACTCCGACTAAAACTCACTGAAATAGTTCCAAAAGAAGACCACAAAAACACACAGCGGCGCAAATGTGCTAAGACAGATTTCCTCCTTTTTGCCAGTACCTGATAGCATCGTGATTATCAGCAGCTACCACGGCTGCATCAGAGCCACATCCATCAACAACTGCCATTATAGAGACTGAAAATGTCAGTCCAGGGTAAAAGCGCAAAGGATTCTGGGAACGAGTGGCAAGCGGTACTAGTGCAAGCAGGCTTTCACATGAAAACAGTCACACAGCGATAAAAAGACACACAAAGAATGGCAAGAAGCTGTTGTATTATTAAGTGCAATAGTCACATCAAATCAAATCAAATCAAATCAAATCAAATCACTTTTATTGTCACATCACATGTGCAGGCACACTGGCACAGCACATGCGAGTGAAATTCTTGTGTGCGAGCCCCACAAGCAACAGAGATGTGCAAAATACAACAACACAAACGAGCAAAATACAAGAATGGCTAATCTGAAACTAATAAATACAGTGGGGCAAAAAAGTATTTAGTCAGCCACCGATTGTGCAAGTTCACCCACTTAAAATGATGACAGAGGTCAGTAATTTGCACCAGAGGTACACTTCAACTGTGAGAGACAGAATGTGAAAAAAAAAATCCATGAATTCACATGGTAGGATTTGTAAAGAATTTATTCGTAAATTAGGGTGGAAAATAAGTATTTGGTCACCTCAAACATGGAAAATCTCTGGCTCTCACAGACCTGTAACGTCTTCTGTAAGACGCTTTTCTGTCCCCCACTCGTTACCTGTATGAATGGCACCTGTTTGAACTCATCATCTGTATAAAAGACACCTGTCCACAGCCTCAAACAGTCAGACTCCAAACTCCGCCATGGCCAAGACCAAAGAGCTTTCGAAGGACACCAGGAAAAGTATTGTAGACCTGCACCAGACTGGGAAGAGTGAATCTACAATAGGCAAGCAGCTTGGTGTGAAAAAATCAACTGTGGGAGCAATCATCAGAAAATGGAAGACATACAAGACCACTGATAATCTCCCACGATCTGGGGCTCCATGCAAGATCTCATCCCGTGGGGTCAAAATGATCATGAGAACGGTGAGCAAAGATCCCAGAACCACACGGGGGGACCTGGTGAATGACTTGCAGAGAGCTGGGACCAAAGTAACAAAGGTCACCATCAGTAACACACTACAACGGCAGGGAATCAAATCCCGCAGTGCCAGACGTGTTGCACTGCTGAAGCCAGTGCATGTCCAGGCCCGTCTGAAGTTTGCCAGAGAGCACATGGATGATACAGCAGAGGATTGGGAGAATGTCATGTGGTCAGATGAAACCAAAGTAGAACTTTTTGGTATAAACTCAACTCGTCGTGTTTGGAGGACGAAGAATACTGAGTTGTATCCCAAGAACACCATACCTACTGTGAAGCATGGGGGTGGAAACATCATGCTATGTGGCTGTTTTTCTGCCAAGGGGACAGGACGACTGATCCGTGTTAAGGACAGAATGAATGGGGCCATGTATCGTGAGATTTTGAGCCAAAACCTCCTTCCATCAGTGAGAACTTTGAAGATGAAACGAGGCTGGGTCTTCCAACATGACAATGATCCAAAACACACCGCCCGGGCAACAAAGGAGTGGCTCCGTAAGAAGCATTTGAAAGTCCTGGAGTGGCCTAGCCAGTCTCCAGACCTCAACCCCATAGAAAATCTGTGGCGGGAGTTGAAAGTCCGTGTTGCTCGGTGACAGCCCCAAAACATCACTGCTCTCGAGAAGATCTGCATGGAGGAATGGGCCAAAATACCAGCTACTGTGTGTGCAAACCTGGTAAAGACCTATAGTAAACGTTTGACCTCTGTTATTGCCAACAAAGGTTATGTTACAAAGTATTGAGTTGTATTTTTGTTATTGACCAAATACTTATTTTCCACCCTGATTTACGAATAAATTCTTTACAAATCCTACCATGTGGATTCATGGATTTTTTTTTCACATTCTGTCTCTCACAGTTGAAGTGTACCTCTGGTGCAAATTACTGACCTCTGTCATCATTTTAAGTGGGGGAACTTGCACAATCGGTGGCTGACTAAATACTTTTTTGCCCCACTGTATATGTACAATATATAATAGTGTATGCATTCCTGGATGTGTATACTAAATATTATCCTACGTGTGTGTGTGTACACATTTTTACAAATTAAATAGTAATAAAAAATAATAATAATAAATAAAATATATAAAAATATACAGAGTTGAATATGTGCAAAACAAGTGGCATTTATATACAGTGTGGAGTGCATAGAGTTGAAGTTGACAGCCACAGGAAGCCGATGGATAAAGAGATCGGTTTTTATCGGAATGCGTCGTGGAAGAGAAATTGTTTAAGCCATGTTTCCGAAGTAACAAAGAGCTGACAGATGGCCTGGTTTACATCTGTAATTGCCAAAAAAATCCACCAGAAGGCGCTGTGAATGTAAACGGTTGACTCTTCTTATACCTCTCCCAAACAGGAAGTCAGAAACAAAAAAAAAACATCCAACATTTCTTCAGTGTTTTTGATTAAACTAAGATAGGAAGATATAATTTTTGATATATGATAGTGTTAGAGGACTTACTAAACAGATGTATGTCACTTGACAGCATTAAGAAAGTGAAATTAAATATTTAATTTTTTTTTTTAAAAAGTGATCAGCCGAACAGTTGATTTGTCCCTTCATGGTGCTAATGCTAACATAACCTAAATGTTATTAATGTTGATTATTTGCTATAAAATCACTGTTTATCCATTGCTGTTGATAAATCAAATTAAGTGTTAATTTGATTAACATGATCCAGCTCTCCAAGACCACAGAATAAATGCTACACCCTAAGACCCCAATGACCAAAACCACAAGCAGATGTGCTTGATTTGCACTGATTTTTTTCTCTTTTTTAAAAAAAAACAAAAATGAATTTGCACAGTAGCATTCAATCAGAAGTGGCCTGAATGTGAGTATTTTGTGCTGTATCACATTTTTCACATTTGCAGATGAAAAAACTATGTATTTTGTTGTTTGATATTATACTGTCCTTTGATGGAATGAAAACAGCAATGTTCACTGGCATGCTGCTAGAAATAAACTGTATCCAATGCCCTGGATAGGTTTTGTTATTCATTTAATTTTAATTCGGCACTTCATTTAATTTTTTTCAACTGTATTATCTTATGTACTTGTATTTGCATGACACTCAACCGTTCGGTACAGATCAATATTTTAAAAACTACAGGGTCTATTGAAAAAAAATATTGTTGTTATTACTCACCCAACTCAATAAGAAATGCAAAAAAGAAAATTACATTGCTTTTTTTCTTGGTGAGGACCTCAAAGGGCTAAGAAACCTGGCCTTGATCACAACGTTTTAGCTAATTATAGGCCTATTTCCAAGCTGCCTTTAGTTTCCAAGGTTTTAGAGAAAATTGTTTTTAGTCAACTGAAAGATGACTAGATGATAACGGCATCCTTGAGGTTTTTCAGTCAGGTTTTAAAACCCTTCCTAGCAATGAATCTGCATTATTAAGGGTTTTTAATGACATCCTTCTGGCATGTGATTCTGGTAACCATGTTGTTCTTGTCTTGCTTGACCTAACTGCTGCTTTTGACACCGAAGACCACAATACTCTAATTCCTCAATTAAGTGATGTGATGGGTATTGGTGGCCAGTGTTGGGGAGTAACAGAATACATGTACCGCCGTTACGTATTTAGAATACAAAATATGAGTAACTGTATTCCGTTACAGTTACCGTTTAAAAAGGTGGTATTCAGAATACAGTTACTTTGTTGAAATAAATGGATTACACTGCGGTACTTTCCTGTTTCATCTTGTCGCAGGTCAGGACTGTTTGGGTTTTGTTTGACAGCTACGTTCTGTTTTTCCAGGCGGCAGCGTTACGGTTGCCATGGTTACAGGGTGACACTCTCTCTCTCTGCGCGTTTCCTGGGTGAGAGAGCGCCTTTTTGTTGTTGTTGTTGTTGTGCTAAGCTAACAGGCAGAATGCTACAGGTATAGCTCTAAAGAATGTAGCATCATGGGCAGTGTAGTCCGTGCTGCAGGGAGAATTGGCTGTCATACCCGTTATGTGTCTGTGAGCGAGGGAGGGAGAAAAAGGAAAAGTGCGAGTTGTCATTGAGGAAAAACGGGAGCTGGAAGCATGTCAATATAATAATAACCACTGCAGCCAAGAAGAGTGCCTGACGAGCCCAGCTGTAAGTAAGCTATTAAGACTCGACTGTACACTGTGTTCCTGTTTTCCTCGGAAACAATAAGTTCCGTTGGAGCAGCCTTTCAACGCCTCTCTCTGTCTCTCGCAAGAAAAGTTGACCCAGACAACAAAGTAAAGCTAGTTTTCAGCTACGAGGCGACAGGGACCCCGCCGTATTAATCAGAGGTCCCTTTACTACGGTTCGGAGCCGCGGACCTTCAGTAATAGTAATAAATCACAGCAATAGTACATTCATGTGTTAGGAGGTGGTGGGTAGGTGTATTGTTGTTGTTTGGGTTTTGTTTTCCTTTTTGGCATAGGTAGGCGAGGCGGGGCTTGATGGCATTCCGGCACACCTGCGGCACATCGGACGTCATTAGTGAGCGCTTTTATGGAGCCGAGTCACGGACGTCTGGTGTCGGAGTATTGCTGCTGTCACAAGTGGTAACGTGTTAGTACAAGCTGAATCTGCTGATTCCACGCTGTGGAGCTGCATGTTTTAAGGATCCACTTTTTGCCTGCTTCTCTTTTTGTTTTAGGCTGTTCCGCTGCCTGCTCGCCTGCCTCGTTTTTGGTGTTGGCTACCGTGGATCCGCGATGGAGAGCTACGTTCCATCAGGCTGTGATCACTGCTGCAGCTGTAGTTTGTGTTTCAAGTAAACTCTCCAACTCTCCCTGTCCACTTTTGTTTAACTTTCGGCTATCAACGGTACTCCGTAAACTCTGTTTTGTTCCTCGTTGTCAGGTAGCTCCGGTGCGTCATCTGCATACCTCGGCTTCGTCTCATCTCTTTGGTGTTACTCTCCTGGCACATTTTTATCTGTCACTGTATGTAGCCCCCTTCCTTGTAAATATTCCCTATTCTGGTATATAAACTTGCATCACAACTATCCTGTGCCCGTGTGTGTTTCTGCCACTTAATCCATCCGTGTAAGATTACCTAACATCATGTAGTTGTAAACAGCATGATAATATGTTAAGTAATCAAAAGTATTCAGAATACGTTACTCTCATCGAATAACGTAATGGAATACGTTACAGAATACATTTTGGGGCATGTATTCTGTAATGGAATACATTTTAAAGCTAACCTTCAGAAAACTGTTGGTGGCACTGCACTCAATTGGTTAGATTTATTTGTCAGAACTTTCTCTGTCAGCCTTCTCGGTTCCAAATCATCTTCTGCTCCTCTGTCATGCGGCGTCCCACAGGGTTCAATTTTAGGGCCATTGCTCGTTTTACTGTATTTATTGCCTCTGGGTTCCATCTTTAGAAGGCATGGGATCTCATTTCATTGTTATGCCGATGACTGACAAATTCATTTGCCACTGAAGCAGAAGGGTGTCATCTGCATAAAACCTCTCATGACATGCCTAGATGACATTAAAGCTTGGTTGGCTCTAAACTTTTTAAATTTTAATAAAAAGAAAACAGAGTTGTTGGTGTTTGGACCCAGTGGTCCCTGTGAGTCCTCCTCTGTAGATTTGGGACCCCTGGAAGTTTTTTTTAAACCTGTTGTTACTGATCTTGGTTTTAAGTTGGACATGATTTGAAATTGGAGAACCAAATCAGAGCAGTGGTGAAGTCCAGTTGTCATCATTTAAGGCGACTGGCAAATCTTTTCTTTCACAGCAGCATCTTGAAACAGTGATCCATGCTTATATTTCTTCCCACCTGGACTGTAACGCACTTTATGTGGGGGTCAGTCAGTCATTGCTCTCACGTCTGCAGCTGGTTCAAAATGCTGCTGCACGACTCCTAACAGGAACTTGTAAAAGAGAGCATATAACCCCTGTGCTGGCCTCCCTGCACTGGCTGCCTGTGTCTTTTAGAGTTCATTTTAAAATTTCTGCCGTTTGTCTTTAAATGCATTCATAGTCTTGGCCCGCTGTAGCTCTCTGAGCTTCTTCATCTCCACACACCGTGTCAGTCTCAGGTCAGCTGACCAGCTGCTCCTGGAGGTACCGAGATCCAGGCGGATTTAATTTTTTCTTTCTTTTATTTGGCTTTTATTTATACCTTATGTAATTTTATTGTGGGGGGGGGGGGGGGGGGGATTGGATTTCACAAGAAAGTCAAACAAAATGCAGTAATTTGCAAAACATGCTGCTAAACACAGCAGTACTACAAATTATTCCACCTGCTGAAAAGTGGATCTAATGTGGGCGGACTCACACTTAGCAAATACACTTGTGATGTGAGGATGTAATCAAACTGTTGATCAGAGGCAAAGTAATTTAAAGTTTATGATGCTATCGTCTAATGTTAGCTGACATGATGTTAGCTTGTAAACTTATGTTGTTGTCTGGGTCTCATGTCTGATCTGATGATAATAACTGTGACAACACAGGGATTAAATAAAGGACGTTTGTGGGATTTCTTATGTTAGAACTATAACTTCAGTTAAGGAGTGAGACGTAAGGTGACAAGGAGAATGAAGAGAATGAGAAAGAAGTAACTTGGAAGAGAAAATGAAAACAAAAATTTGAAATGATCAAATTTGTGTTTACAGATGATGGTGATTTTAAAAATTCAAGTGATTTAAAGTTTTTATCCTATTTGTTGTTGTTTTTTTTCATATTCTTCTATTTGCAAGAGGTTATTAATAAAACAGGTTCTCTTTCTGGTTTCTCTTTTTGGACGCACTCTCTACAGCTTATCACATGCAAAATGGACCGCGGTAAAGTGAGCCGTCATTTGTGAGCCGCGATCAAGCCAGCCGCCTCTTATCCGCCGCATAAATTTCCTTACGCTTTTACACCAGTCTTTACGGTAGCGCGTTTTCCCTTTATGTGCCGATTGAAAGCCTATACCCGCGCACACGTGCACGTGTGCATGCGCGCACACAAATTACAATGAAACAGCCCAATACAGTCAATGCAATTATGGAAATGTCAGAAATTCATTAAAAATCATCCTGAGTAGTTGAGGTCCAACTTTCAACAGATTCCTTCTCTGGGACACCTACTGCACCTGTGTGCCAAGTTTCATCCAGATTTACTGTAAAATTACTCAGAAAATAAAGGACATTTATATGCAATTCAATACAGCCAAGACACTACTATTATGAAAATTTCAGAAATTCATGAAAAATCATCCTGAGTAGTTGATGTCCAACTTTCAACACATTCCTCCTCCGGGACACCTACTGTACTCTGGGCCAGGTTTCATCTCAATCTGCTGCATCAATAATTGTTTAATATTGATGAATCAAAAGTGCTGCTGAGAGAGTCATGACAGGGACTATAAAGAGACAGCATATTTGCTTTTCTTCACTGACTCGCTCTGAAATCCAGATTTTAATTTTGGAATCTTAGGTGTACTTGTGGTTCCTATAGAAGTTTAAGGTTGAACGGTAATCAGAGTCTTCACCTCTTAGACCTCTCTTCTGTGGATGCAGCTCACATCATTCTGTACAATACGATCATTTTTAATTCTACAACTGTTTATAACCTGCATAGTTCACATTTCTGTATAGCTGTATATCTCATATTCTGTATAGTGTTTTTTTACTTCATATTCTGTATAGTTTTTTATATTTATATCCTGTTCATAGCCTGTACATAGCTTGTACTCACTACAGCCTGTAACTATACTTATAGTTATAGCATATTCATAACATACCTTCATACAGTGTACATTGTAACATACCATAATAGACCCATTTCTGTAATATACTTACAAATCTATATTATTGCTAATATATATTCTAATATATCTAATATCATGGCTAAAGCACTGAGCTGTGATACACTTTAGATTCTAGCCAATCATTTTACGTTTCTGAGGATAGTAGGCGGGGCCAGGTACGTACGTTCTGTTAGAGCAGAGCTACAGATTAAAAATGTCCAAGGCAAAGCGGTCAAAAGTCTGGCTGTACTTCATAGCAAAAGATGCAAACTCAGCAGCCTGTAACAAGTGCTTTAAGCTGATACTGTGATACTGTCAAAGGAGGTAACACCTCAAATCCGATGAAACACCTGGCGACGCATAGTGTTTTTTTAAAAGCCCAGAAATGCGCCGTATTTGATAGCTTGCTGCGAGACCTCACACCGAGCACATCTACTGCCGGTGGGTTGCCTGTTATGCAACATCCCCCAAAAACACGAAGAGGAGAGTCCTGGCCCCTAGCCCTGCCAGTGTAGCAGAAATGATGACGGATGATGGTGGCAGCAGCCGTTCTTCTCTGCGTGAGTAGCTAATTTACGTTGAGTAGGCTAACCACGTTATTACATTAATGCATGTAAGGTGAGCTAGCAAACATCATCATAGCTACATGCGGCTGTCTTCTTGTTTGATGGCAGATACTCCCTTCACCCTGGCTAAAAAGGCTAAAATGACCAAAGAAAAAGTGGAAAACAGTTAAACATGAGAGGTTTTTGGACAAAGTTTGTGTTTTTTCATTGGTTAAGCGCTGCTTCCAGCCAAGAGTGATACCATATATGCCCCATAGCTGCAGAAAAGGCTAACATTGTTATCTTTTTACAAAAAACAGCTGAACATGAGAGGTTTTTGGACCAATTTTGTGTTCTCCATTCTTTAAGCACCGGTTTGAGCACCGTTTGAGCACTGGCACCGTTTCAAAAGTACCGATTTGGCACCGGTATCGGATAAAACCTAAACGATACCCATCCCTACTTGTACCTGTGACATATGCAATGACAATAAAGTTGAATTCTATTCTATTCTATTCTAAATTAATTCAGAAGACAAACACCCGTCTCTGCTTTTGAGATTAGCATGAAAAACCCTCAGTTTTGACAAATAATACAGTTATAGTGGATCAGGTGACCCTGAATCTTCCCTTATTTGTGCTGCAATAAGCCTAGGCTCTTGCGGGCTTCCCATCATGTATGAATTTTTTCCTTCTTTGCTCGTTCTGTGTTTATACACCTCTCTGCATTTAATCAGTAGTTAGTATGTATCTCTTGCACAGTGTATATGTTTTCCTGTCTCCTTTTCATCAACCTCAGCCAGTCACAGTAGATGGCTGTCTCTCCTTGAGCCTGTTTCTGCCAGATGTTTCTAATGGAGTTTTTCCTTCCCACTCACACTAAATGTTAGCTCATATGGGGTACTTAAATTGTTGTGGTTTTCTTTGTATTATTCTTGTGTTTTTACCCAGCAACATAAAGTGTCTTTAGGTGACTGTTGTTGTGATTTGGCGCTGTACAGGGAGTGCAGAATTATTAGGCAAATGAGTATTTTGTCCACATCATCCTCTTCATGCATGTTGTCTTACTCCAAGCTGTATAGGCTCGAAAGCCTACTACCAATTAAGCATATTAGGTGATGTGCATCTCTGTAATGAGAAGGGGTGTGGTCTAATGACATCAACACCCTATATCAGGTGTGCATAATTATTAGGCAACGTCCTTTCCTTTGGCAAAATGGGTCAAAAGAAGGACTTGACAGGCTCAGAAAAGTCAAAAATAGTGAGATATCTTGCAGAGGGATGCAGCAGTCTCAAAATTACAAAGCTTCTGAAGCGTGATCATCGAACAATCAAGCGTTTCATTCAAAATAGTCAACAGGGTCGCAAGAAGCGTGTGGAAAAACCAAGGCGCAAAATAACTGCCCATGAACTGAGAAAAGTCAAGCGTGCAGCTGCCAAGATGCCACTTGCCACCAGTTTGGCCATATTTCAGAGCTGCAACATCACTGGAGTGCCCAAAAGCACAAGGTGTGCAATACTCAGAGACATGGCCAAGGTAAGAAAGGCTGAAAGACGACCACCACTGAACAAGACACACAAGCTGAAACGTCAAGACTGGGCCAAGAAATATCTCAAGACTGTTTTTTCTAAGGTTTTATGGACTGATGAAATGAGAGTGAGTCTTGATGGGCCAGATGGATGGGCCCGTGGCTGGATTGGTAAAGGGCAGAGAGCTCCAGTCCGACTCAGATGCCAGCAAGGTGGAGGTGGAGTACTGGTTTGGGCTGGTATCATCAAAGATGAGCTTGTGGGGCCTTTTCGGGTTGAGGATGGAGTCAAGCTCAACTCCCAGTCCTACTTCCAGTTTCTGGAAGACACCTTCTTCAAGCAGTGGTACAGGAAGAAGTCTGCATCCTTCAAGAAAAACATGATTTTCATGCAGGACAATGCTCCATCACACGCGTCCAAGTACTCCACAGCGTGGCTGGCAAGAAAGGGTATGAAAGAAGAAAAACTAATGACATGGCCTCCTTGTTCACCTGATCTGAACCCCATTGAGAACCTGTGGTCCATCATCAAATGTGAGATTTACAAGGAGGGAAAACAGTACACCTCTCTGAACAGTGTCTGGGAGGCTGTGGTTGCTGCTGCACGCAATGTTGATGGTGAACGGATCAAAACACTGACAGAATCCATGGATGGCAGGCTTTTGAGTGTCCTTGCAAAGAAAGGTGGCTATATTGGTCGCTGATTTGTTTTTGTTTTGTTTTTGAATGTCAGAAATGTATATTTGTGAATGTGGAGATGTTATATTGGTGTCACTGGTAAAAATAAATAATTGAAATGGGTATATATTTGTTTTTTTTTAAGTTGCCTAATAATTATGCACAGTAATAGTCACCTGCACACACAGATATCCCCCTAAAATAGCTCAAACTAAAAACAAACTAAAAACTACTTCCAGAAACATTCAGCTTTGATATTAATGAGTTTTTTGGGTTCATTGAGAACATGGTTGTTGTTCAATAATAAAATTATTCCTCAAAAATACAACTTGCCTAATAATTCTGCACTCCCTGTATAAATAGAATAGAATAGAATCGAGTACTTCAGACCGGGAGATTAGCAAAATGTATAAATAGGGTGGCGATTAGGGGAATTGGAGACAGCTGTGTAACACAGCAGGGATACATTGGGAATAAGAAGACAGTGGACGTAAGGCTCAACACAAGAAAGAGACAAGAGGCCACCAAACTAAAACACAGACCTAAGACACATGAGCTTGACACAGACAAAACCATAAACAGACATGAAGACAAGACTGGCTTTAACACTAGAGTGTTTTCACAAGTCTTGCATCCACTTGTGGAACGCTGAAAAAGCACTACATGCAATATGCATATAAAGCAATATGGAACTGCAAACAAAAGAATACATAATGTAAACATATCATCAAATAATCCAGGACTCACAAACAATGATATGATGAACCGAACTATAAAGAACAAAACTGAGAAATGCTTGGTAAACTGACCAAGAACTATGTCATCATGTCATTTTTTAATTATCATAGTTAATGTGTCCTGATTTGTAGATAGTGCCATCTTACAAATACCAGGAAATCCAACTGGGTGACAAGCCAGAGTTGTCTGCCCACACACCCACTGACCAGAAAAGGGTTGAAACCTCAACTACTCAGGATGATTTTTAATGAATTTTTGAAAATTGACATAATTCTATTGTATGGGCTGTATTGCATTGGATACAAGTACCCTTTAATTTCTGAGGAATTCTACAGTAAATCTGTCTGAAACTTGGCACACAGGTACAGTAGGTGTCCCAGAGGAGGGATGTGTTTAAAGTTGGACCTCAACTACTCAGGATGATTTTTAATGAATTTTTTATATAAAGCAAAAAGGCGCTACCGTAAAGAGGAGGCGGCTGGGTTGACCGCGGTCAAAATGGCGGATGTCAAGTACAAAACCTCGACAGAAACAATCAGCAAGAATTTTAGCATCAGTCCAAAATAAAACTGTCCAACTACAGAGTTTTAAAATCCAACTAAACTATGAACAGAGATCTTTTACAAACAGGCTATTGATGAGATGACAGTGGTAACAAAAAAGTACACATCCGCGCACACAGACAAAATGGCGGGAGAGCGTTTAACGGTCGACCTCATGAGTCCGTTACCGTGAACTATGGAGCGGCAGCTTTGTGCTGGAACTGAGCTGCAAACAGCTGATGTTAGCCAGGAAACATTACACACTGCTAACGTTACCTTCACACGGAGACGATCAGCGTCAGGCACAAACACCAAGTTCAGAAAAGAGGAACTTTGAGCAGGAAGGAAAGAGTCAGAGAGGCGTTTGAGGACACGTTTACAACCACGAACATCAGAATCTGTCTGTGCTGCATTCAAGTGCAAGTTGGAAACTCACTAATCTCTGTCATGTTGTCCAAAGATGATTTATTTCTGCTGGTTTTCTTGTTTGAAACACAAACATGTGTCAGCACTTTGTTGTTCTTCACCCTGCAGCATTTGAATATTTCAGGAGTAAACTGATCATAAATTCATGAAGTCATGACTGAAAGTGCAGACTGAGAGTGGATCACATGATGTTTGAGGTGTGTCATGTGACATGTTCAGTATTGTCACACATGTCTAGATTGTCCCTGATATCATAACTGCTCAAACACTGATGATTATATTTGAAGAATTATTCCTGATGGCAGCAAAGTTTGAATGGAGCTCTCTGTCTGTGCTGATTTGTCGCCCTCTGGAGGTCAAAGCACAAACTGCATGATGTCACTGTAACCACCACGGTGACAGGAAGTGTTTTTAAATGATGAAATATGTCAGTGATGCTGATAGTGTGTTCATCACAGACGTTCAGGCTTCGTGTTGACATGAATCAAAGTTAATGTCATTATGGACCAAGGACAGTACTCTGGGTCTCCTGCAGAACAACTCGAGCTGTGATACCTGAATGAAGAGCCTCTGCTGCTTTAAAGAAGGAGGCTCGAGGCAGAGGTGAGGTGCAGACCAACCAGCTTTTATTCAGCAACTTTAACAGAAGGATCAGAAAAATAAAACTATACAGCACAGTGATGCTGACTGAAGCCACAGCATTAAACTAAACAAGCATCTGATCATCTTTAACAACATCTAATAAATAATGACAACTATTTAATCCTGTATTTCCTACAATAAAGCCTGTTCAGATATTTGTTGCTGATGGAAATGTAAAAGGCTCCCAGGAACCAAAGGACAAAAACAGAGGCAACAGTCACAGCTGCAAAGGATCCCCTAACACATGAACTGGTTCGAAGATATTTTCTAGCTCTGCAGAGGAGCTTGATTGCACGGACAGTAAAAAGTGGATTCAATAACAGCAGCGAGCGCTGAGTGATATAACGGTGCTGCGAGCAGCAGTGCAAAGGCTCACACAGAGACAGCAGCTACACTGTGTGTGGATGTGATCCACAGTCACAGCTGTGGGTTTCAGTCAGTGTGTCTCTAACTTCATGGTCACATTTCAAAGCTTATTGGAGCCAGAAGATGTTCAAGTAAAAGATTTATTGCTGTACTCGTCTACCAGGATAACAGGAGGTTCATAAAGCTGTGTAATACTTCAGCTTTCCATCATGGAGTAGTAGTTGTGTCCCTTTGTGTTTATTAGTGTGTTCACACGTCTGCTTTAACTTCACTCTGTAATGAAAGGATTCAAATCACTGATAAATACATACATGCTGACTCTGAGTCTCAGTGAAGGAGGAAAGTGTCACAGGCTGGGTCTCCGACCCAGCACTCTGAGTTTTCTTTGTATTTGTCTCATTTTGTTATGTGATCAGTTTTGTGTTATTTCCTATTTTCCTTTAGTTTAGGCAGTTATTGTTCTTGGTTTTCTATGTTTTGGGGTTTTGTAATTATTCATCACGTATTAGGTCTGTTAAGTTGTGTTGTCATGTTTTAGTATTTCCTGTTTTATTTTGACAATGTCATGTGTTCTTTGTTCATTGTATTTAGCTTTCTCTCCTGGTCCTGTCATTAGGTTTATGTCTGTCAGCTGTTCCCCCATGTGTCCCCACTTCCCCTGATCACCTCATGTCTGTATTTAAGCCTTTTGTTTTCTTCATGCCATTGTCGGTTCGTCTGTTTATCTCACCAGGGTCACAGTCTTAGTCATGGTCTTTGTTTATTATTTTTCCACCACAGTCATAGTTTAGGTTTTGGTCTCAGTACCATTTAGTATTTTGTTTCTTAGTGTCTTGCCAGTTTAGTGTTTTTTGTTTCTTAGTGTTTTTGCCAGCTTGTCTTGGTCTCTTGGTTTATTTCCTGCCGGCATCGCAATAAAGCTTCACCTTCTGTTAAAACCTTACTACTCCTCATCGTCATCTGCTTTTGGGTCCTCTTTCCACACACACACCGGCGCACCCCGCCGTGACAGAACGAACCGACCAGTATGGACCCAGCGGATGCTGCTCTCACCGAGTGTCTGGAGGAGACTGCTCGGATCCAAGTGATCCTCGACCGCATCCTTACAGCGCCCGATTTAAAGAGCAAGCAGGTAATGATTAGCGTTGCTGAAGCTATCATGGAGAGGGATCCCCGCCTTCTCCAGCTCCCGGACTCACCTGCCATACTTGATGCCTTTACTAAGATAAAGGAGATGCTGCAGGCCCAGGGATTGTCGAGTCAGGAAAAGGCTTCCAGCACCCACCAGTCACGACAACCCCACAATCAGTCATCTCCATTGCTGCCTCCGGAACCTGAGTGTGTTCGTGTCGGTTCGCTGAGATTCGCCGCAGCGTCACCACCTCTCAGCTCACCAGTTTCCACGCCCTCATCACAGTTTCGCCATACTCCTGTCACGGTCCAGCGCGAGGAAGCGCTGGACACCGTTGATTTAGATCACGACGAGCGTCAGTCGATATACTGCGCTCTATTGGAGGAGGAGCTCCGGTGGAAGCCGTGGCTCATTCCGGAGCACGAGCACTCTTTCCGGGGAACTCGACTGGCTCTCGGGGGACCTCGGAGTTACCAGGGACTTCCACCTATTTCACCGCCGTCTTCCACTCCTAAGAAAAAGCGGCGTGCGCGCCGCCGACGCTCCATTACACAAACACAAGTGAGTGACTATATCTTGGCACCTCATGTTTTTTCTCCGGAGGTTATGGAAACTGACACTACTTTTCCGGTTAATGAGCCCGGCTATACAGAGACTGTTTGCCCTGGAAAAGCTAGCCATCAGGCTCAGCTAAGCTGCTGTGGGACTGCTATCCAGGCCGGTTTGGAGACGGAGGTACAGCTGGTGCAGCCAATTTCAGTGTCAGTCGGAGGGCCCGGGGAGCCCGTCCGGCCTCATGTTTCGTTTGCTGGAGGTTCAGGAGAACCCAGCCAGCTTCATGTTTCGTCTGCTGGAGGTTCAGGAGAACCCAGCCAGCCTCATGTTTCGTCTGCTGGAGGTTCAGGAGAACCCAGCCAGCCTTATGTTTCGTCTGCTGGAGGTTCAGGAGAACCCAGCCAGCCTCATGTTTCGTCTGCTGGAGGTTCAGGAAAACCCAGCCAGCCTCATGTTTCGTCTGCTGGAGGTTCAGGAGAACCCAGCCAGCCTCATGTTTCGTCTGCTGGAGGTTCAGGAGAACCCAGCCAGCCTCATGTTTCGTCAGCTGGGGGGCCCGAGGAGCCCGTCCAGCCTCACGCCACGTCAGCTGGCGGGCCCGAGGAGCCCGTCCAGCCTCACGCCTCGTCAGCTGGCGGGCCCGAGGAGCCCGTCCAGCCTCACGCCTCGTCAGCTGGAGGGCCTGAGGAGCCCGTCTGGCCACCTTCTGCTTCACCACCTGTGGCTGCAGCGCCACCTCCTGCGGCTCCCGTGCCGCCGCCTGCAGGACCACCACCTGCTGCGCTACTGCTTGCTGCTTCTACGCCTCAGCCTGAGGACGACGCCTCACCTGGTTCTGCCACACCTCAGTCTGAGAACTCATACGAACTCATTTCACCCACTATAGACTGTGTGTTGCTGCAACTTGAAAAGCAACCTGCCTCGTCAGCTGGAGGGCCCGAGGAGCCCGTCCAGCCTCATGCCTCGTCAGCTGGAGGGTCCGAGGGGACCGTTCAGCCGCCACCTGCGGCCGCCTCGTCGTCACCTGGTCCAGCTTCATCCGAGTCTTCATCCTCGTCTGGTCCAGCTTCGTCAGAGTCTTCATCCTCGTCGGGTGCGGCCTCAGCCTCTGCAGCTCCGCCTGGTCCGGCCTCAGCCTCTGCAGCTCCGCCTGGTCCGGCCTCAGCCTCTGCAGCTCCGCCTGGTCCGGCCTCCGAGTGTTCAGCTTCGTCTGCTCCTGCACTTCCCGCTCGTCCTGCACGTCCCGCTCGTCCTGCACGTCCCGCTCGTCCTGTCCGGCCTGCACGTCCTGTCCGGCCTGCTCGTCCTGCACGTCCGGTCCGGTCTGCACATCCTGTCCGGCCTGCTCGTCCTGCACGTTCTGTCCGGCCGATGACTGGACGTCGTTGCTGTCGTGGACAGCCCTCTGAACTACGCCGCCGTCATGGACGGCCCCCTGGACTGCTACGCCACCAGTGCCTCCCGCCCGGCCGGCCTCCTGACCTGCTCGGTCGCCGTCGCTGCCTCCCGCCCGGTCGGCCTCCTGATCTGCTCCGTCGCCACCGGTGCCTTCTACCTGGCCGGCCTCCTGAACTGTTTTCTGGGCTCTTGGACCGTTGGCCTCCGGGTCGGCCCCCTGAGCTCATGGATTTTGGACTGCTGGACCGTTGGCCTCCTGGTCGGCCTCCTGAACTTTTGAACTGTCTTTTGTTTTGTTGTCGGCCTCCGGGGCGGCCACCTGAACCGCTTCGCCATTCGCTCCTGTTCTGCCGGGTTCATGGTCGCCCTCCTGAAGTCGGGTCTCGGACTTTTTGTGCCATTGTTGTGTTTGCTCTGTGTGTTTTCGTTTCTTTGTTTTTTGTGGCCTTGTTTCTGGCCCTCCGTCCTGGGCCCCCGCCGCCCGCCCTTGGTGGGTTGTTGTGGTTTTGTTTTCTGGGTGTTTTCGGGCGTCTGGAATCCGCCCTTGAGGGGGGGGCTCTGTCACAGGCTGGGTCTCCGACCCAGCACTCTGAGTTTTCTTTGTATTTGTCTCATTTTGTTATGTGATCAGTTTTGTGTTATTTCCTATTTTCCTTTAGTTTAGGCAGTTATTGTTCTTGGTTTTCTATGTTTTGGGGTTTTGTAATTATTCATCACGTATTAGGTCTGTTAAGTTGTGTTGTCATGTTTTAGTATTTCCTGTTTTATTTTGACAATGTCATGTGTTCTTTGTTCATTGTATTTAGCTTTCTCTCCTGGTCCTGTCATTAGGTTTATGTCTGTCAGCTGTTCCCCCATGTGTCCCCACTTCCCCTGATCACCTCATGTCTGTATTTAAGCCTTTTGTTTTCTTCATGCCATTGTCGGTTCGTCTGTTTATCTCACCAGGGTCACAGTCTTAGTCATGGTCTTTGTTTATTATTTTTCCACCACAGTCATAGTTTAGGTTTTGGTCTCAGTACCATTTAGTATTTTGTTTCTTAGTGTCTTGCCAGTTTAGTGTTTTTTGTTTCTTAGTGTTTTTGCCAGCTTGTCTTGGTCTCTTGGTTTATTTCCTGCCGGCATCGCAATAAAGCTTCACCTTCTGTTAAAACCTTACTACTCCTCATCGTCATCTGCTTTTGGGTCCTCTTTCCACACACACACCGGCGCACCCCGCCGTGACAGAAAGGATGGATGAAGGCAGCCTAGTGTGGGTCATGTGTGTCCAGCAGTCATCCAGGGCCTGGATCCATCTGTAACAGGAAGACAAAGTCCAGCCTGTAATCATCCTATCAGGCACAGCGTTTCCATCCAGCATCCTGACGACGCTAACAACCCGTCAAACGTCTCCTCTGGTCCACAGAAGTCACACTTCCTGTGTCATGTTTACCTTTTTAAGTGTGCTATTCAAGCCTGTGTGACCAACTCTGACTCTCCAGATTCCATCCTGGGGCCTGTTCTTCGTACCTCGCTAAGTAGGTTAGCTGGATTTGATTGTTGACGATTTCGCGTGATCTTGGATCGTTCGGTTCCCCGAAGCTCATCCGGGACTTGCTGTCATAGCAACAGAGCCGTAAGCGTAAACCTGCTCGGGTTTATGTATGTTACTTTATGTAAACAGGATTAGATCGCGGCCACGCAGGTATGTCCGCTTCATTTATACGAAAGGAACAGCGATATTCCACCACTGTTTCACCATAAATAAATAACATTAATGTAACTAAAGATAATGCAGCACTTGATCCTTTTATTGATTTCACACAGATACATACAGGTCATTTCCTAAAAAAGGGAAATGTACTATTAACATTCTATTACATGTATGTGATTATTACAGATGTAATTCATATTTCAGAGTAGTAATTGTAAATTACTTCGTGTAATCAAGATGAGAGACCACGGCTATAAAAGCGAAGGTGGATTTGGGAAGTCTGTCACAGCCATGTCCTGTCCGTTTACGCGAGCCACCCATTGAGGAAGGTGCAAGATTGATAAGGAGAGTCCTCAGAATTCAGCGTATATTGCGGGACAGACAGGATCCTTTAGCTCAGCGCGACAGTGTGCTCATAGAGAGATATCGATTTTCCCGTGAGGGTATTATTCACTTAACCAACTTGTTGACGAGGGGGTGCAGGACCACCACCTGTCTTTTTTTGCTCTGCCCTTTTCTTGGTTGCTGTTATAAACAAACAGAGTATTTCAGGGTCTCTTTCCAAGAGACGAAAAGCAATATAAGTGATAAATATTACCATTCTGTAGAATATTCTTATATTTCACTTTTACTTGTTCCCATGTTCTAGTGGGTCCTGTTGTGGCTCTAATGTGAAAGGGGATATAATATAACAATATAATATAATGTAATATAATATTGGATAATATAGTGTAATATAATAAATCTATAAATAGGCTAAATAATAAAGTGACTGAATAGTGGCATTGTAAAGCGCTTTGGGTGCCTTGAAAAGCGCTATATAAACCCACTCCATTATTATTGTTATTATTAAATTACTTACGAGTTTGATTTGTCAGCAACTTCCTGCCAGCCCTCTCTCCTTGCTTTTGCAGCCTTTGCAGTGTTCTCTTGCGTTTTAATTAAACTCTGAAACTCCTGAAATCCCTCACTCATGAGTTCTTGCTCTGCTGCCGGAAAATACCGAGCGCGCCCCTTCGACATTTTCGCCGACCAATCAGAGGGTTGCCGATCAATGTTTCTACTATCGATGCGTAGCCCCTTTTACGACACCCAGTGATCTCACATTACTTCATCCAGCTGTACTAATCGTCAACAGCAGGTGTGTTCGGGGAACCGGATTAGCGAGCTCACGGTTAGCGCGATGGTTTGGTCTTGGATGTGTCATTTGATCTTGGATGTAGTGAGCGACGTACGAAGAACGGGCCCCTGGTCTCTGCTGCAGCTTCTTCTACACGACTGTTTTCTGTATAATAATATCTGCCTTTCCCGTCTCTGTCCCAGTGTGCCTGCCACTCGTCCTTCATCTTTACCTTCATTATACTCTTCACCTCACTTTCACTGTATTTTATAGTCAAACCTGCACGACTTCTTCTTGCTGCACCTTTTTAAACTTATCGTCCTGTTCGTTGCATCAACACCGATATTCACAGGGAGCCATAAGAAATCCACTTCTATCCCTCTGTGTTTGATTCTATACAGTAAATGAAGTATATCAAAAACAATATGTTGCCTAGAGTCTGAAGACATATCACCTGTGCTCACTAGCACGCTGCTAGAGTCCCAGCATACCACATACCTCCATATTAGTGCGTCCTCCACCCAGTTCAAGTCAGTAACATCACTACCAGCTCCCAGTATAAACTGCCACATCATCTGTAATTCTTTTACTCATCACCAAACTTATTTCTGGGAGAACAAATGCAGCAGCCGTTCTTTTATCTGACAGTGTTGACGCATCAGTAAATATCCTCACTCATTTAAATGTCAGAAGTCTTCTTCCCAAACTTGATTTTGTGAAAATTTGGATGAAAGAGTTAGATACTGATATTCTTATATTATCAGAAACCTGGCTTACTAAATCAATTACTGACAAAGACATTGCAATAACGGGCTATAATCTTTTCCGTTGCGACCGCCCCAGAAAGGGTGGCGGTGTTGCAATTTATGTAAAAAGCTAATTCCATGTTACTGTCGATTCATCGGTATCTGTTTGTAAGCAGTTTGAACTTCTTGCCCTCAAACTCCAACTTTTCAAGGGCTATTTTATTACCATTGTGGGCTGTTATAGACCCCCCTCAGCTAGTAGTGAGGCTTTAGTTTCACTTAGTGAAAAACTATCTACTTTAGATTTTAATGAAATTGTGCTGGCCGGAGATTTCAACTGGGACTGGTTGCCTCAGACAGTTTTAAATCCATGTGTGATTCATATAATCTCACACAACTAATTTACAGCACAACTCGTCCAAATCTTAAATGCCCAGAAAAGTCATCACTTATTGATTTATTTTTAACTAATATGCCGTATAAATATTCTCATACTGGGGTTTTCGCAAATGATATCAGTGACCACTGTGTGGTAGCTGTAGTCAGGCAATCGAAGCTCCCAAAATCAAGGCCACAGAAAGCTTTTAAACGAGATTTTAAGCATTTCTGTGAGCAAGCTTTCTTTCATGATTTATGGGACTATAACTGGAGTAGAATCTACCTTATAACTGATCTTGAGCTGGCATGGAATTATTTTTATGATACTTTTGTCAAAATTATAAATAAACATGCCCCTATCCGCAAATTTAGAGTAAAATGCAGAAACAACCCTTGGTTTTCTCTTCAGCTCTCTAGTCTACTCAAAAAAAGGGATGCTGCCTGGGCTAAGGCCAGAAAAACTAAATCCAAAGCGGATTGGCTGATTTTTAGACAGCTTAGAAACCGTTCAACTTCCTTAATTAAAAAGGCCAAATCAGAATTCTATCTTTCAAATACTACTAAACATTTGAACGATCCTAAAAAAATTCTGGAAAATAATAAAATCTTCTTATGGGGACATAATTACAAATGAGATGCCAACTTTTGTTGTAAAAGACTCCTGTACTTTAACAGAGAAATGCAACATTCTAAACTGCTTTAATGAGCATTTTGTTTCTTCAGGATCTCTATTTGAATCTTTATATCCAGATTTAAAACAGCTTAATCAACAAGAGGCTCTCTCTGCAACCGCTCAAACTGAATCTGTGGTCCAACCCTTCAGTTTTTCTCCGCTAAATGTTTTTGAGGTCCACAGGGCTTTAAATCTGTTGGATCTAAATAAATCTGCAGGACCAGATCAACTTGATCCCTATTTTCTTAAGTTGGCTGCAGATTTTATAGCAGAACCAATAACTTACATTTTTAATCTTAGCCTCTCGAACAGTGAGATCCCTGTATTATGGAAATCTGCCTATGTTCTCCCTTTGCTGAAAGGAGGTGATCCTTCAGATGTTAATAATTACAGGCCCATATCTAAATTGTGTGTTCTAGCAAAAGTTCTAGAAAAGTTCATTAGTGAACAACTGAAAGACTTTTTGGACAAAAATTCAGTTCTTTCCCAACATCAGTCAGGATTCAGAAAACAACACAGCACAATAACTGCTGCTATTAAAGTGGTTAATGACATTGTTGATTCAATGGACTGCAAAAAATACTGTGTGGCTCTTTTTCTTGACTTGTCAAAGGCTTTTGATACAGTTGACCATGCTATTTTATTAAATAGACTAAACAATATTGGTCTATCTGTAAATGCTGTAAGTTGGTTTTCAAATTACTTGTCAGCAAGAAAACAGTGTGTCCGTGCTGCTGGGTCTTCTTCCTCTTTTCTCCCAGTATCCAAAGGAGTTCCGCAGGGCTCCATATTAGGACCATTGCTATTTTCTCTTTACATAAACAACCTTTGTGATAATTTGTCAAATGCAGCATTTCATCTTTATGCAGATGATACAATTATTTATTGTTCATCCCCTTCAGTAGCACAAACCCTGCAATTTCTGCAGTCTGCCTTTGATGTCGTTCAGTCCCATTTAACTCAACTTAAGTTGCTGTTAAATCCAGAGAAATCCAAGTTTATGTTATTCTCAAATGGCAAAGAGTTGTTAGCTACGTCTCCTAAGATCAAAACAATTCAAGGATCTGAAATTGAAATGGTCACATCTTACAAGTATCTAGGGATCATTATAGATCAGAATTTGTCATTTAAGACTCACATTCAAAGGCTTGTGTCGAAGTTAAAACTAAAACTTTTTTAGAAACCAATCCTGTTTCTCCCTCCAAGTGAGAAAACATTTGATTCGTTCAACCTTTTTACCTTTATTGGATTATGGTGACCTGCTTTTTATGAATGCACCTGCCCACTACCTAAAGAGGTTGGCTACTGTGTACCATTGTGCTTTACGTTTTATTACTGGCTATGGAAGTCGTGTACATCATTGTTCTCTGTATGCTGCTGCTAAATGTCCATCTTTGCATATTCGTAGACTCTCCCATTGGTTGATTTTTATCTATAAATCTCTCCTTGGGCTGGTTCCATCTTATTTATGTGTTTATATGTGTAAAAACCACAACCAATACAACCTTCGTTCGAACAAAATCATACAATTGATTGTCCCAAAAATCAGAACAGAATGGGGGAAAAGGGCTTTTAAATACACTGCCCCTGCTTCCTGGAATAATCTGCAGAAGGAACTGAAATTATCAGAATTGGTTACCTTGGGAGAGTTTAAGTCTGTCTTAAAGGAACGAGAGAACAGCGCTTTTGCTCAGTGTGATTGTTTTTAATGTACTCTTTTTGTATTTGATCTGTTATTGTATATTTTACACATGTTTGTATGGGATATTGTATTTGTTTTAAATGTTATATACCTATGTGATATGTGACTTTTGTTGCTATGATGCCAGGTCTCTCTTGGAAATGAGATTTTTAATCTCAATGAGATTTTTTACCTGGATAAATAAAGGATTAATAACATGACCTGAGGACTTTCCCACTATATGAACCTGCTTTTAGTCGCCCCTCCTCCCTCGCCACAAGCTTCCTTTACAACATAACTTATAAAAAACAACTTTATTGACAATCAGCAATAACAATTACAGACAGTCTAGAAGAAGAATCACATGATCAAGGAGCAGAAGTTTATGGTTTTAATAGCTTTTACATTTTGGGAAAGTTTTAAAAACATTGTTTGGTTTTCTTTCTAAAGCGTTGAAAGGACGGCTTTGCATCAGAAAATAAGATCAGCAAATGAATCCATTAAAGTTATTTTGCCTTGTTTGCAAAAGAAGCCAAACAACATTTGTGTTACAAAGAGAGACTTCAGAACAGATCAAAGATCACAAACATCAGGCACTGATGGAAACAGCCAAACACAGAAACAGAGGCACCAGCAGGTGAAGGAGGCCTGTTGTAGAAATGACTCTGAGTGCTCAGGTAGAAACGCATGAAGAACCAGTGCGTCTAATATTTGGAAACCAATCTGTGTTTGAGCGTCCTGGATGAAACACAGATCATGTTGCAGAGCGAGGACGTCGTCTTTCCTCCCGAGTGTGTAACTACAGGACGTGTGCAGAAGGTTTAATCGTCCTCCTGACAGTTACTGATGAACGAGTCCTTCAGGGAGGCTCCAGGATCACTGTGGGTTTTACCAGCTGCTGCTAAACTGAGAGGTGTTGCTGCTTCATGTGTGAAGATGTTTGCATGGCTTTAACAGTGCAGACGTTCCTCATGTGCACCCATTTCATATGTTTTATTGTGATGTTTAGTAACATCTGCTTTCCTCCTTCAGGCAGACGATAAAGTGAGCTCAGCCTTAAACATGTGGAGAGAACGTTTGACCGACAGTCCTGGGACGACTGCAGAACAATGGTTTGTTTTTAATGATAAAGTTTCATAATGGAAATAAATGCTGAGCCTGTTTCATGATGTTGGCCCTGCAGCATCAGGCAGGATTAATACTGTAACCAACGTGTGCCACAGTTATAATGACTTTAAATGAAGACTTGGGTTGGATGGAGATGTCAGCTGGATTTGTGCTGACTGTCACTTTAAATGTTTTCTGTTCAGCTTCTAAATCTACTTTTGTATAATGTTTGCTGAGTTTTGCACTTCATGACGCTTTTAAGAAGAGCCAATAAATCCTGACTTTACACAAAAATAAAGGTTTAATGTGTTTAGTGTGACAGTGGAGGAGAGCGCACATAATAAGAGTCATTAACAGAATGGTGACAATTATAATCTGTCTCATTTTAGGAGCAGCTCACAGGCACAACAGACTACAGAGCAATCAAAGCACCAGTTAAACGTCCATGTGACCGGCTTACAGCCAATGAACAATCAGTCCCCACTGTCCCCACCAACATCACTGTACTGGAAAGACTGTGCTGCCATGGTCAGAGATGAACCGGTGCTAAAATGTTAGGCAGCTGATGTGTGTGGCCTTAGCAGCACAAATGCATCACGGCTGCAACGCTGCAGTGTGTTTAAACATTTGAACATTTCTGTGGCTTCAAACCAGCAGCTCCTCTGTACTCAGTCGTGTTTGTGTGTCTGTCAAAGTGATTGTTGTCTTTAAAAAGCCTTTTGTGTTTGGGTTTTGTGAGCAGTGCCGAGCTTCTCTGTAGTCTAAGCTGAGTCGATATATTTGATTCCATGTTTGGTGTGATTTTCAAAGTCAGCAGCAGCAAACGCTGAACAAGCAAAGTTTGGGCCCATCAGAGACAGCAGTGGACCTGCTGACCTGTAGGTGTTGGAGGTGTTTGAGTGCAGCTGTGGGTCAGTCAGCTTTATTTCACTTATCCATGACAGAGCGCTGTTAGCTGTGAGTTAGCATCCACTGAGCTGTTTCATCTACTCTGTCACTGCCAGCAAGCAGAGCCCAGGGTTGGCTTCAGAAGCTGGACGTAGCCTTGCTCAAGGGCACTTTAGCAGCACGTTCCCAGCAGTAACAGAGGGATTCAAACTGGTGACCCTGGAGTAGGAATCACCCAGAAAAGTCACCTTATGCCAGAAGTTTTAGTGAGACGGGAACAACATTACAGCTCTGATGTCATTGACCTGTGCAGTGAGGACATATTGAACTGTGAGGACACAGCTTATAGGTTCAACACTGACCCTGGGTCAGCATGTGCAGGTGACATGGTGTTGGTGTCACCACTACAGACAGCTCAGGTTCAACTGGTTCTTCTTTGATTTGCTTCTATAGCACAAAGGTTGACACCAGTCTGGTCCAGTTAGCATCTGAATCCATAAACGTGTGAGCTCGTCCCACCAGAGGACGTCAGCATCATGGGGATAATGTCTACAGCAGGAAAACACAGGGACAGTTGGGTTTGCTGCACATCTGGAACACACAGTTAGCTCAGATATGTTCATGTCGCTAACACCAATACAGTGACTGAGTGCTCTATAGCAGCTAATGCTAACAACTGTAACACTGCTGTTTGTCATGGTTTTCAGACCAAATGATAACAAAACGTTGGGAAAAGTGAAATATTGGAACATGAAATCATAAATTATTACATTTAAACAACAATAATACAGCTAAATTTCCCCTGTTGGCTCATAAGCTGCTCACCTGGATGCTACATCAGTGCAGTCCTCTCTGAACATTAGATAATCAACACACACACACTTATTGTTGAGAGGCTGACTTCACTAAACTCACAGAAACTCTTAAGAAGCTCCTCAAATGATGACTTTGGAGTTTTGTGTTACTGTCAGTGTATAAAAGCTAGAAAAGGAAGAAAAGCAGGAGAAATGATCAAAGTGCTGCTGTGTGCAGGAAGAACTACAACATGTTAGTGAGAAACACAAACAGGGTGTGAAACACACTCCAGAGGAAACGCTGTGTGCAGGCTGTCTGTCACTTCCTGTATCTCTGCCACAGACTGGGACAGACACCAGTGAAACCAGTCACTGTGGTCATGTGCTTGTAGCCAGCAGCCTGTGATGTGAGGCTGCTTGAGTCAGTCGTCTGCTTCCACCATGTAAACCTTGGTGTCTCCTACATGCACAGATGTTTCCTGCAGACTGTGCTGCTCCAGCTGTCACACAGATGTTGAATCAGCAACATCTGCTGTCACGTGCTCCCTGGTCCCACAGATAACAGGCTGCATACAAGAGGCTCACCTCTGCTACCTGCTGCTCCACTCCCCATCGCTGTTTTGGCCACGCCTCCCGTTGGTCAGCAGGTAAAGGTGAAGCCTGGGACATGGAAGCCTTTACAGCAGAGCTTCATGGGCCTGTCCAGCAGCAGGCTGAGGAGAGAAAGGTGACAGAGTTCGCTGTTACAAACAGTTTCTCAGCTTTGATCTAAAAGAGCTTCTTTCCTGTTAAAGCAGCTGAGAGTGAGCACATGTTCTCCCCCTGAGGTTCTCATGACAGAGGAAGAACTCACAGCTGAGGAGGACCAGGATCTCCATCCACTCACAGTCCCTGCAAACAAAACCACCATTTGAACTTTAACATTTGTTGTCAGTTCTTGTGTCACTCAGCACATCTCAGCTGTTCCTCTGAGTTTCTGTTGCTTCTGAAAGTCTTCCTGTGATTGGCTGTTCACAGACACATGACTACATGAATCAGCTCCACATGTTCTCAGCAGCAACATCTGGGCAGCTGTGACAGGTTAAAGAGAACATGTTTCTGAGTGCAATTAGAACAAGAAGCCAGTAAAGACGCGTCTGTGATGCAAAGCAACAGAAGAGCAACGTGAGCCCCAGTAAGTGATGGAGGATGAACTGGTCCTGTCTCTGTTGGTGGGCTCGTATACTGGCAGGAAGGAAGCTTCTCTGGGATTTCTCCCTCAGCACCAGTGAAGCCTCTGTTTCTGTCACTATTGTCTCTTTGAACTGTGATTATTTTGTGCTTTCACAGCATTTTCCTGTTTCATGGTGTTTTAGAAGCAGCAGTGTGTGTGAGCTCTCAGGGCCACCATCCATCCTGTATACTTGTTGTTTGTAGTGTCACCAGTGCAGTGATGACCACAGGGTGGCGCTGTGCTGCATCACAGGCAGCCTGAGCTGGGCCTGTTCCATATAACATATATATCAGATGATGATATGAAACATCGTTTGTTTCATGGTGTAAAATATGTTACATGGTTGTGATGCTCGCTGTAGTGTCTGTATTAAAGTTCTCTCTTTCTCTTATATTTAATATAACCACACTACGGACGCTCGTTAGCAACAACGACGGTAAAACCATCGCGTGGCTCCGCCGTCCGCTTTTTTATTTTCCACATAAACCTTTCACAATAAAGCTCAAGATCCTATTGAGACTTTTCAAAATAAAACGAATCACACGAAAGAGCATGCAGAGAGTTTAGGGATGAAAAGCCAAAAAGAGCCGTCAGGGGCTAAAACATGAATGTTACAACAGGCTTTTCCCCGCAGCACGCCGTGTGATAAATACTCACAAATACTCACAAACGTGTCGTTTCATGCGTCGGTCAAACACTCGACGCCCAGCTGGAAACACTTCAGGGAAGTTCATCTGCCCGAGATTCAGAAAATCGCCATAAACGCTCCATATTCACCTTTACATGGAATATAAAGGGAAAAGAAGAAACACAGTGCTGTGTCAGCGTTAGACATATAGATATATCCTTGCTTTTAATACATTTGAAGGTGGGTGGGAGAGGTGCTTCTCCGCGTAGTCTACGGTCTCTTTGGGATCGGTAAAGCTTTTCCTCACATCACCATGGGTCACTAACAGCTTTGCAGGGTATAGCAGTCTGTACCTGACGCCGGTCATCCCACGTAGTCTTCCTCTCATATTTGCAAATGCGGCTCTGCGTTTCCAACAGAGGGAGGGAAATCTGGAGGATGTTTATTTTAAAAACCCTTATACATCAGGTTCTTGTTCTCTGCAGCTTTCAGCAGAATCTCCTCACCAATGTGGTAGTAGTGCAATCTCAAGATGATGGGCCGAGGAAGATGACTTTGTTTGGGACGCTGGCGATTCGCTCTATGTGCTCGATCGATGAGGCTTCTCCTCGAGAGATAGCGCCTCCGCCAACAGGTGTGAACCAACTCAGTCATCTTGGGTCCCTCTGTGCCTTCTCCTGCAGTTCTTAAATTATTCCTCCTGGAGCGCCTCAAGAGCTCCACATCTCTCATCTAACTTCTTTACCTCCGCAGACAAACGCTCCACAGTGGCCTGGAGAGTGGCGATGGTGTCAGAGTGGTTCGAGGCACAGTCCTGCAGTTCAGTCAAAGTGTTATCATGCCTGGCCACGTCGCTTTTTATGTCCGAAATTGAGGGCTGGATGCTCTGGTTCAAGGATGATATCTCGCCTCCTATGGTGGTAGAAATCTCTAATATGCAAGTGTCCAGTGCTAGTTAGTTAGTTCTAGTTCTAGTGGTTAGTGGGGCTTTATTTGATGATTCTAGTGTGTGTTACATTGTTGTCATATTGTTGAGTCGCAGAGCTGCACAGTGTTACAGTTTCTGTAGAGTCTGGTATAAGGAACTCAGATCCCTCTGTGAATAATGTTCACTGAAACTGATCTGTAGTTAATGAACTAGTCAGGATTTACACTGAGAATGTTTCTGCCATTACATGGCCTGTATTTGTAGAGCGCTTTACTCGTCCCTAAGGACCCCAAAGTGCTTTTTTGCCCAAGGACACAACGACCGAGACTGTCCGAGCCGGGGCTCGAACCGGCAACCTTCCGCTTACAAGACGAGCTGCCAACTCTTGAGCCACGATCGGCCCACATATTGTTGTCTTTTGTTGCAGACACCAAGTGTTGAGATCCTGTCTCAACCTCCTACATTCTTCCAGCAGGTTACACATTATTTTTTGTATTTGGAATCAAATATATGTGTCAGTTGGGCCTAGTGCAGGGGTCAGCAACCTTTAACACCCAAAGAGCCTTTTGGACCCGGTTTCCACACAAAGGGTCAGAGTTCGGGAAAACACTGGGAGCCACAAATACTTTGTGACATCTAAAATGAAGATAACACTGTGTATATTGTTTTTACCTTTATGCTTTGTGTGAACAACTACAGTGTGTTGCTTATGAAATCCATGAAGTGCTACAGAGAAAATTACATTTGATTTATGTAATGAACACATTTTGAGCTCTTAAAGAAACATAACAAAGGAAAGCTGAACTACAATGATCCATGTAGCAAACACAAACTGTTATATCGCCTTTGGGCTTTTGGAGCCTTGACCTGACTTTTAAAAAAAGCGCGTTCATGCAAACATCGTCGGGTCTGCCGTGATATGTTTACAACGGGACTTCTGCTCCTGAACCTCTGCGCACAGCGTCTGCAGGTAAGGTAACTTTATTTATACCCAAAGGCAAGGTAAATTTGCTTTACAGAAAAATGACAGCATTTGACATCCCTTTAAAAACACACATACCTAGTAGATATATAAAACTCACTGTGACACATACTTTAATATTTCGAATCAAAAACAGTTCTTATTTAATTCAGTGACAGCAAAGGGGACAAAGCTGTTTTTATAACGCTTTGTCCTGCATCTCGGAAATAGAAACCTCCGTCCTGAGGGAAGAAGCTGAAATTCACCCCTTAGAGGATGGGAACCATTTTTAAGGATTGATAAAGCCATCCTCTGTACCTGCTCAGAGTACAGGGAGGCTAAACAAGACTGTGGCTCACCTATCAGACGACTGGACCATCTCACTATCTGATTCAGAGAGTTTTTCTCTGTGACAGAGGTCTGACCAAACCATGCCACCAAACAAAAGGATAAAACAGACTCAATAAAAGAACGAGAAAACAAAGTTAAAATGTTTTGGTCAATGTGGAAATGAACAAGTTTCCTAAGGCAATAAAGGTGCTGGTGACCCTTTTTACAAACTGATTTGCAATTTTGATCAAAGTTCAGTTTTTCATTGATTATGGTCCCAAGATATTTATATGATTGTACTTGCTCTATTTTCTGACCTTTAATTAAAGTGACTCCGTGCCCATTTTGTTGTTTCCTAAAATCAACAACCATGTCTTTTGTTTTAGATATGTTCAGCTGGAGATAAGACTCCTCCCACCACTGAACAAAGTCATCAATGACTGGGCCGTGGTTAGTTTCACCCTCTTTCAGTAAGCTGACAATAACAGAGTCATCTGCATATTTAATAATGACCCTGTTTTCATGTCTGCCCTGACACATGTTTGTATAGAGAGTGAATAATAAGGGCGATAGGACGCAGCCTTGAGGAGAACCTGTGGAGGAGAACACTGGGTCAGACAGAACCCCATTTATTCTCACTCTTTGTGACCTGTCAGTTAGAAAATCTAAAATCCAGCCCAGCAGGTTTTTCCTGATTTCAAACTGTTCTAAAAGTCTCTTAATTAAAATATGGGGCTGTGTTGTATTAAAAGCCGAAGAAAAATCAATGAGAAGAAGTCTTGCAAAAGTCCTTTTACTCTCTACATGTTTAAGAATCAGATTTAGTAAAGTCAAAGTGCGTCCTCCACTCCTCTGTTGGGCCTGTATGCAAACTGCATTGGATCCAGCTGACCTTCAGTCTCTTCATAATCACATTTCTGATGATTCTTTCAAAGACTTTCATGACAACTGAAGTGAGGCAACAGGCCTGAAGTCGTTTAGATTTAGGGACAGGAACCACGACTGCTTCTTTGCAAAGAGAGGGCACATGTTGTGTTTGCAAGGATTTGTTCAAAATAACCTGAAATATAGGCCTGAGTTCATCAGCACAAGATTTAATTAGGCGGCCACTAATATTATCAGGACCTGGCTCTTGTTCACATTGACTGTATGAAAGGCCTTTTTAACATCGCTGAGGTCAATGATAAAGTGCTGAGTATCTCTCAGTTTCTGTTTCAGTTCCCAAATATCCTTGCTGAAATCAGAAGAACTAAAACGAGCATAAAACATCTTTAAAGCGTTTGAAAATCTCTGTCTGAATTAAAACATCTAAAATGACCTGACTGCTGCTCTGGGGAGTTTGAAACCCTGCTATGGTTTTCATACAAGTCCAGGCAGACCCAAAAGTTTTTGCAGCAAATTTGCTTCCAAGAAGGTTTTTGTCTGTTTTGCTTTCAACATCTCGATTTTCATTTCCTTGGTGGCTGTCTGAAAATCGGTAACAGCCCCTCTTTAAAGGCCTGTCTCTTTTTCCTTAAACAGGATTTGACACTTTTAGTGACCCATGGCTTATTGTTAGCGTACATTTTAACGCGCTTACGGGGTGTAATCATGTCTTTACAAAATACTGCACAGGAGCTAGTAACATCCACCAAAGCGTCGAGATCATCTCCACAAGACTGAAGACGGGGCTGTACGAAGTCACTTTATCTCTACAGGACTGTGAGCTGTCGTCTGTGAGGCGTGAGCGTGTTTGTTGGAACACAGTTCACGGTGGAGCTGCTGACATAATGTGGATCCCAAGATCCATGACTGGCCTACCTGGGGCTGAAAGTCTCCATAAATGCAGGCGTTTCGGCGGCTACACCGGCTTCCACGAGTGTGACGCTTATTTTGAGAAAATAATAGAATATAAATGTATTTTTATATTTCAATATCACAATAATCTTCCAATGTAGAACTACAAGTTAAAAAAGAAGTAACATAAATCAAATCCACTTCAGCTAAATCCTTCTCATTTATTTCCATCTTACATGCTGTGACTGCAGCCATTTCCACATCTCTGTGAATGGGACTCATGGACATGGATCAGTGGTTGTTGATCAATGGTCCTGAGAATCTGCATAATTAAGATGAAGGAACGGAGCTCCCAGCCCATCGTTCCTGCAGCTGCAGGTTTCAGTCTTTATGCAAATGTCCTGTTTGTAAGACTGAAACCTGCAGCTGAGACTGAAGACGTCACCTGATGATGACGACACGTTTCTCCCACAAAACGCTGCGTCCAGATGAACAGAAGCAACAGACTCACTTTCCTGGATGATGGAGATGCATCAAGACTTCATTGTGTGTTACTTCTCATTCAGCACAGACACATTATTCCTGTCAGGTCATGTCAGCTGTCACTCAGTACAACTGTGAACAACACAAACTTCTCTTCAATGTGTCACAGAAACACTAAGTGTGAGAGCCTGTATGACACACAGGACAGACTGGAAGCTCTGCTGGCTGCACAGCACTTTGTAGCAGTTTTCCAACATGTCCTCCACCCGTGATGTCAGTGGTGGGACCCCAGTCACAGCACTCAGCACCACCTCCTTTAAATGGATTTATAGCAGTTCCTCCCGTTACTCGGTGCAACGCTTCTTAAATGTGTTTTTGCAGGATAAAACACAGCAGGTGGTGTAGAGAGGACGTCAGCTGACGGAGCAGAGGGAGGCAGACTGTGGATAAATGACAGAGTGAGAGGAGAGCAACCATGACAGAAGCACAGGTGTGGCAGATAGAAGTGGCTTTATAGACACTTATTGTCAGTCCTCGTGCATGCTGTGGAAATAAGTGTCTGTGTCATGAGGTGACATGTGAGCTTATCTTTGGTCAATAAAGCTGAACGACCAGTTTTCACTTTGCTTCTTACGCTTGTTTAGTGACGTCTGGGTTTCTGTGGAGCCCGAATTTTGATGAGTTCTGGTGAAATCATCTGAGATCATCTGAGCATCGGTGAAGAGTCAGCAGAGAAAGTGTGGGACAGAAGTTTGCTTTGGACACATGGACTGAAATCAAAAAGGAACAAACAGGATTTCCAATGGACAGTATGGAGAAGTGAAAGTACACAAAGGCTGTGCTGGAACACGTGTGTTACACTTTTTGACAGCTGAGAACAAAACACAATATTTTGCATCATCTCTGCAGTGTCTCTTCTTTCCTCTGCTGTTGTGCTTTTAGCTCCAAACTGTTTCAAATGCTTTGTCAGCAAGCTGACCTCTGACCTCTGCAGTACTAACTCCTGACCCGTACAAAGAGCGGGCGTTTCTGACCTTTGACCTGCAGCTGTATGTCTCTCAGTCTCAGTTCTTCTCTCCGTCACTGATGGAGCAGGTGTAGTTGCTGCTGACAGTCAGTGGTTTGTTTTCTCAGAGTGAGGCTGAAGTCTGAACTGTTCAGAGCATCAGGTCTCATCAACGTGCGCTGCTGTAACGCCGCTTTGTCCTCTGAGATCAGCAGGTATGAAACCTGAGTGCTGACAGAGCAGCATGTTCCCCCTCATTCACCTCCACCACCACAGCCAAGGCATGCTGGGAAACTGAGGACACACAGACGGAGAACTGAAGTGTCTGCTGTGTGTTCATCTCAGAGTCCTCACAGGTGACACATTAGCTCCAGAACACCAAGCCAGGTGTTTGAAGCCTGACAGGGATTCTTCCCATCCAGAGGGAGGATTTAGCTGCACAACAATGAACATTAGTGTGTAGTTTAGAAACACAGACTGTGCCTGCACTGCATCTAGTGAAGAAAAGTGTTACTGCCAGAGAACCAGGCTCCTTTAAAGCAGCTGATATTAAGGTTGAAGAATCAACAATAAGCTGATGTAATCAACGTTTCACAAAATGGTCAGCAGCTAAAATCTGGAGCCGTTCTTTGCTGGTAATTAACAGTTTGTTCTTGTTAGCTAATTATGTCATTAAAGGTAGCAGCAGAAGCCTTGTGTTGAAAGCCCATTCACTCACACATTCACACAGTATGTGTGTGTCTGTGTTACACTGTGGACATCCCTTCTGTTGGAGTGCCATCTTGTGGCAGGTTTAAGAAATGTTCTTCTTGTAAATCCAAACTGATGCACCTCCATAGCAGACTGTGGAGGCTTTCAGTGACATGAAGACTTGATTTCTACTGTCATCTTCTCCTGTGACACAAAGCACAGCACGCTGAACATGGATGAACTGAAACTCCCAGCATCTGACTGAGGAAAAGCACAAATCATTCTCACACTGACTCCTGCTTGATGTTAGATTTGCTTTCAAATCCTCACACTTTCATATGAAGCACTAAATGGGCTCCAGACTGTTTATCTCAGCTTCCTGTCAAACACACTGCTGCTCACACCGAGGCTCAGTTTACTCCTCCAGCCTGGCTTAACCTGCTGTCTGTTAAAAACAGTCCCACACTCCTCTGTTTAATCCTTCTGATCAGACTCTTTGATTTTGTATTGTTTTTACCTGAAGTTGTGTTTTTGACATGGTTCTGTCTGTGAAATAAAGCTCACACACACACTGCTACAGTCCTTCATACACTTAGAAACCAAGCTGCTCCTTTCCTCAGTGCTGACACATAAAGAAGAGTTGGTTTTATATCCAACACGTCTCTGTTCCAGAAAACAGCTTCAGCAGCCTCTGAGTCTGAACTTGGAGTTGGTTATAAGCCACAGGCCTGTGTGCACAGCAAGGAGGAAATATAATGCAGTAAGTGAAACATGGATGTGTGGAACAGATGATCCCAAAGGTTGATTCTGTTCATCTGGACGTTCTCAGTGAAACATTTGGTCTCTCGGTCAGGTGACTCCTTTAGTCTCAGCTGACTGCAGCTTTCCAAACCTTTGTCACTGGATCACTCACTTCATCTCCAACGTGTCCCTGACACAGACAGCTGGAGCCGTTACAGCAAAATCATTGATCATCGTTTTTAGAACATTAGCTGGTGTTGGTGGGCAGGCTAGCAGTGCTAATTGTTAGCACTAGTTCTGCTGCTCTCCCTTTGTCTCTGTTACTGTTGGTCTTTAGTGAACAATAGAAAGTGTCTTCATGAGACTGTTGCCTAATGTTCAAATGTAGATAACACCACCTGCACCAACCTGTTACACAGCACAACCCTCTGGTGTAGCTTTGGCTGGAGCACATATTGGCAGCTCCAGTGACATCACCACTCCATGGTGACATCATCTCTACAGACTGTGGCTGTTACATATCCTCACCTGGTAATAATAAGACTGTCCTCAGCTGCACACAGCTCCAAGATGAACAAACTGAAGTAAATACAAATTAGAGTTACCATAGATTGAAATCTTGTAATCAGAGCTAATTCTTAGTGAAACTCTCACAACATCATATCCTGATCCTGGGTTAGTGTCTCGGTCTCAGATCACAACATCAGCACAGGCTTGGCTTGGGTGAGGTATTGAGTGGTTCTTGTCCATGACAGCTGCAGGTACAGTGCCATCAGCCATGCTGCACCACATGTCTGCCCAGGAACATTAGTGTGGCTGAGTCTCATGTAAACATTGTGCTAAAGTGGTGGGAAAGTGGCTGCAAGCTGGCTGCACTGTGTCCAATACTCTCAGTATGATATCCACAAACCTCTGAGTGTCACAGAGTGGGCCTGTGCTCAGCTCACTGTGCCCCATTCAATTCTACTTGCATAGTTTTACAAGTAAAATTAAAAGTTGCTCAATGATAAGTTATTGTAGTAACAACTAAGTCCATGGTCATTATTTGTTAATAGGAGCTTAAAGCTTCTGCACCAATCATGGAGCAGCAGGTTTAGAGCATGTGGATCTACAAAAGTAAGTCCCAGTAAGATGGGCTGAGCCTTACATACTAGAAGAAACATGTCATTCCCAGCAGATGAAGCGCCCTTTAAAGCAGGATCTCACTTTAAACCTAAAGAACTTGCTATGAGCATGCAGTGCATTCATGGTTATTATTCATACGATTGTGGGGAGCTAATAAAGTGCAACTATCACATTACATTTTATTATTAAATTGTTGTTAACAATCCCTTCACTTCTGCTTATCTAATTGATGGTTGCAGGATGGCTGACAGCTTCCATTAGGCAGGAGGTAATGTCCATTCTGGCCACAGTGCAACCCACAATGTGTAACTGACACTATTATGTTGCATTATGTCACATTGTTACATCTTTTTAATAAATGATGACAGTCAGCTGAATTTGCTGCCCCCTTGGTGGAGGACATCAGCAGCTGCTGCTCCATCACAAACACCACAGAAGAAGAACAACACTGGATCAGATTATCTGGACGTGTTTGACAGGGACAGTGTTCATGTTCATGGACATCAGGACAAAAACAGACGATGGAAACCTGCCAGATTTGAGCTAAACTGCTCGTTTCCATGTGTAGTCCCTGGGAGGTCACATGACTCTGTCCAACAAAGACGCACAAGCTGTGTCCCAAAACGTCGGCTGCATCCTCCGGAGGCCGCATTTGAAGGCCGATGACGTCACAGCCAGGCGACGAAGGCTGTCCCGAGTCCTCGACTCCTTCAAATGCGTCCTTCATTCTCCCGAGTTTGAAGGATGGGTCGGGTGTGTCCTTCGTGGCCCACCATATCCCAGAATTCATAGCGCGGCCCAGCCACATTTCAGCTGCCAACAATGGCGGCCGCTACTAAGTTTTAAAATTTAACGAGGGAGTACTACTTACTTACAATGAATTCCTTACACTATATAATTTTCCCGTCAGTGTTGGGGAATTCTCAATGGTGCTTGGTGCCATACCCTCAGGGACTTTAATGTTATATAAAAACACTGACAGCTCAATATCTGCCTCAGTCACTCTCCCTGATCCAGCTGAGTCAGCAGTGGGAAAAATCTGCTTTTCACAGGAACTTGGTAACAGCAATAAGAGAATACGTAGTTTATTCCAAGAAGATATCATGTCTCTCCCATATATAGAATATCTTACTGGAACCGACATGTTCCAGATATCACCTGGAAGACAGTCTGGATGATCCCATAAATATCTAATTGTGAACAAGGTGAAGGAAATCTCATATAAAATTCTTCATAAATGTGACCCAGCCAGTCACTATATGGTAACATTTAAAAGAGACATAAATACTAATTGAACTTTCTGTGGGGATCATCCAGAAACTGTGGCACATCTCTTTTGGTTCCTCTACACAGAGATTCTGGAAGAATTTAGCAGTTTTGTTATTGTCCATATTTTAAGGGAGTTTTCTTTACGATGGAAAATGTTTTATTCTGTTTCTTTAAGTTCCCCAGGAAGAATGATAAATGTTTTTTTATAAAATATTTGTTAATACTTTTAGCTATTTTATATCCATAAATGTAAGTTTATTAATAAAACACCATATTTCTGCCGTTTTATAAGGATATGAATTGTACATACAATCAATTTCAGACTCAACCAACAAAAAGCCTCTCAGAATAATATTTATATGTTGATTTTTTTCGCCTACTCATATCATAATTTTTTTACTCCTGGTTCTGTATGTTCATGTTCTGTTCTTTTGTAAACTTCATCAGTTTGTATGTTGTATACTCATTGTGTTTCAATAAAGTTCGATTTAAAAAAAGGTACGTTCTAAACGAAGCTTCAGACGTCACTGATCACGTGACTCTGGCCAAACGAATCAAGCCTCGACACGGTGCTTCTGAAGCAGCGCGTTGATCTTTCTGACACACGCACCGGAGCGTCAGCTTCAAGCGGACCATCACTACGTCTCACATCTAAAGGTGTCAAGGTAACTTTGAACTGAGTTCAGTCAATCTGGAGTTTTTCCAAGTTTTCTGTTGCTCTCTGTGAGAGAAGAGCGTTAAAGGCGGGGCTCTCCAGAGTCCAGCAAAACAGGAAACCACAGCTGGGTGTGTGTAAGTGTGCAAACCAATAGAATGCATCGTGGTGGGGGGGGCATCACGGGCAAGAAAAAAGTAAAACAATCGGTCGTACCCATGCTTCCCCGACGTCATGCCAGCGCATATTGGGAAATTCGTAGGCACCGATCGGTTTTCTATCAGCCATTTGCTGGGAGTAAGGGCGCCCTCCGTTTGCGAGGTGCGCCTGCTGCTGGCGGCACAGGGAGGAGAGGGCGGGGCGGCGGGGAGTCTCTGGCTGGCTGGAGCGGCATCTAATAACCAACTCGCAAAACAAAATAAAAACAACAAACAGATATTATGATACAGACTTATAATCTGCACCCATGTTTTTTCTAAATTCTATAAAGTGAGCGCGAGAGCCCTCGGTGCGCCTGCGCGCTGCTGAAGCCAAAATAAACTTTATTGTCATCTCCGCTACAGACAGTCCAGCATATAGAGAGACGAGACGACGAGGCTGCAGTTACAGCGGTGCAAGTAAACAAACAATAAATATAAGAAGAGTAAGAAAATAAATCTACACTTTAGGACTCGGGGTAAAGGATCAATAACAATTTAATTTATAATTTACAGTTTGATGATTTAAAGTCTCACACAACCCGTCAAAAGGGGCGGGGCCGGCTGCTTCCAAGTAGAGCGCATTTCATTTATAATGATGTAAATCCAAGCCCATCATGGATTCACGATCTGAATCCTGGGTTGTGTGAAATCCCAGAAATCAACCTTAGACAAAGTGAATCTGTGAACTAAGGTGTAGGTCTGTTAGGCAGGGCCGTGCAGAGAGGTTTAAAGGGGCGGGTGCTCAAAGTTAAAAAGGGGCACATTGAACCAGGCTGAATAACAACAACACACTTTCATCAAGAATCTAATATGGGCAACAAGGCAAAGCAAACGTAGCCGATGCTTTACCTGATGGGTACAATGTTGCTGTTGAGGGGTTGCTGTGGATAGTGCTGGAGGGCAGGCAGGGCTGGACTGGGACAAAAAATCGGCCCGGGCATTTTGACTGGAGACCGGTGTTCCAGATCTACTGGCGTTTAGATCAACTGGCGTTGGTCGAACAGATGTGTGGCAGTCTTGCGTTTCAGTAGCTCCTACCGACAAACCAGCAAAAAAACGCCAAATGTGTCATCTGTGACACTTGTGAGAGTATCTCAAACACACTCTGTCAGTCTTGATGCTGTTGAACAACAAAATGTTTAAAATGTGGCGAGTTTACCTGGTGATATCCTCATGCGCGACGCGATCGCGAAAACAGCAAACAAGTAACACCACGCCGTTGTTGTTCACGGGACAGCAAGAGTAAACGATCGGGAGACTTTTGTCGTCGTTATCGTTCCCCTCACACGGTTTATTTCTCTGAATTCAGCGTTTTTGCTTCACAACTACAGCGTGCTGTTTACTTTGTGCACTAACATGGAGTCGAGTCAACCAGCGCCACCTCTGGCCAAGTGCCACAGCCTACAGCCAGATCAGCCTGTGACACATCTGCACCACGTTTGAATTCGTGTCATGCACATTTGTACCTTTCAATTGTGTCTGTTTGTGCGTCATGCAAATAAACCTTTGGAAAGAATGAAATGATATCATATATTCCTTATTGGCCTACATTTGTACAAAATTCCAAATTATATACACAAAGTCATAGAAATCACCACTCCAATTGGTCATCATGATTTTAATATTCTCTTTTTCCATAACAATGAAATACGCCTTGGACAAATATGACACATCAATATTTCATTAGTGTTGTCACATTACATCCTGTAAGCATCGTCTGTCTGTGTCTTTTCCCTGGAAATGAATATTTCCAGCCAATATAGGCAATCCATCAACATGGCTGAAGTTATATACAGTCTGTATAAGTGTGGTTAATCTAATGAACATTTGTAAGGAGACGGCAGTTACTGTGAATTCACAGCAGTTACACAGTGATTAGTAATAAACAGCCAGTGAGAGTGAGTGGATATGACTGTTCCCACCACTAACACATGACCATAGCCCACTACTAGATTAACTTGTGACACATCTGCACCTGCTGCTATGATCACATTGAGTAGAGGCTGAGTGGCTGCACTTACCCCTGGTACATCCAAATCTACCCACAAACATGTTGAAAGATGCAATGCCAGCAATGTGGATTGTCAACACTAAAAACAATCGGTAAGCAAAGACAACAGGGATCAATTTTTTTCTGTTTATTTAGCACCCACAACATTTGTAGTCGCCTTCTGCACAGGGGACATCCACACACACTGTGTGGTACCACTTTCCACAGAAGGTGCAATCTGCAAGATTGAATGAGATTGTCAGAGTCATTGTCTGACTGTTTATTGGTAATCACCTGTTGTATATTCACAGTAACTGCCATCTCCTTATAAATGTTTATTAGATTGACCACACTTATGCAGACTGTATATCACAACCAACTCTAACATGTTTGTTTGCAGAGGGAAGACACAGGCAGACTATGCTAACGACATGTGATGTTACAACACTGGTGAAATATTAGTGTGTTCACGACATTTTTCGTATGGGCAAAAGTATTGATATCAGGATGGTGAATCTTATGTGTATGTCATTTGGCATTTTGTACAAATGTAGGCTGATAATAAATACATGATATCATTTCATTCATTTCAAAGGTTTATTTGCATGACGCACAAACAGACACAATTGAAAGGTACAAATGTGCATGACACGAATTCAAACGTGGTGCAGATGTGTGTCACAGGTTGATCTGGCTGTAGGCTGTGGCACTTGGCCAGAGGTGGCGCTGGTTGACTCGAGTCCATGTTAGTGCACAAAGTAAACAGCACGCTGTAGTTGTGAAGCAAAAACGCTGAATTCGGGGAAATAAACCGTGCGAGGGGAACGATAACGACGACAAAAGTCTCCCGATCGTTTACTCTTGCTGTCCTGTGAACAACAACGGCGTGGTGTTACTTGTTTGCTGTTTTCGCGATCGCGTCGCGCGTGAGGATATCACCAGGTAAACTCGCCACATTTTAAACATTTTGTTGTTCCAACAGCATCAAGACTGACAGAGTGTGTTTGAGATACTCTCACAAGTGTCACAGATGACACATTTGGCGTTTTTTTGCTGGTTTGTCGGTAGGAGCTACTGAAACGCAAGACTGCCACACATCTGTTCGACCAACGCCAGTTGATCTAAACGCCAGTAGATCTGGAACACCGGCCCACCAAAAATGTGACGTCATTCATGGATAAAACCGCAAAGGATTCTGGGAACTTTTGGCAAGCGGTACTAGCGCATGCAGGCTTTCAATTGAACTCAGTTACACAGCGATAAAAAGAAACACAAAAAATTGCAAGAAGCTGCTGTATTATTAACTGCAATAGCCGGTGTTGTGCCAAAAACTGATTGTCTGCCAAAAACTGATTTCCGGTATTTGCAAAGAAACTGATTGCTCGTATTTAAATTGCTGTAAGTAACTTGTTGGGCTATAATATGTGAAACATATGTCAAATGCATCCCTCATGGATGACATAAAGTCATACTGAGCTACAAACAACATTAGTGTAACAAGGTAGAAGCCGCAATCAGTCTGTGGCAGTGACTTTGAAATAACCTTTATTTATGCCGTAAAAAAAAATCTAATTAACATTAAAAATGTATTTTGTAAGAAGTAGTTGGACAGCAGAAATGGCTCAAATATTACAATTATTTTTCCACTACTAATTAATTACCGTTGAGCTCAAAGGTTATATTAATACACGGTTAACGAATGTGTATTTATGACGACGATTTGTGAGACGAACAAAGGTAAACTTACCTTTGTTCGTACGATGGTCTTTCGGTGCATTTCAAGGTCCTGCACCCATCCGTCGGTAAACTGTACCTGGGCTTGTTGCAGTGACCTGAAGTTACTAAACTTCATGAGTGTATGCACTCACTCCAAGAACCGTATAATTCTAAATCTGAGCGTGGTGAAAGATGGGCAGGACGCTAACGTCTTTTGTCCCTCTGTGTGCTCGTAAGGGTCTGACCCTTTCACTCCTTTGATTTTTCCTCGTATCTTTTCTTTGTCTTTTCGTCGAGTCTGTCTTTGTACGGACCGGCATTGTTCTCCGTCGTTTTGTACATTCCTTTTTTGTGCGGCAAAGAAAAAACAAGAATGGATTGGAACCGGAGAATGAACGTTTTGCGGTGCTGCAATTGCAAATGCTTGTATTTGATGCGGTACTTGGATTGTTTTGCCAGGAGTTCCCGGCATGCAATGCGCAAAGTCACGTGGTCTGTCAATCGCTATAGGAAAAACCATAAAGCCTTTGCATGAAAACAACTGCTTTGATGTTGTGGAATACACCAGGCACAAATACACGCACACGCAGGTGTATACTGCCAATTTCCACATTTATTGATATGTTATGTTTTGACAGCTGACACAGTCGCACAGCCTGACAGCTCACGAGCCCAGCTGATCTCTCTCTGGCCGCTCCTCCTCGTCTCACTATAAACACAGGTGAGGGAGACCATCATCAGTCCATAAACACCATCAGCTGTTCTTACCGGCCTCGCAGCGCCGCCCTGTTGAGCCTTCCGCTCCACTCCTCCCCTGCAGCTGCGCCCGGGGCCACGCCTCCGCCACACACCCCCACCGCCCGTTCGAGGCCGGGGAGCCGTCAGGCCGAGCCAACTCCCCCCCCCCGCGAGCGAGAGAGGAAATCGGCCACTGCCATCTGCGCCCCCGGCCTATGGATCACCTTGAACTTAAAGGGCTGCAACGCCAGATACCACCGGGTGATCCGGGCGTTGGCATCCTTCATGCGGTGGAGCCACTGCAGCGGGGCGTGGTCCGAACAGAGGGTGAATGAGCGTCCCAGGAGGTAATAGCGCAGGGAGCCGACCGCCCACCGGATGGCCAGGCACTCCTTCTCCACGGTGCTGTACCGGCGCTCGCGCTCTGCCAGCTTCCGGCTGATGTATAGGACAGGGCGGTCGGCCCCCCTCACCTGCTGGGACAAAACGGCCCCCAGCCCTCTGTCCGAGGCGTCAGTCTGCAGAACAAAAGGGAGGGAAAAGTTAGGAGTGTGAAGCAGCGGCTCCCCACAGAGAGCCTTTTTCACCTGCACAAACGCCGCCTGGCACGGCCCCGTCCACTGGACCAGATCCGGGGCACCCTTTCGAGTGAGATCGGTCAGGGGGCTGGTTAGCTGCGCAAACCCCGGCACAAAGCGACGATAGTAACCCGCCAACCCCAAGAACCGTCTCACCTCCTTTTTCGTCCTGGGGCGCGGGCAGGATGCGATAGCCGCCGTCTTCTCCACCTGTGGACGCACCTGCCCGCCCCCCAGGTGGTACCCCAGATACTGCACCTCCCTCCGTCCAACCGCGCACTTCTTCGGATTGGCCGTGAGCCCCGCCCCCCTCAGGGACTCCAGGACCGCGGCCACCCGCAGCACATGCTCCGCCCAGGTGTCGCTGTGGATGATCACGTCATCCAGGTAGGCGGCAGCATACGCTGCGTGCGGACGCAGTACCCGGTCCATGAGACGCTGGAAAGTGGCCGGGGCCCCGAACAGGCCAAACGGAAGCGTCACGAACTGGTACAAACCGTACGGAGTGGAGAAGGCCGTTTTCTCCCTGGCCTCGGCAGACAAGGGAATCTGCCAATAGCCCTTGGTTAAGTCCAGTGTCGTGAAAAAGCGGGCCGTGCCTAACCGGTCCAGGAGCTCGTCGACCCGAGGCATGGGGTAGGCATCAAAGCGTGACACTTCGTTCACCCTGCGATAGTCGACACAGAACCGTATAGACCCATCCTTCTTCGCCACCAGAACGATGGGGCTACACCAGGCGCTGTGCGACTCTTCTATTACTCCCATCCTCAGCATTTCCGCCAATTCCCTCTGCACGATTTTTCGCTTATGCTCCGGGAGCCTGTAGGGCCGTGAACGCACCGTCACGCCGGGCTGCGTCACGAAATGGTGCTCGATGAGGGACGTCCGGCCGGGCAGGGGGGAGAACACGTCCGCAAAACGCTGTTGCAACGCGACAACATCCGCTCTCTGGGCCTGTGTGAGATGGTCATCACAAGGGAGGGAGGTGGGAAGGATAGAATTTGGCACCTCAGGCCCCAACTCATCTCTCTCCTTCACCAAGCTCACCAGAGAAGCGGTTTCAACCTCTCGCCACAGTTTGAGGAGATTGAGGTGATAAATCTGCGTGGCTCCTCCCCTGTCCGACCGAGCGACCTCATAGTCCACGTCCCCGACTCGCCGTGTGACCACAAAGGGTCCTTGCCACTTGGCGAGCAACTTCGAGCTGGAAGTAGGGAGTAACACAAGCACTTTATCTCCCGGTGAAAATTGCCTGAGCCTAGCCCCTCTGTCATACAGGCGTTGCTGACGCTGCTGAGCCTGGAGCAAATTCTCCCGTGACAACCTCCCCAAAGTGTGGAGTTTTGCTCTCAGGTCCAACACGTACTGAATCTCATTTTTGGCGGGGCTCGGACCGTCCTCCCAGCTTTCTTTAATCAGGTCGAGCACCCCACGTGGCCTCCTGCCGAACAGCAGTTCAAAGGGAGAAAATCCCGTGGAGGCCTGGGGCACCTCCCGCACTGCGAATAACAGAGGGTCTAGCCAGTGATCCCAATTGCGTTCATCCTCGTTAATGAACTTCCGAATCATGGATTTTAAAGTCTTATTCAGCCGCTCCACCAGCCCGTCAGTCTGAGGGTGGTAGACACTGGTCCGAATAGATTTAATGCCCAGTAATTCGTACAGTTCCCGCAGTGTACGAGACATAAACGACGTGCCCTGGTCAGTCAGTATCTCTTTCGGGATTCCGACTCGGGAGATGACCTGAAACAGTGCCTGCGCCACACTCTTTGCAGAGATGGTGCGCAGCGGAACTGCTTCCGGGTACCGCGTTGCGTAATCCACCAGGACTAACACAAAGCGGTAGCCGCGTGCACTCCGGTGAAACGGCCCGATGAGGTCCATGCCGATGCGCTCAAACGGGACCTCAATGAGGGGGAGAGGGCGCAGCGGCGCCTTCGGTATGGCCGGCTGGTTAACAAGTTGGCAGTCCGGGCAGGACGCGCACCAGCGGCGCACATCCGCTCGGATGCCCGGCCAATAAAATCGGGCCGTTATTCGCTCCAGAGTTTTCTCATAGCCCATATGCCCTGCCATGGGGTTATAGTGGGCCGCCTGGAAAAGCGTTTCCCGGCGGCCCTGCGGCACCAACAACTGGGTGTGTGTTTCCTCTGTCTGAGTGTCACGACTCACTCGATATAATCGGTCGTTTAATAAGACGAAACGCGGGTAGGTCTGCGCGGCCTCAGGGCGCACCACATGACCATCAATAGCCATCACTTGGTCAAAGGCTGAGCGTAGGGTGCCGTCACGAGACTGCTCCAGTGGGAAATCACCCATGGGGGACACTTCCGGGGCCGGCGGGACGTCCCGTGAGGGACCCGCCGGCTCCTCCCCCCCGGAGTCAGTGTCGGACGACCCCGCGTCACCGCTGAACGCCGCGCACACGCTACACCCCGCTTCCGGTCGTGATCGCACCCCCGCGTACTGCCCCAGTAGCTGATGAAACCCCGGCCAATTGGTACCCAGAATCAGGGGGTGCGACAGGCGCGGGCTAACCGCCGCCGTTACTCTATGCGTTTTGCCCTTATACTTTAATAACAGCGGCACTATGGGATACCTGTGAATGTCACCATGCACACACCTCACCTCCACCCATTCTGCCTCCAGCAATGCCCCGGGGCGAACCACGCTTTGGTGTACGAGGGTCTGCGTGCAGCCCGTGTCCACCAACGCCTGGCGTATACCCCCTCGAGTCCTTACCGGAATACTGTATGTCCCTCCTGGACCGGGGGAGGGTGCTGGGGCGCCAGCAACACGAAACACCTGCCCCACTTCCATAAGCGGACAATCCCTCCTCAGGTGCCCCGGCTGCCCGCACTTCCAACACTCCGGCCCCGGCGTCTGTGCTGCTCTCCGTGGCTCGGGGGCGGCTCCACTTGGCTCGGTTCCCCTGGACGGCACCAACGCCGCGAAAGGGTTAGTGGGGCTCAGCGCCGGCAGCCGTTCTGCCTGCCCTGGTGTCGGCACACGGCGCCTCGGGGCCGGCACTGGGGCCTGTTTGTTCGGCCTCCGCCCGGCGTCCCCGGGTTCCCCTGCTCCAGCGGCAAGGTGGTCCTCCGCCAGCGTCACCGCTACCTCCAAGCTTGCGGGCCGGTGGCACCGGACCCATCTCGCCGTCTCCGCTGGCAATCCCTCCGTGAACTGCTCCAGCACCACCTTGTCCACCAGCTTCGTCTCCCCCTCCGATGTCCCCGGTTGCAGCCAGCGTACCGCCGCGTCGCGCAGCTGCCGGGCCCAGGCGAATGGTCGGTCCGTTGTAGCCAGCCGACAGGCCCGGAACCGCCGGCGGTGGTCTTCGGCGGTGAGCCCCAGCCTGTCCACCACCGCCCGGCTCACGTCCGCGAAGCTGCTCCTCGACGCCGGAGGCAGGCTCAGGGCCGCTGTTTGTGCCTCCCCGGAGAGCAGGGGAAGCAGCCGCGGAGCCCACTCCTCCCGCGGCCATTGGCAAGCCTCCGCCGTGGCACGGAAGGTCTCCAAGAAAACCTGTGGGTCGTCCCCGTCCCCCATCCGGGGCACCGTCACCGACAGTGGCGAGGGCTTCGGCGTGGCAGCGGCCCCAACCAGCCGCTCCAGAACTTGTGTCTGTCGGTCCGTTTGCTCCCGCAGCGCGGCCAGGTGGGCACGCTGGTCGGCCGCCTGATCCCGGCTCATCGCCGCCATCTCCGCCAGCATCTGCGCCAAGTATTGCAGGGGCTGGGCGGGTGGCGTGGCCTGTGGGTCGGACATTTCCCCACCGGCACTATCCTGGGTTTCGGCACCACTTGTGGAATACACCAGGCACAAATACACGCACACGCAGGTGTATACTGCCAATTTCCACATTTATTGATATGTTATGTTTTGACAGCTGACACAGTCGCACAGCCTGACAGCTCACGAGCCCAGCTGATCTCTCTCTGGCCGCTCCTCCTCGTCTCACTATAAACACAGGTGAGGGAGACCATCATCAGTCCATAAACACCATCAGCTGTTCTTACCGGCCTCGCAGCGCCGCCCTGTTGAGCCTTCCGCTCCACTCCTCCCCTGCAGCTGCGCCCGGGGCCACGCCTCCGCCACAGATGTACACTGCCTTGTTGGTATATATGTATCAATCTGATAAAGTTAAACCTACACCATTCTCCCTATTCGGGATTTTAAACAGTACATAGCGGAAACAAAAAGACTGCTTGGTAGAGTTAACCTCCTGAGCTATCTACAACACATGGTAGAAACCTGAAATTAAGACCAAGAACACTAGAGGTGAGACATGATCATTAATTAATATTAAAATTAATAAATGACAGATTTAGGGATATTTTCATAAAGTATTTATTTACCAAAACAATAGAAAACAGCATGGTAGCACAATATATTTTGTTAACACAGCAACCTTTAAATATGAAAGGAGACAGAGAAAGAAAGGTGAGAAAGAAGAATAAGAATAACACTTAATTGAGTTTTTGATGGCATTTTACACACAGTACTAATACAGTATCTAGAAAATATGGGAAAATACTGGCATCATATACAGTACTTACTTCTGAAGAAATTATATGGGACCCTGAAAAACAGGACACAAGTGAAAGGACAAAGAACTGTGAATGGCAATTGATGGACTTGCTCAGATGATCACAGTACTGGCATCTTTATTCCAGAAAGGAATTAGAGGAATCATATACACTAGTACTTACGTTGATGAACTTAAAAAGTTGAATGGTCTCGAACCTCTTAAACAAACAATGTATGATCAGACCCTGACAAACAGGACAGAAAGGAATAAAGATTAGATGAATATTAAAATCTATAAAGGACAGATTATGATTGAATTGTATCATCAAAGACTATTCACTCATCAATAAAAGGTCACCTACAACACTTCCACAGCAGCAACACTGAACATATCTTAAGACATGGAAACCTTTATGAAGTGAAAGGACAGACAGTGAAGGTTGAGAAAGAATTGTACTTAATAGATTTTTTCAGACGATGACAGTACTGGTATGCTTACTCTAGAAAAATGGTTGAATCATATTCCATATAGTACTTACTTAAAATGAACACACTTCAGTCCTCCTAAAATGACTGACAGCATCTGAAATGAAACAATGACAGATTAAGACTGTAAGAATATATGTTTATAAATGCCTAATACTCCAATCTCATATTTATTCTATCTATTAAGATGGACAAATTCTAAGCATTTACCAATCACTTGACTTGTTTGAAGTGAAGGTAGATACTAAACGTATTCATTTAGGCAATAACAATAAAGCTGAATTTAATATTAACAATAGATAATTAGGAATGTTTTGCTCATTTTTATTTCACCTCACCAGGTTACAAAAGGAGCTTTCTCAGCAGGTCACTCTTCTCAGCTACCCTGTCAATGACCATGTCAGAGTCCAATGACATGAGAATGTCCTTTTCAGTGGCCATCAGCACAAACATCTCCAGCTTGTTTGCAGACAGGCTGCTTCGGAGTCTGCTTTTATTGAACTTGAGTGTAGAGGATGTTCTTTCACAGGCAACCTGAGTGAGGGAGAGGGTCAGCAGGTACTTGTATGCCAGCCCAAGGAGACGATAGGCATCAGACAGCATGTTGAACCGCCGAGTATTTGATAGCAGCACAGTGGGCAATTTTTGCAAGAACCACAGCTTTCGGTCACAATTTCAATTTCTTCGTCCCATTCTTCAGATCTGTCCTTTGCTGTTCTGGTCGTGTACTCATCTACATGTGATGTCTTAAGCCTTTCCCACTGTTCAGCAAAACGTTTCAGTTCTGACTGAAGGTTATTAACTGTAGCCCTGCTGTCAAATTTAAGTAGACAGACGCTGAGGTTCTGAAATGCATTACTTGGAAGAGAAACTGTTCTGACCTGGCTAAACTTCCTGGGGTCCAACCATGCCAAATCGGCAAGAAGAGGGCCATGTATGACAAATCGTCTGTGGATTGCTTCAATAACTGTGTCCAGGATGATGTTGTGCACTTTCACCTCATATGATTTCTCAGCATTGATTTGCAACTCATCTTCAGGCATCTCTCCGGCCATGCCTTTTCTCCTTTTGGCTCTCTTTTTAGGTAGTTCAGCCTCCACTTCCATGTCTGTGTTGTTCTCCCTCTCCTCTAGTTTTTGATTTGTCTGTTTCACAAATGTGTCTGCAGCTGTCTTCACAGTTGGAAAGTCCCTGGCAATACTTTTGAGGCCATCTTGTGTGGCAGTCACCATATGATGGGCAGAGAGAATGTCCATCCCCTTTGACTGGAGGTACTTTGACAGAGGAGTTGTTGCTCAAACACTCTAAGAAATATCTGTGCTGTTAACACAGTTTCATGCCTCTTTAAAGCCTCGTGCTTTGGCACGAACAGCTGGCTTTTCTTTTTCCCTCTTTTCAATGGCTTCCATCGTCAGCACTACATCAACGAAGAGGCCATCATCTGGTTTTCCAAAATGTCCAAAGATTTTCTGGAGGGCATCATGCTTGGCCCACCACCGTGTCTCACCTATTGGACTGAGGCGTCTGTGTCTTGTGTTTTCGGTTTGTTTCTCCCACAGATGAACCCTGTGATAGGACTCCTTGATGAACACAGCTATGTCATTAAGTAAATTAAAGAGTGATCCACTTTCAATGACACTTTGTGTTATGTCAGCAATCACAAGATTAAGTATGTGTGCATAGCACCACACATGCACATGAGTTGGAGACTGGGCAGTCATGAGTGCTGAAAAGCCTTTGTACTGGCCCTGCATATTTGAAGCACCATCTGTTGCATTCCCAATGCACATGGCCTTGTCTAGATTCAGATGCTCTAAAACTCCGGAAAGCAAGTTTACAAAGTACTGCCCCGTGGATGCTTCGCACCTCACTATGGAGACAAGCCTCTCCTGCACAGACTCAGTAACATACCTGATGATTACTGAACACTGATCATAACCTGTGATGTCTTGGGTTGTCTAGCTGAACAGAAAACATCCCAGCTTTCTGGACATCACTGGCGATGCTCTCTTGAAGGAGATGGCCAAGTGCATCAATCACTGAGTTGACAGTTGTTTTGGAGAGTAGGGTGATGAGAGATCCTCTACCTCTTGATCCACTGGTCTGATGCAACTTCTTGCTTTTTTCAATGCAGTCATTCAAATGTTCTCCAAGGCACATATCATACTTGCCTAATAACACAATCAGTTCCAGAAAGTTACCATGATCGATGGTGTTATCACCTAAAGTGTATGCAGCCTCATTCTCCACATGCCTATAGCTGAGTCCCCTCTTCCCAAGTACTTTGATCACATCCACTATACGCTCTAAAACTTGCCGTCTGTTTTTCACTTGTGCTCTGTGAGCTGACAACTGACTGCCAGCAAACAAGCTCCTGATGTTGCCTTTTGAGCACCTTAAGAAAAAAGCTTCAGCACAGGTCTGGTGTGTATTGCTCTTTTCATGCTCCTCTGTGCGCAGATGTATATGTCGCCAGTCACTCATGCCTGTTATAAATGTGCTGGTGTCAGTCAGCCTTGCAAATGCCAGACACACAAAGCAGAACAATAAATGGCGTTCTTTGCAATAAGTAAGCCACTTCCTGTTGGTGCCATCTTTACAGCTGAACACCCTCATCACAACTGCACTGCTACTGTTCTGCTGTGGGTGGTAATCTAAGAAGGCCCGTAATATGGCAGGTTCAGGGCGAGCAAAGTAATCGATGCCCTGGCTCTCTCTCTCTCTTGCTCTTCCATCTCTCTCTCTTGCTCTTCTCTCTCTCCTGCTCTTCCATCTCTCTCTCCTGCTCTTCCATCTCTCTCTCTTGCTCTTCCATCTCTCTCTCTTGCTCTTCTCTCTCTCCTGCTCTTCCATCTCGCTCTCCTGCTCTTACATCTCTCTCTCCTGCTCTTCCATCTCTCTCTCCTGCTCTTCCATCTCGCTCTCCTGCTCTTCCATCTCTCTCTCTTGCTCTTCCATCTCTCTCTCTTGCTCTTCCATCTCTCTCTCTTGCTCTTCCATCTCTCTCTCTTGCTCTGCCATCTCTCTCTCTTGCTCTTCCATCTCTCTCTCCTGCTCTTCCATCTCTCTCTCTCCTGCTCTTCCATCTCTCCCTCTTGCTCTTCCATTTCTCTCTCTTGCTCTTCCATCTCTCTCTCCTGCTTTTCCATCTCTCGCTCCTGCTTTTCCATCTCTCTCTCCTGCTCTTCCATCTCTCTCTCTTGCTCTTCCATCTCTCTCTCTCTTGCTCCATCTCTCTCTCTTGCTCTTCCATCTCTCTCTTGCTCTTCCATCTCTCTCTCTCCTGCTCTTCCATCTCTCTTGCCCTTCCATCTCTCTGCTGCTCTTCCATCTCTCTCTCCTGCTCTTCCATCTCTCTCTCTCTTGCTCCATCTCTCTCTCTTGCTCTTCCATCTCTCTCTTGCTCTTCCATTTCTCTCTCTCTTGCTCTTCCATTTCTCTCTCTCTTGCTCTTCCATTTCTCTCTCTCCTGCTCTTCCATCTCTCTCTGCTGCTCTTCCATCTCTCTCTCCTGCTCTTCCATCTCTCTCTCTCCTGCTCTTCCATCTCTCTCTCTTGCTCTTCCATCTCTCTCTCTTGCTCTTCCATCTCTCTCTCCTGCTCTTCCATCTCTCTCTCTTGCTCTTCCATCTCTCTCTCTTGCTCTTCCCTTTCTCTCTCTCTTTCTCCAACTCTCTCCTGCTCTTCCATCTCGCTCTCCTGCTCTTCCATCTCTCTCTCCTGCTCTTCCATCTCTCTCTCCTGCTCTTCCATCTCGCTCTCCTGCTCTTCCATCTCTCTCTCTTGCTCTTCCATCTCTCTCTCTTGCTCTTCCATCTCTTTCTCTTGCTCTTCCATCTCTCTCTCTTGCTCTTCCATCTCTTTCTCTTGCTCTTCCATCTCTCTCTCTTGCTCTTCCATCTCTCTCTCCTGCTCTTCCATCTCTCTCTCTTGCTCTTCCATTTCTCTCTCTTGCTCTTCCATCTCTCTCTCCTGCTCTTCCATCTCTCTCTCTTGCTCTTCCATCTCTCTCTCTCTTGCTCCATCTCTCTCTCTTGCTCTTCCATCTCTCTCTTGCTCTTCCATCTCTCTCTCTCTTTCTCCATCTCTCTCTCTTGCTCTTCCATCTCTCTCTTGCTCTTCCATCTCTCTCTTGCTCTTCCATCTCTCTCTTGCTCTTCCATCTCTCTCTCTCCTGCTCTTCCATCTCTCTCCTGCTCTTCCATCTCTCTCTCCTGCTCTTCCATCTCTCTCTCCTGCTCTTCCATCTCTCTCTCTTGCTCTTCCATCTCTCTCTCTTGCTCTTCCATCTCTCTCTCCTGCTCTTCCATCTCTCTCTTGCTCTTCCATCTCTCTCTCTCTTGCTCTTCCATCTCTCTCTCTTGCTCTTCCATCTCTTTCTCTTGCTCTTCCATCTCTTTCTCTTGCTCTTCCATCTCTTTCTCTTGCTCTTCCATCTCTCTCTCTTGCTCTTCCATCTCTTTCTCTTGCTCTTCCATCTCTCTCTCTTGCTCTTCCATCTCTCTCTCTTGCTCTTCCATCTCTCTCTCCTGCTCTTCCATCTCTCTCTCTTGCTCTTCCATTTCTCTCTCTTGCTCTTCCATCTCTCTCTCCTGCTTTTCCATCTCTCTCTCCTGCTTTTCCATCTCTCTCTCCTGCTCTTCCATCTCTCTCTCCTGCTCTTCCATCTCTCTCTCTTGCTCTTCCATCTCTCTCTCTCTTGCTCCATCTCTCTCTCTTGCTCTTCCATCTCTCTCTTGCTCTTCCATCTCTCTCTCTCTTTCTCCATCTCTCTCTCTTGCTCTTCCATCTCTCTCTTGCTCTTCCATCTCTCTCTCTCCTGCTCTTCCATCTCTCTTGCCCTTCCATCTCTCTGCTGCTCTTCCATCTCTCTCTCCTGCTCTTCCATCTCTCTCTCCTGCTCTTCCATCTCTCTCTACTGCTCTTCCATCTCTCTCTCCTGCTCTTCCATCTCTCTCTCTCTTGCTCTTCCATCTCTCTCTCCTGCTCTTCCATCTCTCTCTTGCTCTTCCATCTCTCTCTCTTGCTCCATCTCTCTCTCTTGCTCTTCCATCTCTCTCTTGCTCTTCCCTCTCTCTCTCTTTCTCCATCTCTCCCTTGCTCTTCCATCTCTCTCTCCTGCTCTTCCATCTCTCTCTCTTGCTCCATCTCTCTCTCTTGCTCTTCCATCTCTCTCTCCTGCTCTTCCATCTCTCTCTCTTGCTCTTCCATCTCTCTCTCTTGCTCTTCCATCTCTCTCTCCTGCTCTTCCATCTCTCTCTCCTGCTCTTCCATCTCTCTCTCTTGCTCTTCCATCTCTCTCTCTTGCTCTTCCATCTCTCTCTTGCCCTTCCATCTCTCTCTCCTGCTCTTCCATCGCTCTCTCTTGCTCTTCCATCTCTCTCCCTTGCTCTTCCATCTCTCTCTCCTGCTCTTCCATCTCTCTCTCCTGCTCTTCCATCTCTCTCTCTTGCTCTTCCATCTCTCTCTCTTGCTTTTCCATCTCTCTCTCCTGCTCTTCCATCTCTCTCTCTCTCTTGCTCTTCCATCTCTCTCTCTCTCTTGCTCTTCCATCTCTCTCTGCTGCTCTTCTGTCTCCTCTGTCACAGACTTCTCCACTTTTGATGATAAATCAGCTGGTGCAACATGTAAGGATTGGCACAATTTGTTAAGATTTTGAGAAGTTTGAGAAACTAACCTTAAGCATAAAATAAAATTTACTATCAGTAAGTTCATAGCACCCGCCCAGCAGTATATAAACTCCGTCATGCTAGTTACGCTGTACGAGTTATTCTAAGCGACTGTATAAAGTCACCACAACGAAAACAAACTACAACTAAAATGAGTTTATATCTGACACAGATAGACAGCAGGTCATAACTTCTTACCTGAAGTTCAGTTCCTCTGCCACTATGACCGGCGGCCGCCTCGGGTCTCTCCTCCTCCTGCCTCCCCTTTCCTTCATCCACCTGCTGGCCTCCACCACTTGCTGATCTTGCTAAATCTATGGAAGCTATGCCATAGCTACCACCAAACAATTCAGTAATTTTCACACATTTGGCAGCGTCTGCCTGAAGGGCTTGTTTCTTTTTGGCCCTAATTTTTTCGGCACCTTCTTTCCTTTTTTTGTTCTCCATTTTCTTTAGTCCGTCTATAAGATTGCTAAACAAGGGGGAGGGTGCATCCGACCTCCTCGGCTGTAATTGATCCAGCCCAGAGTCGATCATGACCAATTGGCCAATCCAACACCTTTCATTGTTTATACCCTTCCCAAAAAAAAAACAAAAAAAAAAAAACGGTCGGCCCATAAAAACAAAAAATCGCCAGCGGCCCACCGGGCAAGTGCCCGGTATGCCCGATGGCCAGTCCAGCTATGAGGGCAGGGCTGTGTTGGTCTGAGACTGTAGACATTAAAAAGTCCACAGGAGAGATGGTAGCTGATTAAACAAGTTTCATGAGATAATAACAAAATGCAAAGATTGGTGACAGCGCTTGGAACCATAAGGCAACAAAAAACTGTGAGAAATAATTTAGGCTCTGCCTGTGAATCACTCTTTGCTTCTCTTCTTCCTTCCATCCCATCATTTCATATATTACTCTGCACTTGCTGTCTATGTGAGAACAAGGCACAACTTGCTATTGCAATAAACTATAATCTAATTATCCACACCTAACAACTCTTGCACTTAATCTATAATAAAATGATGACAGAAAAATGTTATAGCCCTGCCTTTAGTAGCCTCACACAGCTCTACTGTTTCCTCCTCATGTCCTTACCAGCCATGTCTGCACAATGTTATATCATGAGTAATATTTTTTTTAAAAATCCATCTAAATAAAACACACACATGCACGCACACACAGTGACATTTTAGACCTTCTTCAGAATACTGTATATACTGTGGGCATCATGGTGCTGATCCAGAATCCTTACATTATTATTTATTACTAGAGCTACAATAATAAAGCAAAGCGGGGGAAGTAATAAATATGAAATAATGTATTTATGATTCAATTCAATTCAATTCAATTCAATTTTATTTATATAGCGCCAAATCACAACATAAGTCGCCTCAAGGCGCTTCATAGATACAGAGGAAAAAAAACCCAACAATCATATGACCCCCTATGAGCAAGCACTTTGGCAACAGTGGGAAGGAAAAACTCCCTTTTAACAGGAAGAAACCTCCGGCAGAACCAGGCTCAGGGAGGGGCGGCCATCTGCTGCGACCGGTTGGGGTGAGAGAAGGAAGACAGGATAAAAGACATGCTGTGGAAGAGAGACAGAGGTTAATAACAGATATGATTTAATGCAGAGAGGTCTGTTAATACATAGTGAGTGAGAAAGGTGACTGGAAAGGAAAAACTCAATGCATCATAGGAATCCCCCGGCAGCCTATGTCTATTGCAGCATAACTAAGGGAGGATTCAGGGTCACCTGGTCCAGCCCTAACTATATGCTTTAGCAAAAAGGAAAGTTTTAAGCCTAATCTTAAAAGTAGAGATAGTGTCTGTCTCCCGAATCCAAACTGGAAGCTGGTTCCATAGAAGAGGGGCCTGAAAACTGAAGGCTCTCCCTCCCATTCTACTTTTAAATACTCTAGGAACAACAAGTAGGCCTGCAGAGCAAGAGCGAAGTGCTCTAATAGGGTGATATGGTACTACAAGGTCATTGAGATAAGATGGGGCCTGATTATTTAAGACCTTGTATGTGAGGAGCAGGATTTTGAATTCAATTCTGGATTTAACAGGAAGCCAATGAAGGGAAGCCAAAACAGGAGAAATATGCTCTCTCTTTCTAGTCCCTGTCAGTACTCTTGCTGCAGCGTTTTGGATTAGCTGAAGGCTTTTCAGTGAGTTTTTTGGACATCCTGATAATAATGAATTACAGTAGTCCAGCCTGGAAGTAATAAATGCATGAACTAGTTTTTCAGCGTCACTCTGAGACAGGATATTTCTAATTTTAGAGATGTTGCGCAAATGGAAGAACGCAGTCTTACATATTTGTTTAATATGTGCATTGAAGGACATGTCCTGGTCAAAAATGACTCCAAGGTTCCTCACAGGGTTACTGGAGGCCAAGGTAATGCCATCCAGAGTAAGAATCTGCTTAGATACCATATTTCTAGGCTTTTCAGGGCCGAGTACAATAACCTCAGTTTTATCTGAATTAAGAAGCAGAAAGTTAGCGGCCATCCAGGTCTTTATGTCTTTAAGACATTCCTGCAGTTTAACTAATTGGTGTGTGTTATCTGGCTTCATGGACAGATAGAGCTGGGTGTCATCTGCATAGCAGTGAAAATGTATGCTATGTCTTCTAATGATGCTGCCTAAGGGAAGCATGTATAATGTAAACAGAATTGGTCCTAGCACTGAACCCTGTGGAACTCCATAATTAACCTCAGTGTGTGAAGAGGACTCTCCATTTACATGAACAAACTGGAGTCTATTAGATAGATATGATACAAACCACTGCAGTGCAGTACCTGTAATACCTACAGCATGTTCTAATCGCTCTAATAGGATATTATGGTCGACAGTATCGAATGCTGCACTGAGGTCTAGCAGGACAAGCACAGAGATGAGTCCACTGTCAGAGGCCATAAGAAGATCATTTGTAACCTTCACTAGAGCTGTTTCTGTGCTGTGATGAGCTCTGAAACCTGACTGAAACTCTTCAAATAAACCATTCCTCTGCAGATGATCTGTTAGCTGTTTGACAACTACTCTTTCAAGGATTTTTGATATGAAAGGAAGGTTGGAGATTGGCCTATAATTAGCTAAGACTGCTGGGTCTAGAGATGGCTTTTTGAGTAAAGGTTTAACTACAGCTAGCTTGAAGGCCTGTGGTACATAGCCGATCATTAGAGATAGGTTGATCATATTTAAGATCGAAGAATTAATTAATGGCAGGACTTCTTTGAGCAGTTTTGTAGGAATGGGGTCTAAAAGACACGTTGATGGCTTGGAGGAAGTAATTATTGAAGTTAACTCAGAAAGATCAATTGGAGAAAAAGAGTCTAACTTAACATCAATGGTACTAAGAGTAGCTGTAGATAATATTACATCTGTGGGATGATTACTGGTAATTTTTTCTCTAATGATAAAAATTTTATTTGTGAAGAAGTTCATGAAGTCATTACTAGTTAACGTTAAAGGGATTGTTGGCTCAAAAGAGCTCTGACTTTTTGTCAGCCTGGCTACAGTGCTGAAGAGAAACCTGGGGTTGTTCTTATTTACTTCAATCAGTGACGAATAGTAAGATGTTCTGGCTTTGCGGAGGGCTTTCTTATAAAGCAGCAAACTATTTCTCCAGGCTAAATGATGATCCTCTAAATTTGTGACACGCCATTTCCTCTCCAGATTACGAGTCATCTGCTTTAGGGTACGTGTTTGAGAATTATACCACGGAGTCAGGTACTTCTGATTAGAGACCTTAGTTTTCACAGGAGCTACAGTATCCAGAGTCGTACGTAGCGAGGAGGTGAAATTATTAACAAGATAATCGACTTCTGTTGGGGTAGCGTTCAGATAGCTGCTCTGCTCTGTGTTGGTACAGGGCATTGAAGATGATAACAGTGGGTGGATTATATTCTTAAACTTAGTTACAGCGCTTTCAGAAAGACATCTACTTTGATAAAGTCTACTCTCCACCGCTGTGTAATCAATAATTGTAAATGTAAATGTTATCAGGAAATGATCAGACAGGAGAGGGTTTTCAGGAAACACTGTTAAATGTTCAGTTTCTATGCCATATGTTAGAACAAGATCTAGAGTGTGATTAAAGTGGTGGGTGGGTTCTTTTACATTTTGAGAGAAGCCAATTGAGTCTAATAACAGATTAAATGCCATGTTGAGGCTGTCATTTTTAGCATCTACATGGATGTTAAAATCACCCACAATAATTATTTTATCTGAGCTCAGAACTAAATCAGATAAAAAGTCTGAGAAATCAGACAGAAACTCTGTGTAAGGCCCAGGTGGACGATAGATGATAACAAGTAAGACTGGTTTCTGAGTTTTACAGCTGGGGTGGACGAGGCTAAGCATCAGACTTTCAAATGAATTAGAAGTCTGTCTTGGTCTTTCATTAATTAATAGGCTGGTGTGAAAAATTGCTGCCACACCGCCCCCTCGGCCTGTGCTTCGAGATTTCTGGTAGTTAGAATGACTCGGGGGTGTTGATTCATTTAAACTATGTTGAAATCTCCCAATTCTTTGAATCTTTGGGCTGAAGGAAGGACAATACTCGGTGTATAAATGCTCAATCAACAATCATTTATTTCCATACAATTCAACACTTATGAGCATTTGAACCATCATGATGGGGAGAGCTGCATGTAGAGGGTCACAGCAAGTCTCAAAATGGTGACGGGTTGCTCAGCTTTTTATAGTCTCTAGTGGCCCCCATCTAGTCGTAAAAGCCAAAACATCACATTCTTTCTCTGTTACAGCGCCTAAGTTATGACCTCGGCAGTTGTCTCTCTGCTTTCTTTAAGGTGGGGGTATGGAATGTGGTCTGTCTATCTCCCCTGTCTTAGACACAGAGACTCCTGCTTACAATCTTCTCTTCATGATTCAACAATTAAGCATGTAATACATTCCCAGCAGATCAAGGATACAGAGTGATGCACACTTATCTAATAAACCTTTATGTGAATATGTTCTGTTAACTCAAAAGTATAACGAGAACTAAACTACATACAGATCACACACTCTATATTAAAGGGTATAATATGATCTACAGCAGTATTCCAATTCAACTACTTTGATTACATATATAAGGTAACATATAATAACAGAATAATCTAACAATTCCCCCTTTTGATCTCTGAAAGAGATCACTTACAACATGCACTCCAGGGTCACAAGGTCCAGTTCTTCTTGGTCCTGAGGCCCTCTGTCCCCCTTTAACGGGTGGACCATATGTGGGATGACCTCTGTGTTCACGCAGTTCAGATGCAAGCAAAGTTAGATTTACGACCATAACAGCAGTTACAGATGACACTCCCATCACTCCCCAATTTTCCCACAGCTTTATTTTGGTGTTCCAGTTTTCCACTCCCATTTTAATGCCCCCCTTATACCTTTCAAATGTACTTAGACTAGAACCTCTGTCTAAGGAGCTTTTAACCTTTATTTTTATTGCTGCAGCTACCAGTGTCTTCCAGTTGGGTGATTCTCAGCTTCTTTCTTCGACCTCCGGGGTTAGACCACCCTTTAGTCATTGCACAGTTCTGGGGATTATTCTGCCCCGATTTCAAACAAGAATCTGTGTGTTTTGGGATCACCGCCGTGTCCCCCTTTTTGCCAAGAGCCTCTCGAACCTCGTTGGTCTGGTGTTCCTGGTTTTCGCCAACCCCTTCATGGTTATTGCTGTGTTTGTGGGATCCATGTTCTCCAGGAGCCCAAACGCCATGACACTTGACCTCAGTTGCTGTCTCGGCAGTCCCTACATCTGTCTCTGCTGTGAAGGGTCCTCACATCTCCGTGCCCCCGTCTGGTGTCTGTTCCTTTCTCTGCAAGAGACAGAAAACCAAAACACCTCTCTCCCTAGCCTTGATAATCTAATATTGTTGTTCTAATGATTCAAATTTGGTTTAAAATATTATGTTCAGGACTCTTTGACCCAGGGACTTATTCTAATCATAATCTATGTGTGTGTAAAAGAAATGAAAAATTAGTGAACCCCTTCTAAGTCTAACACATTCTAAGCTTAAGTTTTACCATAGCTAAATTATTAAACACAGAAATAATCGTCATAAGATGTTCATAAAACCATTGTTTGATGTTCGGACTCAACTCCCCCCTTTTTGACACACTCCCCTGTGTCAATTCATTGGAGCTAGACAATTAAAAGAGAAGGTTAGTGACATCATATCTCAGAAAGTATCAGAAATTCTTCTCTCGAGTACCGTTGCTCCAGCCTCGTCATCCCAGAGGATCCTCAATCCCGGAAATTTCCCTTCTCCCCATGTAATAAAGTCTATCATCCTTCCATGCCCTGGTAACTGGTCCATCCAGAGCTGTAACATTTTGAAATGTGCATACAACAAGCCAAACCACACCTTGGTCACACCAACCCTTTTCTGCCCTGAAGATGTCCAACGCCATCTTAGTCTGGACCAGGGTTGTAATAGTTTTGCAATTTTCATTAGTTTTTATATTTATTTAGCTTCGACTTCAGATTTTCAATTTTTACCAGTTGTAATTCGTTTTTACCAATTCTTTGCTAGTTTAGTGTAGTTTTTATTTTCTGAAAATCCTTAGTTTCAATTTAGTTTTTTGTGTTTTGCAAAAATTAAGTGTAACAAAATCCCAGTTCCATCATATCAGTCATGCTCTTCTGGTTATCCTTGGGTGTTGAGACTAATAACTATTAACTCTTGCCGCACCGAGTGGTCCTAATTTTGGTTGAAGTGAATTGATAACCTTTTGAAGGCGATTGTTTCACACCTTTATTTAGATGTCCCAGTCCTGTTGTCTCGGGATACATCACGCTGCCTTATCTGGGGTTAGCTGTTTTCTTGGGATGCGGGTTGAGTGGGTGAGCTCTTCAAGGAGGGGGAGTGTACTCCCCCTGATGAGGTCTTCTAGGTAAGCTAGGTTAACCTTCTTGTGTGAGCTTTTCAAGTGCACTTTAAGGTTAGTGGGACTTTTAGTTTTATAAATGTCCCTCATGACCCCCTGATGACCCAGTATTTCATTTTTGCACACTGTAGTACACATTTTAGTTTTTGCTTGTAGCTCGCATACTCTACTTCCCACTCCTCTAAGTCCTGATGTTTCTTAGAGAGGGCAACAGTACCTTTAAAATTATATCACATGTGTGGGGGTGTGGCCTTGCCAATTGTTTTGCCCACCTTTTCAAAATGGCTGGCGTTCCCACAAGCACATTTCATGGAAAAAGAAAGGTAAGCTTGATATTTACATTTAAATGTTTTGTTAAACTCAGATTTTTATTTTATTCTTTTTGCAAGTACCCCTCCTCGGTGGCGAGAAACTGTTGGTGTGGTCAAGTGGGTGCTCTAGAAACAAACGCTCAGGACAGAACAGTTATCAGTCATGTACTTCATACAAATTTTGCATATGTTTTATTCCACATTGATCCTCTGAGTGTAATGGTACATTTTAATTTGAATTTATCCAAACTAAACACAATATTTTCTTTATTTACTTTGCTCTTGTTCTTTTGCAGTACCACATCCTATCACATGTCCCTGTCAATTATATTCTACATCTAATAACTTACTATTTCAAATGAGAACCTAAATCACGTGGACCAATGTTTATTATTGCATATCTCTATTTTGAATGTGGCAAGCCATTCATAGGTATTGTTAAAGTTTTGGCGATTTTCCTCTACAAAATTTACTTGACTTTTTTTACAGTGGCCTGCTATGGTTAATAGTAACATATTCCAGTCATGAGTGATATCAAAAGTTTTCTCCACTGTAGCATTTGGTATTCCCAATAATATAACATGATACCTTAATCAAAACACAGCTAATATAGCACAGTTTTCTTAAAGCAAACATCAATAACTCAGAATTAGCAACCAAAGTGTTAAGTCTGCAGCTCATACTCATGTGAAGCTACAGTCTCCTCCTCCAGTCTCTCTTATCCTCCTGCTCCTGAAAAAACAAAAAACAAAACAAAGCGAAGCATCCACCCTTCTCTTGCCGGCTGGGTGAATTGTTTATGAATTGTTTATTGGCATTTACTAATCCTAAAGTTGGTGCAGTCATTGTCTCAGTATCAAGTCAGTCAAAGCTTCCAGTCCGTCCATCACCGTCCATTCACATGCATACCTCCATACACATTCATACCAGATGTTGCTGATAACGGAGTCTCACGCGCAACCTATTCGAGCATCCATCATCAGCAAGATGACGTCATCATTTTAAAGGAAAACAATTCTTTGTTCTTTTATTCTGGATTGACCCGCTGCAATCCTTTTAGACTAAGGACTTCTCCTGTGATCAGTGTCCCATATAAGTGAATTTCTCCCAAGCCAATTACAATCATGGAGAAACACACTTTGCAACTGTTTTTGTAAGAATATTTCATAGCGCTTTAAATTTCAATCTTTCAGGCCTGGTTTAAAGAGCTGATTGTTAAATCATGAACTCACAAAATATCACCATATCACCACCGGTGGATCACACCTCTCATTTGTTTTTCTTCAGTGCACTGTAACAAAAACGAAAACAGACATAACCAACAAAATACTACTAAAATAACACAAACTAGGGCCCATTGCAGACATGTCCAAGCATAAAACTATCCCTCTCTCGCTTACGAGAAAGAACACAAGCCAAAGCTCACTGATAAAATCAAGCTAGCGCTAAACAAAACCAAACAATCAACCAGAAATTCACAGGAACATTTTGCTTCCTGCCGGGACAATATTGTGTGGGAATGAGAACCTCAGGTGCCGTAACACCTTTTGTTCCTCCTTGAATTAAAACTCAATCACAGAAAATGCCGTACTCCGACCTAAAACTTGCACTATTAATTCATCATTTTCACTCTGTGCCACTGTTCCTCATCAGGGCTGTGTGAAGCACAGCAAAGAATTCAGTCAAGGCCTTGAGCCATAAACAGACATCACGCACAGACATTGTTTTCATAACCAAACTTTTTAGACCTTATTCCTAAAATCTACATAAATGCCCTCTGGGTGACATATAACACATTCTAAGTAATCAATGGTAATCAATTGCTCCTCATAAAAATTATGCATTAGGATGTTTGTGTGCAGCATTTTGCATATCCGCATAAGCATTTGTTAGCAAAGCATTCTTCATTGCATCAGCGTGTGTGTGTGTGTCATTTCTCACTCACTCAACGAGTGCACGTGTTCATGTGTGTATTTCACTTCATTCTGAATCTGTGTGTGTGTAGACGTGTGTGTGTGTGTGTGTGTGTGTGTGTGTGTGTGTTTCTCTTCATTCTGAGTCAGTGCATGTAGATGTGTGTGTTTGTGTGGGTGTTTGTGTTCATCACTTTCCTGTTCTGGTGTTCTGGGTAAACCACGGCCTGAAGCATGCCCTGGGGTCCTGCCCCCCTCCTTTTCAGTTTGTTTGCGACCATTGCTGCTGCTGTTGCCCAAAGTTCTGTCCGTCCTGGTTCTGACCCCAATTGGGGCAGTCCTTTCTCCAGTGTCGATGTTCACCGCAGGTGAAACCTGCATCTTCTTCTGTGTTTTTGTCCATTCTGAGGTGCCTTCTGACCTCAGTTACTCCTCCTGTCTCGGTCACGCCCTTTTTGCCGCCCGATCATCCGTGTTGGTCCATCACTGTCCTGCACAGTGTGAATGCAAAGTTATCAAGGTCAGCATTCTTTCGCTCGGCCTTACTTTTCATTCGGGCTTGGCGGGCGTCTCGTCACAGCTGAGCTCTGTCAGCTGACGCAGTCTGGGAATTTTTCCCCCGTGTAGTGAAACGGGCCTTAGGTTTTTAGTGCTCTCCGTCTCGGCTGCATGAGATCACATTCCTGCAGGTCTGTTGATATTCTCAGGTCGTTGTTGTGGGTCCAGCTGTTGCAGCATTTGGTCAGTGTCACGTATGGGGGAGAGCAGGAGTCCAGTCAGCCTCGGCTTTCAGGGCCGGCAAAGCAGCCTGTAATTAAATATGTATAGAAAAAACAAAAACAAAACAAAACAAAAACAAACGAAAAACAAAAACAAGCGAACAGGAAAATGATGTTGTGTTGGCTGTATTACAACGAGAGGGGAGAAACACCGGGACCAGACCCTGTGTCAGCCTTTTCTCCCCCTTTTTTTGTTTTTTCTCTCCCGATATAATCAACTCATGACCCACCAAGCTGACAGGACAACACAGATACATGTTAAAATTCTTAAGATCATGTTTAAAAGCCCAAAAAGAAATTTTCTTTCATTCAGTATTCACTTTTATTAATCAATCAACAGAAAACATGTCACAATTTGACTCTTTTTACCACTAAATTTGTTGCGTCTTGCCTGGTTGGTTAGACCAGTGTTCCTTTTCCTTTTTTTTTTGTTAAATTGTTGTCCTGCAACCCAGAGAGTTTCTTTGTCAGTAATGTATTTATCCTTTAACAACAAATGTATGTTAAGTTTCGCTGCTTTAGCCTTGCTGGTAAATCTTCACGTGTTCATGAGTGTAAGCTGTTTCTTCATTGCGTGTATGTGCGTTTGTAGGCAAGCAGGTTAATTTTATCTTTTTCTCAAACTAGGCGTTACCTTAAAAGGAGCCTTTCTCTCAGATTTCTCTGCTTGTGTGTGTTTTTGTTTCACCTTTTTGTTGTGATGCTCCGGACGCCTTCCCAACCTCCACAAGTCCGTTGGCCCCAATTTTATGTGTTAAAACTTCTCTTAATTTCTCCTCTAATTCTCTCCTCGCTGCTGTCTTTTTCACAGCTGCTGATTCGTACTGGGTGTGGTTCCCATTACCTATAATTTTGCTTCGGCCGCTGTGCTTGTGGGGGCAGTTGGTCCAGGTCCGCAGCTTCCTGTATTAACACACTAAGAGATTTATTTAATTTCATTTTCATCACGGTTAAACAGATAAGCAGGCAACACGCCTACCTTGACAGCGTAGACTGCACGCCAGTCTCCCAACACATTCCTCTCTCTACTCCTCCATAATTCTCCACTGCACACCTCTTACTATCTCTCCTTTTTATTTTTATTACACCACAGAGTAATACACCCAATTATGCCCGTCTATCTCTATGTGGCTCCAAATTCCCTCTTTATTTTAATTTCACACTCGTCAGGGGACAGGCACACAACAATTTCAAACCACTGAAACGAGGAATTCAACCTTATTATATTTCTTTACTAATCTAGACTCAACCTTTGATCGCAAAATGTGTCTTGTTCTAGTCCGGAATAAATGTGAACCCGTGATTACACGGCCGTTCCAGTGTTATTTCCGTAGCTATGCGGGGGCCCTCACCTCCCCAAGTCACCACCTCGGCACTTAACCTGCCTGCACGTCTACAGACAGGGGGGTTGCCAAACCATAAGCAAAATGTTCCACAGGTACACTAGACATCAACCTTTGATCCTAAAATGTGTCTTTGCTCTAGTGTCCTCCTAATCAAACACATCAACCGTCACTGTCACTGTGTTCAGACTTCACACACAGAAACACACTCAGAGCACGCCTCACCCACAGCCAGAGCGCGCCTTACACACACAGCGCGTTTCACCATCAGTGAGACACACAGAGAGCGTTCCTCATCAGCAGAAATTTGCACAGAAACCTCTGAGCTCAACTATTAGATCATCTTAAAGCACACTGCACCATAGACCAAAATACCCCTTTCTCTGCGCTTATGACCGCCACAACGGGGCAAAGTCGCATCATAAAAGTGATGCTTGCATCCCCGAAGTTATACCTGACATCATAAACCAGGTTTTGCTCTATGTACCTAAAATTTTTACTTTGTATTATGACCGCAGCCCTTAAACTCGACTGACGCCACAAACCACCGTCAAACCTCTGTTCTATGTACTAAAACTAGCACCAACCACTACTGCACTTCACGGCCGCACCACCGGAACACGGCCGTACATAAACCAAACCTACGGACGTGTTTCGCTCTTCGGCGTTGCCAGCGTTCAACTGCACCGTGAAGCCAGCATCTGCTTTTCCTTAAATCAACTTCTATTTCATAGCCGGCAAAAGCCAGGACGTCACTGACACCATAAACAAAATAAACAAACCTCGACTTCAATGTACTGAACTTATGGCCGCGTCTTCAGAAGAAATTCTAACGTATTATTGCTACAGAAGCCAGTATTTAGACAAAATTAAATGTGGAAGGTAAAGTGGCTGCAACTAGCTCAACGTAGTATCTTATTAGTTTCTCGGTAGAAGCAGTTTACTGCAACTAGCTCAACGTAGTGTCTTATTAGTTTCTCGGTAGAAGCAGTTTATTTAACACACTGGGATTCAGCCTCAACTTATGTTGTTAGTATCTTGCGCCAAAAACCAGACACCGACAAATTTACTGTGAAAATACGTGTAACTCAGTGAACAGATTAATTTGGAAAGCCCAATATGCACATTTGGTATTTATAATACAACAGGCTGTGCTTACCTTTTTATTTTTGGACCGGTCCTCTGTTCACCTCGCCTCACGATCTCACCAAAAAGCCAAATCTGCACCTCCTCAGCACACCAAAGATCCGGGTCACACGGCACCAAGTTGTTGAAATCTCCCAATTCTTTGAATCTTTGGGCTGAAGGAAGGACAATACTCGGTGTATAAATGCTCAATCAACAATCATTTATTTCCATACAATTCAACACTTATGAGCATTTGAACCATCATGATGGGGAGAGCTGCATGTAGAGGGTCACAGCAAGTCTCAAAATGGTGACGGGTTGCTCAGCTTTTTATAGTCTCTAGTGGCCCCCATCTAGTCGTAAAAGCCAAAACATCACATTCTTTCTCTGTTACAGCGCCTAAGTTATGACCTCGGCAGTTGTCTCTCTGCTTTCTTTAAGGTGGGGGTATGGAATGTGGTCTGTCTATCTCCCCTGTCTTAGACACAGAGACTCCTGCTTACAATCTTCTCTTCATGATTCAACAATTAAGCATGTAATACATTCCCAGCAGATCAAGGATACAGAGTGATGCACACTTATCTAATAAACCTTTATGTGAATATGTTCTGTTAACTCAAAAGTATAACGAGAACTAAACTACATACAGATCACACACTCTATATTAAAGGGTATAATATGATCTACAGCAGTATTCCAATTCAACTACTTTGATTACATATATAAGGTAACATATAATAACAGAATAATCTAACAACTAACATAATCATCCTGCTGCAACCAGGTTTCTGTAAGGCAGAGTAAATCAATTTGTTGATCAATTATTAAGTCATGTACTAACAGAGACTTGGAGGAGAGAGACCTAATATTTAATAATCCACATTTCACTGTTTTACTCTTTGGTTCAGATGTGGATACTGTATTGTTCTTTCTTTGTAATTGTTTATGTTTAAGTTGTTTGTTGATGGTTTTTAGTTTGGTTTTTGTCTGTTTGGAAGCTGACACAGTCTCTATGGAGATGGGTTTTTGGGGGGGTAGCAGGAGGAGAGAAGCTGCAGAGAAGCGTGTAAGACTGCAACTCTGCTTCCTGGTCCCAACTCTGGATAGTCATATTTTGGGGGGTTTAATAAATTTGTCCATATTTCTAGAAATGAGAGCTGCTCCATCCAAAGTGGGATGGATGCCGTCTCTCCTAACAAGACCAGGTTTCCTCCAGAAGGTTTGCCAATTATCTATGAAGCCCACATCGTTTCTGGGACACCACTCAGACAGCCAGCAATTTAAGGAGAACATGCGGCTAAACATGTCACTCCTGGTCTGATTGGGGAGGGGACCAGAGAAAACTACAGAGTCCGACATTGTTTTGGCAAAGTTGCACACCGATTCAATATTGATTTTAGTGACCTCCGATTGGCGTAACCGGGTGTCATTACTGCCGACGTGAATTATGATGATTCCATTTGTTTCACTATCCACTCTGTGCAGGGGCAAAGCTTATTACATGTTTAAACTGTAGAGATACAATAATTTTACTACTGTAAAATCCAAATTTTGTCTCATTTAAAATATAAATCTAATATAATCTGCTTCTTAATGTATGTTCTTTAAAATACAGCTTTTTAAAAAAAAATTATAATTATAATAATGCATAATTATGTGAACATGCATATTAGATAGTTTTTAGTGAAATATAATCCCTCCAGAAAGGCAGGAAAAGCCCGGAAACTTACTTTAAAACTAAATATGTTCCCTAAAACGGGGACAGAGCTACAGACCCATGACAGCCTTACACAGGTAGCCAGCAGCTGTGACCAGCACTACATGTGCAGTTAATAAAAGGACAGGTAATGTTTGTCACGCTGTTGCACACACAGCACGCTCGTTTGTTTCAGTTCATCAGTTGCAACAAGACAGCTTACCAACGTGTACGTAATAAGCTAACACTCCTGGGTGCTACACACTACAGTGTGCGCTGTACACCTACTTACTGGTTGTGTTGCATCAGTCTGTGTCTCTGAGTTAACTTGTGTTTCTCCTACAGCTCCGGACCGGAAAAAATGTGCGTGCTCTTTGTGAGCTCGTTCCCGGCTCGTAACCAGCGCGTTCTGCCGTCAAGGGCGATCATTGGTTAAATGTGATCATGTGACTGATGCAAGCCAGATCCTTTTATTTAGCAAAACTGTGATTAATAGTTAAATATTATTGTTGAGGGGCACAGACAGGACTCCGCACGCACACACACACATTAAAAAAAAAAAAAAAAAAAAAAAAAAGTTGCCTCAACAAAAGGGCACCTTGGGCACCCATCAGGAAAGGGGCGGGTGCTCAAGCCCCTCTAGCCCCCCCCCCCCCCCCCCCCCGTACGTTCCTGCTGTTAGGTTAATTGTGCTGATCCTCGGGTTGGGGGATTTGTGTTTGTACTGGAGCGCAAAATTCATACCAATGGAAGATGGACAACAAAAGTTCAAAGCCATCAGGTGCTCAGGTTAGAAAAAAGAGAAAAGATGCAGGTAAGCAGACGTGTGATTGGATAATGGCAGGTCATCCTGAACCAATCAGACTAAACTCCAAACAATACATTATGTTACAGATTTTAATATTAATTAGTCATTGTTACTTGTTGATTTGTCCTTTTCTCATTGTGTGACGAATTATGACGACTGTTTGGTAGCTGTTATTGTCTCTCTCTCTCTCTTCATGTGTGTTTCTCTGGTGAAACAATAGTTTTGTGTTAATGTTAGGGCTGCACGATTTTGCATAAAATGAGAATCACGATTTTTTGGCTTAGAATTGAGATCATGATTCTCTCATAACAACAAATAAACATAAAAACAACAAATGTCTCACGTTTTGTTGTTGCAGCAAAATGTTGTCCTGCTTAAAATTCCGTCTCCACCATTGCTCGACGCTGCGTGTACAGAGCAGGTAGTGCAACAATAGAAAAATAGTTGCGGGACGGCACTGTGTAGCGTTTGTCTAGGGTGTTGATCGTTTTCCTAAATCCCTCGTTTTGCACAGTGTTGATGGGAGCCATATTGTAGGAGCCATATTGTCAATCCTCAAAGATTGACGTACGTATTGTGTCTGGGGGTGGGCGTCCGGGTACACACCGGCTCACTCCTTGGCGGCCGCTTGTCGGGGCCTGGGGCCTGGGGCTCGCTCGGGCCCCCTTTGGAGGTGGGGTGCCTCCAAAGGGGGCTGCTGGGCGAGCTCTCATCTGGGACTCTCCTCAGCTCTTACTGGAACAGTGGCGCGGCTGCCCCTCTGTTGGTCTTCCATGGTCTCTTGTGTTCTGGGGGCCTCTGGATATCTGGAGTTTTGATCTCCTCCATACCCGCTTCACACCCTGGAGGATGGGGCTGTGGCCCCCCCACACTCCCTAGCAGATCATTACATGGAGAAACCTTTGGAATGCAAGCATGCTGATCCACACAGGTATGCACACAGGTGTACACATGGGTATTCACAGACGCGGACTAAAGCTTTCTTGGCTGCTGCCTCAAAGCACACTGTGCGCTGTCTATCTTGCGTGCTGCACAATATCGTTTATTATTTAGTAACTATTGATATCTATGACTAGCTAGTTTATTGTGATGGTGCTTTGTTTTCTCTATTATTATGTTGCTCTTTGTTGTTTGCTGTCTCCTCTGTTTGTTTTTTTGTTTGTTTTTTTTTTTTTTCTCCATACAGGTGACCCAGGAGTTGTTTATTTTTCCCCCCCCTTCTCACCGTCTCTTCTCCCCTTTGGTTTTCTTTCTCTCTCTCCCCCTCTTTCTCTCATTCATTCCCCCTGTCCTATTTATTAAAAAAAAAAAAAAAGACAAAGGATGAACTGAAGCTCTGCCATCACGTAATGTCGCATACTGCTGTTTCTGATGTCATTAAAAAAAAAAAAAAAAAGATTGACGTACGCACGATGTAGTTATAAAACAGGGTTTATTCTGGTCTTGGCAACCCGTGAGAACTGCTCACGGACAAAACAATAAAACAAAAACATCACATCAAAATGCGTTCTTGTACATAGTGTCAATCAATCAAAAAAATCCTTAATTACAGAAAATAAACCATTTAAAATACACAAACCTCGTGAGCTGACATCCAGGAAGTGCTAAATAGAGCTTTATGGCCTTATTGCCTTATCTTCCATCTCCTTCGTCAATTATTTTCACTCTTTAAACAATATTTTCTCCATGTGTGGAGCTAACTGTGAGTTGCAGCATGCAGACACCATGTGTGCTAGCAAAAGAAAAGTGGCTGGGTGGAGACCCAAACAGCAAAGCTGTACCCTACACAGTTCACCACCAGAGGGTGCAAAGGAACAAAATCCAGACATACAGCTTAACAAATATCAAATGCAACAAACATCAAATGCAACAAACATCAAATGCAAAAGACCGTTACACTCCCACCAATCACTTGTGATTAAATAGAATAAAGTATTGCCTATGAACTAATGAACGGCTTTTGAATGAACTATCGTGAATTATCCTTTAAGCAGAGTGCGGTGGAGAATCGTCTTCCGCTTCCATCAGAATGACTGTCTTCTGAATGGGTCTTTCCAGGTGCACAGGTTTGGAGGTACGTTTTCCTGCTCTATCCGGGGTTGGATCACTCAGCAGCAATTTCACCTTCCTCACTTTTCCATCCTTTCCAGGATACACTTCAATGATCCTTGCCAACTTCCACTGGTTGCGTGGAGTTATCTCATCCTTCAGGAGGACAACATCATTGATCTTAGGATTTCTGTGCTCTTTGGTCCACTTCTGTCTTCCTTGAAGATTTAACAAATACTCCTTTTTCCACCTTGTCCAGAAAGTGTTGGCAAGTAGTTGAACACGACGCCACCTCTTACGGAGATAAAGATCTTCTTTCACAAACCTTCCTGGAGGTGGGGAGATGATTGTGGACTTCATGGTTAGTATGTGATTCGGTGTTAAAGGTTCTGGGTTTGATGGATCACATAGTTGGTCAGTAGTCAATGGTCTGCTATTAATCACTGCCATGACTTCATACAGGAATGTCCTCAGAGAGGAGCTGTCGAGTTGTTTGGCTGATTGTTCCAGAATGGACATGAGAACACTTCTTATGGTGCGAATTTGTCTTTCCCAGACACAACCCATATGACTAGATGCTGGGGTGTACATGAGAAACTCACAGTTCAGTTTCCCTAGCTTGGCTTGATCCATTTCCTTAAATGCTCCAATAAACTCATTTCTAGTGCCGACAAAATTCGTGCCTTGATCACATCTTATCTGACGAACTGTACCTCTGATGGCCATGAATGCACGTAATGAGTTGATGAGGGAATCTGTAGAGAGATCGTCAAGCATTTCAAGATGCACTGCTCTGGAGCACATGCAAGTGATTAGCAAGCCATAACGCTTTAGCTCCTTGCGGCCTTCTTTGACATAAAAAGGACCAAAGCAGCCCATCCCACAGTAGGTGAATGGCGGTGTGGTCTCCATCCGATCCTCTAGGAGGTCTGCCATCTTCTGCTGCTCTGTGCGCCTTCTGAACCTTCTGCATTTTACACATTTATAGATGTAAGATGACACGATCTTGCTGCATCCAAGAATCCAGAATCCGTTAGCTCGAAGTTCATTCATGGTGATCCCTCGTCCTTGATGGTATGTCTTCTCGTGATAATGTTTGACCAGTAATGCCGACACGTGACTGTCTCTTGGCAGGATCGCGGGATGCTTGACATTGGGGTGCAAAGCTGCATGTGTTAAGCGTCCGCCTACCCAAAGAATGCCTTGGTCATCAAGAAATCGACATAACTTGTGTAACTTACTAACCTTGTCTTTCATCTGCATCACATCATGATGTTGCAAGGTTTTTATTTGCTGAGCAAAGGCTGTTTCTTGAACCATCTTTATGATTGTTAACTCTGCTTCCTTTCTCTCTTGTTACACTACTGATGTCGTGTGATCTACTCTTGTGATCCTTTGCTTCTTTCACATAGCGCTTGAGTCTAGCAACTGCCTTAATCATCCTCGACCAGTCGGAAAACTTGTGTAAGCTATCTAACAGTGACCTTTGTTCCTCCCCTTGTATCTTGTGGACTTGAACCTTCTTAACCTCTGGGTCACTGGTTGATAACTCTCCCACCTTAATTTCCCCACTGGGTATGATCTTCTGCCAAAGGAGGTCTGGGCCTTTGAACCAGTTTGATGCTACAAGTTGTTCTGCTGTGAGACCTCTTGAGGCGTGGTCTGCCGGATTATCTTCGGAAGTTACATACCTCCATTGGGTTGAATCTGTGCTTTGTTTGATGCGTTCCACTCGGTTTGCAACAAACACATGAAATCTTCTGGCTTCATTGCTGACGTATCCGAGTACCACCTTCGAGTCAGTCCAATACCTTTCTTCTGAAATTTCCATTTCCAATTCCTTTTTCAGCATGTCACCAGTGCGCACAGCAACAACGGCCGCCGACAACTCAAGCCGAGGTATAGTTGTGACTTTGGTTGGTGGAACTCTTGATCTTCCCATCACCAATGAGCAGTGGACTTCACCAGTTGTGCTTACTGCTCTGAGGTAAGTGCATATTCCATATCCAGATGCACTTGCATCAGAAAAATGATGAAGTTCGTAGTGCTGTGCCTTGAAGGTCGAAGGAATGTAGCATCTGTGAACCTTTACGTCTGCAAGGTTTCCCAGGTCACGCAACCAATACTCCCACTGAGGTCGAAGTCTGTCAGGTAAGTTATCATCCTGGCTGAGTTTATCTCGACACATTTGTTGCAAAATCTGCTTTCCCAGCAGAATGAAAGGTGACACAAACCCAAGTGGATCGAACACAGAGGCGACTGTGGCCAATACTCCTCTTCTGGTGAGTGGTTTGTCCTTAACAACTACTCTGAACTGAAATTGATCTGATGCCACACACCATTGTACGCCAAGTGCTCTTTCCATGTGTACTTCACCGAGTGCCATATCTAGCTCTTTGGGAGCTGCAGCGCATTCTTCTTTCGGAAGTGAAGCTAGAACTTTGGTGCTGTTTGAGATGAACTTGTGCAACCGAAGTTTGCCCATGCTGCAGAGTTTGCGTGCTTCATTAACCAGCTGTATTGCCTGATCTTCAGTGTCAACACTTGCTAGTCCGTCATCAACATAGAAGTTGGTTTTGATGAACTTGATGGTTTCTTCATTAAAACTTCCTTCCCCTTCAGCTGCAAGATGCTTGAGGCCATAGTTGGCACAACCTGGAGAAGATGCTGCTCCAAATAGGTGTACCTTCATCCTGTAGACAGTGAATGGAGTTTCAAGGTCACCGTTCTCCCACCACAAGAACCGTAGGTAATCTTGGTCACAAGCATGCACATGGAATTGGTGGAACATGCGTTCGATGTCACACATGAAAGCCACTGGGCCTCTTCGGAAGCGACACAAGACTCCGAGCAAGGTGTTTGTTAGCTCTGGACCAGTGAGGAGATGGTCATTTAAGGAAGCGCCTTGGAACTTGGCAGAGGCATCAAAGACGACACGAATCTTTCCGGGTTTTTGTGGATGATACACACCATGATGTGGGATGTACCAAACTGGTGTCTTGTCAATGTCTTGCTCTGTGACCTTTTCAGCATCTCCATGGGCTAAGATGTCATTCATGAATTTCTTATAGTCCATGTAGTACTGCTTGTTACTCTTGAGCATTTTTTCTAAACATTTGAGGTGATGAATAGCACATACCTTGTTGTTTGGCAGGTTCGGCCTTTCACTCTTAAATGGGAGTGGCATTTCAAAATGACCATCCTCCTTGTGCCTAATGCCGGCCTTCATCTTTGTTAAAAATTTGAGATCTTCTTGAGAGACCTTTGTGTCTTCTGGTGCTTTCTCAACAAAGTCAGACTTCAACATCTTTAGGACCTCTGTGGGAGAGATCATTTCCTTTATTTGAGTTCTGTAGACATAGTGAACCTTGTTGGTGAGATTTAAAGAGGGATTAATGTCAGGCACCACTTCCTTCACAATGACTTGGTGACTTATTCCGAAGGCGTCTCCATAATCGAGACATGGATTGCCATAACCCACAATACTCCATCCCAGATCAGTTCTTTGCACAAACGGCTGATTTTCCTTTCCAGACACAACCTCACGAGGAAAAAGTGCTTGGGGGCAGTTGTACCCAATCAGCAGACCAACATCACAGCTTTGTAGTGGAGCGATCTCACTTGCAATGCAGTCAAGATGAGACCATGCCTTAGCTGTTGCAGGCGATGGAATGTGATCTCGGTTTGCGGGAATAAAGTCTCTGGCATACGTCACTGGTAGGGAAATGGTCTTATTTGAGTAGAACCCTCTGACTTGTAGACCTGAGAACTTGCGACAGGACACAACTGTGTTTCTTGAAGACATAGTAGTGAGCTTTAGCTGAGTCGATTCACCTTTGATATGCAGTGCTTGTGCCGTTTCTTCAAGAATAAAGGTCGTATCGCTCTGTGTATCAAGGAGCGCGTACACAAGAATTTCATGCTCTGGCTCACCTTTGGTTGACACCCATACTGGAATAATGGAAGATGTGTGAGTGTCGTCAACATTCTGTGTGACTCTGTTAGAAGTCGCTTCACTTGTTGTTGGTGTGACACTGTTGTCTTGTGAGACATCTGCGTCCGTTTGTCTTGTCCTGTCACTGTTCTTGTGTGGATTTCTCCTTGTTCTGTCTTCCTTCGTGCGATTGTCATGAAGACATGTTGGATGTCTTTTATTACATGTGTCACAGGTTTCTCTCCCTTCGCAATCCTTGGAGCAATGACCAGAGTTCAGACAGCCAAAACATAACTTCTTGTCTTGAACAAACTTTAGTCTCTCAACAATGCTCTCATTTATGAACCTTCTACACTTAAGTAGGCTGTGACTCGACCTTTCACAGTACACACAACTAGCACTAACAGTGCTTTCATTTGAGTTAGTTGCTAGCACCTTTGCTCCATTGCCTCTGTTCCTTGTTGTTTTTGCCCCTTCAGTTTCACTTGGCTTCAGAGCAAAGAGAGATGTTATGGGATTACAGGCAATTTTGGCTTCCCGTGAGATGAAATCTATGAATTGGCTGAAGCTTGGAAAGGTGTGAGTCTCTTCTTGCACTTCTGTAACCTTTCTGTTCCACCTTGAAGTAAGCCAATCTGGAAGTTTTGCGAGCATTTTTTGGTTTTCATTGCAGTCATTGAGCACTTCAAGCCCCTTCATTTGCAACATGGCTGTCTTACAGCAGCAAAGGAAGTCAGCAAATGCTTGAAGTTCCATACTGCCTTTAGAGCTTATCTTAGGCCATGCGTCAAGTTTGTCTCTGAAGGCCTTTGCTACGAGGAAGGGATTTCCATACCTCTCTTCGAGAACTGTCCATGCTGCATAGTATGCAGACTCTGTGCCAAGCGGGAAGTAGCCTTCTATTGCCTTCCTTGCAGGTCCACTTACATATTTCCTCAGATAATAAGTCTTCTCTTCAGTTGGTATATTTTTCCTGTCAATCAGAGTCTGAAAGGAAATTTTCCAATCATTATATCTGATAGGGTCGCCACTGAATATTGTTGGCTCTGGTACCGGAAGACGACTTGCATTAAGAGACACTGCAAATGCTTTGACCAGATCTTCTGTGTTCACCTCTTGGTGCGGTGTCACATTTTGTGGCGAGGAACACCGTTTCATATGCTGGTCATTGTTTTCAGACTTGACTTCATTTTTATCAGATCTGTGGTGAAGTAGGTTGTATATTTCTTCATCTGAACATTCACTTTGTTCATACACTCGCTGTCGAGCCTTTGCTGCATTCAGCTTTTTTACAGTCTCAAGTCGCTCTACTTCTCTGCGCTTAGCTTCTAGAGCCTTTTGTCTTTGTGCTATTTCTGCTTCTTGCCTTTCAATTTCCTTCATATGGATTTCTTGTACAAGCAGAACTTGGAGAGCAGCCTCATTTGCTGCAACTTCAGCAGCTGCATCTTGTCTTTTAGCCGAGAGCCAGCTGGAGTGTCTAGAGGAAACCCTCGAATGAGAAGAGAGCTTAGTGTGGTGTGACTTAACACTCATCCTGTCTGAGGCTTCTAACTTAGGCATAGACTCAGTCTCCTTCCATTTTTCATCCCTTTGACTTTTCACATCTGAGGCTACGTATTTAGATGAAGACTCAGTGTCCTTCCAAAGTTCTTCATCTCTTTGAACCTCCGCATTACTTGGGCTTGGACACTTTCTTACAGATTCGATAATTGTCTTTGTTATGGCTTCACACGTATCATCCTTCGTCTTGTGTCACTATCTGGAGATTCAATACGTCTCAAGTCATCATAGGCTGCATTCACATCCTTAGAAGCACTCAAAACCTTGGAAACATGTTCTTGTAGCAGATCCTTTGAGCATTGACCATCTATAGCTCCTTTGGCATTCTTAATGACAACCTTCCACTTCTCATAGCGCACACTGAAACGATGTGCAGCCTTCTTTATGTGCTCACCGTACAGTTCTTTGCCCTTTTCCGTCAATGTACGGACTCGTTGGCTCTGTCGTGCTCTTTGTGAGGTAGTAGAAACATCATCAGCTGTGCCTTCAACTGCTTGTAGTTGCTCATCTGCAGAAAGTTGTTCCACATCACCCTTTTCACTGACTTCTGGATTAGCCTCAAACTCTGCCATTGTTGGAGGGGTTTGGGTTTTTTGTGTATCTTACTTAGCCTTAATGTAAAGGTGCAGCAGCTTAAATTTGATTTGTTAGTTGAGGAGCAAATGAATATTAATCTTCATTTACTGTTACAACTTTAAAGCACAGTAATTACTATTACTCCTTAAACATCACTTAACATGTATACTTAACTCACATTACATCTCTTCTCCAAGCCAGTAATACTGTTTCTTACAGCAACTGCTGAAGCCCACCATATGCACGATGCACAGGTTACTCATCACAACATTAACTTAACACTGTATGAATATCAGTCACTTGAACAGCAGAAATGTAAACAATGAGAAGGAAAGAAAAAAGAAGAAATATTCCAGTCCTTTGTTCATTTATAAAAGGAAACTTATCTTAAGTAATTTTACAGTCCTTTTCATTTTTATTTCTCTTTCTTGTGGTTAATTATATTGAGTCCTTTAACTGAGGCAACACTTATTGTCGGGGCACCTGAATTTCCTGCGGGGCTGCGTCCTTCATCTACCTGTGCAGAGCGGAGTTCTCACTGTAGCACCCTCAAGGATTGACGTACGCACGATGTAGTTATAAAACAGGGTTTATTCTGGTCTTGGCAACCCGTGAGAACTGCTCACGGACAAAACAATAAAACAAAAACATCACATCAAAATGCGCTCTTGTACATAGTGTCAATCAATCAAAAAAATCCTTAATTACAGAAAATAAACCATTTAAAATACACAAACCTTGTGAGCTGACATCCAGGAAGTGCTAAATAGAGCTTTATGGCCTTATTGCCTTATCTTCCATCTTCTTCGTCAATTATTTTCACTCTTTAAACAATATTTTCTCCATGTGTGGAGCTAACTGTGAGTTGCAGCATGCAGACACCATGTGCGCTAGCAAAAGAAAAGTGGCTGGGTGGAGACCCAAACAGCAAAGCTGTACCCTACACAGTTCACCACCAGAGGGCGCAAAGGAACAAAATCCAGACATACAGCTTAACAAATATCAAATGCAACAAACATCAAATGCAAAAGACCGTTACACATATCTTTGGTCAGGTGATAAGTGATAGCCTCCGTGATGTCTTTGTGCCTGCGGGAGTTCGACGTGTATAGGGAAGCGCTGTATAAGGTTCCCGTTATTGATGTTTGGGTGGTTGACCGGGACGGATTTTCTCCTGTCACTTTCTCGTCATCCCTGACGTGCTCTCCGTTGTTTTTTCCCTGCTAATTTTAGCATCACACGGCACAGCTTCTGTATCACGTGGTATAAGGCTCCGCCCTTGTCATTTGTTGAGCAGGAAGAGTGAGCGCTTGTTTTCATGCAGAGTACGTCCCGGATCAAAATGTGAAGGTTTACAAATCACCACTTCTTTAGTGAATATCATTTCAGTCTCAGACAATCTCGTTTCTCTTACAGAGGTTGAATGCACCTTCTGCGGATGGCGGTACCACACAGTGTGCGTGGACTTCCCCTGCACAGAAGGCAACTACAAATGCTGTGAGTGCTAAATAAGCAGGAGGAGGAGAGTCTGACGGAGCAGCAGAGGAACATTTTCAGCTACTTGGACTCAGCTCAGCCACTACAGAGGAAACAATGAGCTCAACACAGAAGGTGACAGACAGAGCAGGACCATATGACCAAAGATATTTATCACCATATACATTTGAACATTTGCCATAACGATGTAGCTGACGATAGAATTGACACCAGACAAAATACTTTACAGCTGCACAACTTTATTAAAAACCCATCAATGTATTTTCACTGAAACAAGCAGCTGTTGTTTATGTGCATTAAAGTTATATAAAAATGTAACAGTGCAAATGCAAATTCCTCGCTGACAGTTTAATCAAAAGGCGTTTCCAGTGGAAACTGGCCAACACATCCTGAGCATAACCATGTACTGTATAATATCCACTAAACTTCAGAAGAGGTTATACAGTCGTGGCCAAAAGGTTTGAGAATTGCATAAATATTGGAACCTGGAGAAGTTGCTGCTTAAGTTTTTATAATAGCATTTTGCCTGCACTCCAGAATGTTATGAGGAGTGATCAGATGAACTGCATCGTCCTTCTTTGCCATGAAAGCGAACTTAATCCCCAAAAAGCCTTACCACTGCATTTCATTGCTGTCATCAAAGGACCTGCTGAGACAATTTCAGTGATCGTCTTCTTAACTCAGGTGAGAATGTTGGCGAGCACGAGGCTGGAGATCATCATGGCTGTATCCCGATTCAGGTTCTGCAGCTTTAAAGTCCTCAAGGGCCGCGTACTCAAAGACTGCTAAGGCTGAAGTGCGAGGCTCGTAGGCTCGTGAAATGGGACGTCTAGCCTCCGTCGCGCTGCCCAGGTTGCCTAGCAACCATGATACTAACAGCTGGAAACGTTTCATACAGCTGTGTTTGACAGAAATGAAGGAGAACATATTTAGTTCATTTGTTTCTACATGAGCTCTGTGTGATTTGATGAGTATCTGAGGCTGAGACCACAGGACTGTGAAACATGATTGTTGGGCTTCATTTCTGTGCTGAACAGTCGTTTAAGATTAGCTGTAAATAACAATTAGCTGATGTTGTTCATGAGACTAAAGTCCTCTCACTGTGGTAATGTAAATATAATATGGCCAATATTACAGTTATTATATTGTTGGCATTATTACATTTGGCTCCATGCTTACATATATGTGTAAAAAGCAAATGTAGGAGCTGTGATAACTGTGTCTGATAGAATGAAGAGTAGACTGATATATGAAATATTCCTTTATTGGGTGAGAAAATCAGACCATGTCATAACTGCTGTAAGTCACACAGAATAGATATCAAAGCCTTAAACAGGCTGACTTCTGCTAAATGGGTCAAACTGGGCAGAAAGTCTACAAACACATAACATCCTTATAGAATATGATGTAACACTATAGATCAACTTAGCTCAGAATATATAAAGCATATAAACAGTTACAGCAATATGATGCAACAAACACAGCAGCTACTGATCCAAAATACTCAAAGCTTCATAGAACTGAAACCAACATTTATTTTTAGCTCCATTCTGCTGCTGATACAGACTTTAGGTTTCTGAACATTAAACTTGTTGCTGCCTTTCATAGTGTGTAACTTGAAGGCCCTGAGTACTTTCTCCCACACTGGAAACACTGGGATGATCACATTATTTGAACATTACCTAATAAGACTGATTCAGCACAGACAGTTATGTTAAACTTTCCTAGCAGTCCTTCACAAACAGGGAACAGTCTGTCTATTCTCTCCATCTGTCAGCTGCTGCTGGCTCTTCCTCCTCCTCTTCCTCACACACTGCTGAGTTTGTCCTGGTGGATCATCAGGGCTGCAAAGCCTCACAGATGATGTGCAGCAGTGGCTCCCTCAGTCTGTATCATATTACACAGTTTTCAACAAGCTGCAATTTAGTAAATGCTCGAGTTAAAAGTAACGTTTTGTAAAACTGTTACATTTAAAGCAACTTTTAAGTGGAATAAGTTGCCTTAAAAAATTAGAGAATTATTCAAAACTTCAATGAAGACTTAAAAGCCGATTTACAGAGCTTTTAGTTGTTGTAAATATTGTAAGACATGATTTGTTTTTGAAATTTGTGTAATGTGCCTCAATGTTATTGATATTATTATTATTATTATTATTATTATTGATTGCTTATATTTGAACAATTGTGAAACCTCACTGTGGATGTAAGAGTGAAATTATGTGGATATCTTGAATCCACTTTATTGTGTAATATTTTATGTGAGTATTTGACGGAAGACGAGCAACATCTGTTGTGGAAGCTAACGGGGTTCCTTTAGAATAAACAAACATAGGATTTATTATCACTAAATAATTATGTATAAATCTATACAAATTATAGAAATATGTAATAGGAAACAACAAAATAATCTAAATTATAAAATTGTGTGTGTGTGTGTGTGTGTGTGTGTGTGTGTGTGTGTGTGTGTACAATCAGGAGGGATGGGCATGATTTTAGTGTTTGAACAGTCATGAATTATCTTTAACAGCAGGTTGGATGTAATGTGTTAGAACTACCAGCAGGTGGGGATGAGAGACCTTTAAGGTGTTTGGTGCCACGCTCCACCTTCAGGTTTAAAACCAGTGTTAATGGAGTTTGAAGGTTGAGTTTGTTCCACGACTGCATTTCACTCACTGCCTCTGTTTGTATCTCTGTCACTGCAGGACCAACATGGAGCCAGAAGTCAGCGCTCTCAGGAGGCCGACAAACCTCAAAGAAGAAAGGGAGAGTAAAAACACACCTGTGACGAGTGTGGGAAGGGTTTTACTGTGAGGGCTAAACTAAAACGGCATCAGGTCATCCACACTGGAGAGAGACCGTTCAGCTGTGACTTGTGTGGAAAGTCTTTTTCCTTGAAGGATTCCCTAAAACAACACCAACTCATCCACAGTGGAGTTAAAGCGTACAGCTGTGATCAGTGTGGTAGAGCTTTTACTCGCAGTAGCCACTTACAGAAGCATCTAGTTACCCACTCTGGAATTAAGGCATACAGCTGTGACATCTGTGGAAAAACTTTCAGCCAGAGAGGGAACCGAAATATACACCTACGCATTCACACCAGACATGATGTGTACTGCTGTGAACAGTGTGGCAAATACTTTACAACAGACGCAGACTTACAACGACACATATTTACCCACACTGAGGAGAGACCTTATCAATGTGACCTGTGTGAGAAGACTTTTAAATCTCCACGTTACCTGAGAGAACACCAACAGATCCACACCAGAAAGAGACTCTACAAGTGCAGCTACTGTGAGGTATGTATTTATATTGTTATCTTGTCATTTTAGCCTGACTGTTTGGAACAACTCTGCTCATTAAACTGTGTTAGCATGTTAGCAATTCTACTGCATGGAAAAGCAGCTCTGAGTGATTATTCATATTTTCCTTTCAGTTATGATTTTAGTATTACTGTAGTATTATGGTGGTAGTATTGTAGTTATTGCAGCCCAGTAAACTGAGTGTGTTAACTGAAACAGTCAAATGTAGTTGGACGTCTGCAGAGATGCTCTTTATTTCAGGCGATGTTCTAGGATACAAATGTTGAAGGACTGACTTACACTGTCTTTGTGTCTTTGTTTAGAAGCAGAGCGACACAGATGGATCCAGTTCTCAACCCTGTCATCACTGTGGTGGTGGGAAAGACTTTCATTGTGACCTCTGTGGAAAAACTTTCAGTTGGCAAAAGACCCTAAAAGTACATCAACGTAGACACACTGGAGACAAACTGAAATACTGCAAAGAATGTGGGAGAAGCTTCACCACACCACGTGAGTTAAAACAACATGAACTGATTCACAGTGGGGTTAAAAAGCACCTCTGTGATCAGTGTGGGTCATCCTTCACCACTGCATGGAAGCTTAAATCACACAAACGAGTCCACACAGGAGAGAAACCACACAAGTGCAGACACTGTGACAGAAGCTTCTCACAGTCAGGTAGTCGTAACATTCATGAACGTACACACATGGAAGGAAACTACAGCTGTGACCAGTGTGACAAGAGCTTCAGGAATCTCAGATCATACTCTGCACACAAACGATCCCACGTTACTAATAAACTGTTTCACTGTTACCAATGTGCCCAAACATTCACCTCATTGTCTGCTCTGTGCAAACATCAGCGCGATCACTCAGGGCTGAAATCACTCCCATCACTGGATCACAGTGAATCTGAAGACACAGAAAGATCCTCTGGTCAGACTCAAAAAGCTTGAGATCAGGCTCCACAGAGTTCAGATAGAATCATTTAAACTTGTGTTGAACTGAACTGGTTGCTGGGCTGAACTTCTACATAATACAGATCTACATGGGATCTTCTTTTCTGTTTTTTACTGAGTCAGTTTTGTCCTTTTTTCTCTGTCCTGGTTTTGCTCGTCTGTAAATGATTGAAACTCAGTCAAATAGTTCATTGTTCTCCAGCAAAACGTTTTGGAAACTCATGTTTAACCTTTAAAACTCTGACATGTTTTAGCACACAAGGCTTCATCGGGGAGTTCGCTCATGATTGGACCATGAGAACAAAGGTTTTTAGTTCTTTCAAAGAGAGTCTTGGAGATGTTTGATGTTTCTGTTTTTCTGAAACCACCTGAAAGAAAAACTATTTTTCTTGCTTTATGTAGTGTGGAAGTTTTTAATGTTTCTTCATCTGTGATGTTCTTGAATGTGTTCACGTGAAGATGGTACAAATAAACTGTCCTTTCAGCTTTAGCTCCTAATTTATTCATTATTTATGGATGTAGCACAGCAGCCGTCTCTTGATTAACACATGGAGGGCTCGGGATCTGATGGTGTCGTCTCCCTAATTTGCCCACTCAGTAAATCTCACTCATGGCCAAGAAATTGAAATAAACCTTGTTTCCCTGCTGGATAGTGATCCACTGTAACTCTGCTCCTCCTTCCTGTTTAGGATTTCTGTGGCTGAAGTAAAATTCCCTCCATCCATCACTTATCCCAGCTAACCCAAAGTGAAATAAAGTTTTGCTCGTCTTAAAAAAGCATTACAATAATGGGCATTACCAATGCAAACTGAATGATACAGAAGATGAAAGAAGAGACTTTGATCAGTTAATAAAGCTCATGATCTTGATTCATTGTGGCTGCTACACAGATACTTCTGGGTCACTTCTCTCAGTTAAGATAAGATAACCTTTATTAGTCCCACACGTGGGAAATTTGTTTTGTCACAGCAGGAAGTGGACAGTGCAAAAGTTATGACGCAAAAATTAGAATACAATAAGAATAAATACAGTACACAACTGTACAGAATAGAATAAAAATAATATACTATATACAGTAGAATAAAATAGAATAAAAATATACAATAAGATAAAAATAGAATACAAATGCTATATACAACTGAGTAAAAATACAACGATGACAGAAAGGATTATTGCACTTAGTATTATTGCACATGTGTGGATGTGTGTGTTTGTTCAGTTAAAGTCTTTATTGTGGAGTCTGACAGCAGTGGGGAGGAAAGACCTGCGAAATCTCTTCGTCCCACACCGTGGGTGCCGCAGTCTCCCACTGAAGGAGCTGCTCAGTGCTGTCACAGTCTGCTGCATGGGGTGGGAGATGTTGTCCAACAGGGATGACAGCTTAGCCGCCGTTCTCCTGTCACTCACCACCTCCACTGGGTCCAGAGGGCATCCTAGAACAGAGCTGGCCCTTCGGATCACCCTGTTCAGTCTCTTCCTGTCCCCAGCAGAGATGCTGCCGCCCCAGCAGACCACACCATAAAAGATAGCAGAAGCCACCACAGAGTCATAGAAGGTCTTCAGGAGTGGGCCCTCCACTCCAAAAGACCTGAGTCTCCGCAGCAGGTACAGCCTGCTCTGCCCTTTCCTGTAGAGGGCGTCTGAGTTATGAGTCCAGTCCAGTCTATTGTTCAGATGAACACCAAGGTACCTGTAACTGTCCACAGCCTCAATGTCCATACCTTGGATGTTCAGTGGTTGCAGTGGAGAATGCTTGTGCCTGCGGAAGTCTACCACCAGTTCCTTGGTTTTACTGGCGTTGATCTGGAGGTAGTTCAGCTGGCACCAGTCCACAAAGTCTTGGGTCAGACCTCTGTACTCCTTGTCGTCCCCATCAGTGATGAGGCCGACTATTGCAGAGTCATCAGAGAACTTCTGCAGGAAGCACTGGGTGGAATTGTGGGAGAAGTCTGCAGTGTAGATGGTGAAGAGGAACGGAGTGTGACCAGGAGATATTTTATTTTGTATTCTTATGATCACAGTTATAATCAGAAGTATCAATCATTAATCATTTACCATTGTTGAACCAGTTGACAGAATAATCTTTGAATCACATCTAGGTTACTTTGACTAGAATATTAATCTACACAGATTATCAGTACTTTAATCAGTCTACTGTTGTTCTGTACTATTCTTGTTATTTGCTTAAAGCTGTTTCACAGTTCTGTAACCACTCAGAAGCCTGTGGGTCCTGTTGGACCCTGCCTTAGTTCTATGTTCAGTTCTGCACGTATGCCGGCCTGTAACTACATGCACGCACTTGTATAACACATGCACGTTTACATACACACTTAATAAGAATAGGAGGGTCGTCTGAGGACAGTTTTCTGATAGATATACTTTCACAAAGTGCACAATGTAATACACACTTGTTTTTCTCTAAAAACTAGCAGTTCATGTCCATATTAGGTAAACTCTCTGAACAGGCCCAAACTGTTATCATTTCCAGTAATATCTAACTGTGAGGGCGTCTCAGGACATGGTCCCTACATGGTCCCTGATTGACACACACACACTTACAATAGATATACACACCACACACACTGGTTTTCTCTGAGTGCTGGACTGAGTGGAAACATCTGGAGGCCATATAGGGGGAACTTTCTGAGTTCTGAGAACTGACTGATACTTATCATGTGACTTGACGTCATCATTGTAATAAAAACCTTGTGACGTGGTTGTTCGGGGGAGATCGGCTCAAAAGGCTTGTGATGCTCATCTTCCCCATATGTACATATGTATAATAAAAATCACTATTCTGACATCTACTGAGACCATGCAGTCGTAGTCTCTTCCTCAAAATCCGAACCATGACAGGAGCCAGAACCGTTCCCTGTGGGGCCCCCGTACTGCAGACGACCCTGTCCGACACACAGCCCTGAGTCCTCACATACTGTGGTCGGTCGGTGAGGTAGTCCAGGATCCAGGTAGTGAGGTGATGGTCCACTCCAGAGTTCTCCAGCTTGTCCTTCAGAACCGAGGGAAGAATGGTGTTGAAGGCACTGGAAGGCACCTCTGAAACCCGGTCCCTCAGTATTGGTGCCCTTCAAGGATGTGTCCTCTCACCACTACTGTTCTCCCTCTACACTAACGACTGCACCTCCAAGAACTCGGCTGTCAAACTCCTAAAGTTTGCAGATGACACCACTGTCATTGGCCTCATTCAAGATGGTGATGAGTCTGCATACCGGCAGGAAGTTGTGCGGCTGGTACTCTGGTGCAGACAGCACAATCTGGAGCTGAACACTCTTAAGACTGTAGAGATGACAGCGGACTTCAGGAGACATCCCTCAACTCTGCTCCCCCTCACCATATCAGACAGCCCTGTGTCAACTGTGAAGACCTTCAAGTTCCTGGGTACAACCATCTCCCAGGACCTGAAGTGGGAGACCAACATCAACTCCATCCTCAAAAAGACCCAGCAGAGGATGTACTTCCTGAGACAACTGGGGAAGTACAGTCTTCCACAGGAGCTGCTGATCCAGTTCTACACTGCGGTCATTGAGTCTGTCCTGTGCTCCTCCATCACAGTCTGGTATGGAGCAGCCACTAAACAGGACAGGAGCAGACTGCAGCGGACTGTACGAGCAGCAGAAAGGATCATCAGCGCCCCCCTGCCCTCCATCCAGGATCTGTACCTCTCAAGAACCAGGAAACGGGCAGGGAAAATCATCGCAGACCCCTCACACCCTGCACACAGACTTTTTGATCTGCTGCCCTCTGGCAGACGGTACAGAAGCCTGCAGACCAGGACCACCCGACACAGGAACAGCTTCTTTCCCCTCGCCATCTCCCTTCTTAACAGTTGACCTGTCACACTGCTCCCACTGCCAGACTGCAACTGCACCTTATGTACATTTGTAGTATTCATTCCACCTCATTCATTTCTGTATTTTATGTATATAAGTTTAGATTAGTTATTTATAGTTAGTTTACATAGCTTTGTGTATGTATGTGTAATGTGTATATATAGACACTTGTGTGTGTGAGATTTACATCGCTGTGCTTGAGAGCCACCATCTACCGGAACCAAATTCCCTGTATGTGTCTGCACATATACTTGGCCAATAAACACGATTCTGATTCTGATTCTGAAATCAAAGAACATGATTCTCACAGTGCTTCCAGCGGTCTCCAGGTGAGCGAGGGAACAATGTAGTTAGGAACCTTCCTCACCAAACTGACTGTTGGACCACACCCCTGGATTCATGAGAAATTGTTTCAGCCATGATTTCTCTTCCTGTATTTCAGAGTAAAGACTGAAGTGACAAATGGAAGCATGTTTAAAAAACACAATGTGAGAGAGACGTTGAGGTCCTTAGAAGTTACCCTGGGTTTTTTTGTCACCCTGCTAGATGTTACACACCTTGTTATTGGACTGATTTCTACTGCTGGACTACTCCTGCGGAGAGTAACAATACTCTTACTAATTAGCTCCCTTTCACACCTTTGGGGATATTTATTTTTGTGTTTGCAGCGCTGTGAGCCAGAACAGCGAGAGAAAAATCTGCAACAGCGACGAGCCGAATGCTTACGTGAATCGCAGCAGCTGCACATGTGCTACGCTGAATTAGAGGATATCTTTGCTCTGGATTTCTATTTCTACTTTTTCATTTCTATATGATTCTTCTTGCATCTAAACAAAGATGATTCAATTTGCTAAATGTTGATGGCTCTTCGTGCTCAGGTGTAAATGAGACGTAATATTTGCTCTTGGTTTGGTTCTCCTGTACAGAACCTTGCAGTACAACAGAAACCTAAAAACATTATTTGTAGTTGTTATTCTTAGTTGTTCTGCTGCCTAAATACCACAGGGTCTGATTATGAAGTTATTGAGCTGCACATACGTTACGACCTGCTTAAGTTCGAGGTCACAGCGTCTGTAGAGCAGCTGGAACATAATGAAGTCTACAAGGTTAAAGTTTTCTCTTCAGTTATTGTTCTTTCTGCTGCTTGGTTTGATGGATCTGAGAGCTTTTGTTTTTATTATTGTTATTATAATTATCATGAATATTTTACTCTCTAGAAGCTTTAAAATAGTGTTTGTGTTTGAAAACATTGATTTAAGAATTGAACAGAAACATCTGTCCTTCTGAAAATGGCCCAAAGGCACGGAGACAAAGTCAAAGGATGCAACCTGTAACTTTCTCTTCCTTCATGTCAGGACCATCATAGATGATTTATATAAAATGCATATAGCAACAGTAGCACTTTAGTTTGGACTTTATGATTTCTGTAACTGGAAAATATTATTTTGTTTAAAGACAGAAGTGACTGCATAGTTGCAACATCAAAGGGAAATATTAATTAATTAGCATCAAGTATATTTGTTGCTTAAGCGTTTGCACTATAACTTAAGTAGGATTATAACTTTTAAGGAAGGAAAGATTTCAGATATTTAGTTCACTGCTTCAGTTATTTTATATGAAATTAAAACATTTACGTTGGTCAATTATGATGCTCTAAATCAAATAAAAGTTTGAAAATAAATGATGTATTTTTAAATGCTGCAACAAATGTTCACAAAAAGTAACTATAATTAAAACCAGTTAAACAAAATCAAATGTTTGAATCATGCTTAACCAAATGCCAGGCTGGAGAGCTGAACCTAAAGTATACGTAGAAAGATTTCAACATCTGAGCAGTTTTTAATGTTTTTATCACATATAAATGTCACAGCAGTGGGTCCTGGCCCAATGCTTTGTGTTTTTGGTTTTCTTTGACTCTTGTTTTTTTTGCTTTTTGTTCTTCTTATTTATCAGGCTCTCAGTAATCTTAGTTCTCCCTCCCTCAGTGTTCATTTCAGCCTGTGTTTAGTTTCTGTTCCCGTGTCCCACGTTTCATCGTTTCATGTCGAGTCAGCCCTGTCTCTCTGTTTCCTGTGTCTCCCCAGTCAGCCCCGCCTCCCTCGGGCACTCATGTGTGATACAGAGTAATAAACCTGACTACATTTGCTGCACTCTCTTTATTACCTGTTACTTTAAAATTCATACACTAATTATGTCTGCCCATCTCTCTAATGTGAAGGTCAAAGGTCAACATCCCAGTGACATAAGAATAATCCCAAAGGGGCAAAGGCAGCGGTTAATTTAGCACATTTAGCATTAAGGGTACAGCAAGGATATACTTTTACTTATTGCGGCAGGGGTGTGGTCTCTGGCCTGCTGCAGTGGAGGCTGGTGGCGGGACGTTGGACGGCACAGGTGAGGGTGATGGAGCTCATGACTCTCCCCTTTATAGTGACGGAGGAGACTGGCGTGGGGGAAGCGTGTAGTGGAGGAAGCCGAGGAGAGAGCTGGTTTCTGGCTACAAAGATGGCGTCAAACCAGAAAAGATTGCTCGTGGTCAAATAATGTGTCAATCACCTGTGAATCAAACTGTGTGTGGCTCAGTTCATGTCACAGTGTTGTTTAGTATATCTTCACTTGTCTCACTCTCCTTCTGTTCTGTCCATCAGGACGATCCTCAGCGCTTACACAGATCCTCCATCGATGTTTTGGATCCAATCAGTGATCAGTTCTACGAGGAGGCCTGGATGTTCACCAGCGCTCGCTACACCTCCATCTACCAGAAGGTGAGTGTACTCCTTTGTACTCAGATTAACATTTTACTTCTTAAAATACATTTTCATATATGAGCTTTCTATTATTTCATGGGCCATTTAATCAATATTAAAATTACAAGCATATCAACAAAGGTGAAGCTGGTTTTTTCCACTTGCTGTCACACAGTCATGGAGGAATACAATAAATACATAATCAGTCATAGATCCTGAACAATGACATTAAAAGAAAGTCTGTGGCTCTAAAAACTAAACAGTATAAAGACATGCTCCAAGCTGCTGTTTCTCTCCTACTCCTCTAGGTTTTCCACTGTCGGCCATCCAGCGATGCTGGAGGGCTACCTGGCCAATGCTGGCCTACACAAAGAGGTCCCGGCTCGGAGGAGCTGAAGAAGATCCTTGCCTTCCTCGTCAGTTTCCTCTTCAGTTCCTATCCCAACAAAACCTTCTTGCACCTATTAGCTCCAAAGAGGCTATGGTGCCCGTGGAGGTCTGGACCTGAGGCCTGTGCTCATCACGTGGATAGAAAACACTCTGACACCATTCTGGAGGTCTGATGGGACTCTGACCAAAACACAGATGAAATAAAACTTGTGGCTGGAGCTTTTAAAATGACTTTTTCACCTCATAGATTAATGCTCATGATTGCATGGTAGCAAGACAGCATCTCCCCAAGGTGAAACTCTCAGGAGACAGTTACTCTTAAACTGTAATCTGGTTGAGACTACTTGAGGAGATCTTAGTAGCGAGTATGTGGATTTAGTCTCTTCACCAACAGCAGACAGACCCATGCCAAGAAAGCAGACATGTTCTCAAAGAAAGCCGAGAGCAGAGATTGGAAAAAGCTCAAAAGAAAAAGCTGCAGCTTCAGACGACTATCTGCCTGTAAGGCTGAAAAAGTCCAGTTACGCTCTATTTTGGAAAAGCTCCCAGTTTTGGTAACCTGGACTTTTATTTCCCCTCTTCTGCTACAGATGTTGACTGTGACCTCAGAGGCCAACTGGACCACACAGCTGCAGCAGGAGTGAGGGAGAGGAGTCTTCATCCAGCTTCAAAGAAAACATCCAGGTAAAGTGACGTGGATCAGCGGATAAAGCCGTCTCCACTTTCAAAGGAGATCCTCTGAGAGAGAGACTCTCTGAGCCATTTTAGCCTCAAATTATAGGACTTTATAGTACAGCAACACTTTTAAAGGACAAAAATAAGATAAACTGTGACTGTAATACAAACAAAGTATTGCATGTGTTTTTCAAAGTGTTCCTCCGATGGGCAGGATATCACTATTAGACTGTCCCACCAGCCAACTTCAACAAGAGAGCACAGCAGCATTCAGTGATCAGCACAGATGTTCCTCTAACACTCAGCATCTGATCCCTGTTGGTCTGTGTGCTTCTGCTTTTGCTCAGTTAGAAACCCTGCAGCAACCCCACCCAAAACTGTGTCTTCTTGTTGGCCTCAACGTTGAAGTGTCAAACGTCCAACATCTGGAAAGGAAACCACGCCAGTGTACTGTGATGTTTCACCAACATGTGGCAGACGCTGGTCCTGCCTTTCATGCTGACATCAGCAGAGAGCCCCGCCTACCTCAAAGCCTCCCCTGTCATGTATTGATCAGGATGATTATGAAGATGAGCGAGTGCAAATAAGACTGTAAAAGTCCACGAGCAGAATGTTTGGATGCTTTCTAATGATTCATGAATATCATGAGAGTGTTTGTGTGTTTTGTCTTTTCTTTGCTGACGTTTGTTACTAACAAAGACAATTTACGCTCTGTGTGTGTTTTCATCCTTACCAGCCGCACTCTAACTGCAATGAAGGAAACAAACTGTAGAAATGGTCGACTCAGTGACTTCATAAAATATTGAAGTGGTTCAGGTAGAGCCAGTTTTTAAATGACCATGAACACTGAGCGTATTGTATCTGTACAGCATGTTTTTCTATTAGACAGATTTGTAACAGAGGCCTTGCTCTCAGTAAGTTTGAAATCTGATTTCTTTTGTAATCTCTGATCTTTGTGTATCCTGCTCAGTTTGCATGCTGCCTGTAGGAGTTTCTGTCTTTGTATTTGAAGAGAATTCATTGAATATACTCAGCTGCTTCCCTTTGGTGCCTCACACATCACTGAAGTTTTTCAGTGTCCAGTTATTTGTTTTTAATAGCTGTTTGAATTCTCTGTATGTTTGACCCTGTAGACTGTTTAATGGACTGCTCGTCTTCCTGTTTGTAACCACTGCCTGTTTAGGACTAAAGATTTGGATTTTTGACTTTAACACAGCCTCTGCGTGTCGTCCCATTGTGTCCTCGTCCTCTGTGAATGTGTCACAGATGTTTCCATGATAATAACACAGCTTTCCCACAGTGGCTTGCAGCAGCATTTATTCACAGCACGTTTGAGAAAGGTTCAGATGAACTCGATGAGTTTATATTCAGAATGATTCTGACAGTGGGCCACTGTGAATTGTGATCTTTCATCAGGTCAATGTTTAAGTTCAGTATTTCAAAGCAGGAGCTATGAACAGTCATCATGTTGGCATTAGAATTATTATTATTAATCATTATTAATAATGTCGTTACTCATGTATAACTTTGATTAGTATACATGAATTTTATCAATAGTAAAAATAATGAATAATTCATGTATAACTTTGATTGTGTTTTGTATATTAATTATATTTAAATAGAGATGTTGACCCTGTCTCTACAGTAGCATCAGTGTAACATACATTATTGGTCCAAGCTGTCATAAATGGGGAGCCTGATCCTTTATTATGAAAACATGACGAGTATTTTTCTTGTCAGTTGGGAAGAAGTTGGTCTTTTTTTCCTTCTTTTTGCTCAGTTTGTCTTTTCTTTGATAATTGAAACTCTGATCAAACCTACTCATGTTCACAGCATGTAAAAGCAGCTGACAGTCCGTGGCATTGTTGTTTGTAGAGGTGCAGTGTAGTGGGAGCATAAATCAAAAGAAAACAGAAACATTTATGTAATAAAACATCTGAATGAAAATGAACAGGCCCTTTATGAACTTCAAAGGGATCTGAAAACAACACTTTTTAAAAGAGGATCTTGGGGTGTAGGTGGTCAAAATAGAAAACTGAGCTGAGACTCTAAGTTCAATCCGTCCATTGGTTTTTACTTAGGAGGAAGAAATGTCAGGCTGGTGCAGGCTGGTTAGGTGCATGTGGTTATCTTTACCTAAATGAGTTCACTTTGTGGCTGCCAGGTTGGGCAGAAGTACCTGTCCCCTGTTAGGCTTAGCAAGGTTCTCCAGGAGTTTCTCCATGGGTAGAGCTTCTAGCTCCTCCAGCACATCTGTGGCCGTGCAGGCTGCCACTTTCTTGGTTGCTCTTTTTACCCCACTGGTGGATGAGCTGCAATGGTCTCCATTTGTCCCATATGTGTTTACTTCTTCTTCTTCTTTTGCATATTAAACACATTATTCTGTTTCTATGTATTTGCTATGATTTGCTATTTGTTAAGTAACATTGCTTCACTCACTATGCCGGGTTTGTGTGTGGAAGCATTCAGTTGCTGGCAAATCAAACATTCTGCAAATGAAGCTGAATACTCAGTTACATGTTTCTTTACATTTTATTATGTTACAGATTAAGTCATTTGTTCTTACTTTGTTTGTCTTTTCAGTCTTCATGAGGGTCAGGTGTGGGGAAACGCCCGCCCGCCATTTCCTCATTTTAAAGTCAAACCAAGTGGAGGGGTTTGTTTGTCCATAGAGATGCTTCCTTTTGTTTGTTTTAAGGTTTAAATGGATTTGTTGAATGTGTTTCTTTTCATCAATACTGCCATTTAGTTGTGTAAATGTGCATGTTAGAAGTGTGAAGAGGTTTTGTGTTTAGAAATGTATAGAAACCAATCATTTACTGACAGCATGTCTGATGGAAATAAGTGCAGATTATGTATGAAGTCTAACTGCACACAGTAACTGTGTTACAATAAGGACTTAACAGCGCCCTCTGCTGGAGTGTTTCAGTACTGCGTTAACTAGAATACACCACCTCCTCCTCACACCACCTGCTACAGCTCTACTCTTCTATGACTACAGTCATCCACAGCACTGATGTGAGGTCACATGGTTCATATGTAAGGAGCACAGCTGACCTCAGGTCAGTTTAATGACTGTGAGCAGCAGCTGTGTTATTGTCACTGTGACAGGGAGACACTCTCAGACACAGCGCTCATGTCAGCTTGTTCTCATGCAGGAGGATCAGGAGCTCCATGTTTGTCTTTCTGTTTGAATCATGATGTGTTTGTGCCATCAGAGTCTGTCATGAGTACTCAGGGTTTCACAGCAGCTCTTCTGGATGCTGACGAGGACTCCAACCTCATGTTTCACCTCTCTGAGCTTCTGATGTCTGTGAACACTCGTGTTTCTTCTCTGGGCTCATCTGGACAAAAACACCTTTCTGTGTTTGGCTGCAGCCTCATTCTGACTGACAGGAAGTGTGTTATCCATGAGCTGCACTTCTGTGAGGAAGTTTCCTGCTGTGTTTCCTGTCTGTGGACAAACACGAGTGTTCCAGCTGAGGACTTGCTTCCTTCCACCTGTCCATACAGGACATCACGCTGTCTGCAGCTCTGTAAATGCAGCTGCAGGTCCTTCCACGTGCTGCTCTGTATTTGTGCAGTTTGTAGTGTGTCCTGGGAAACGTAGCACACATGGTGTTCTTCTGCTGTTTCCTCCTTTCACTGAGTGTGAAACACTGACACTGTGCTGTTGTTCACAGAGGGGAGCTGATTCTAGCTGCAGCTGGACTCTGTCATCTAACTGAATGTGTTGGTGCTGATCACGGGGCTCTGAGGGGGGAGCAGCAGGAGGACTCTGGATGCTGACGTCAGTGTATCTGTGGAAGCTCCCACAGCGTGTCTGTCATTCAATATTGTGCTGTATATTGTATCTATGCAAAGATGAACAGACTGTGTGTTCACTGGTCTCTGTGCTGCAGCTCTGATGTCATCATCACTCCCTCCTCCACCCTCAGCAGTCCCAGCATGCTGCTGTGGTGCACCCCACCCTCACTCTACACCTGAGCCACAGACCACACCCTCCACCTCAATATACACCACAGTTTTCTCTGCTGTGGAAATGAGATCAGGAGGAAATCATGGTTATTATTATTTAATAAACACTCACATTAATGTGGGCTTATTTGTTTCATATTAGAAACATTAGTTGAGTGTTTTTAGTATAAAATGGTGAAAGTCCCTTTTTTTGCTCCTCCCCTCACCTGTGGATGGACGCTGCTGTTACCGTGGTGACAGCTTGGATGTGTTTCAGTCCTGCCTGGTTATCACTGCAGGAATCTTTCACATTTATTACAGGTAATAACTCTGATTTTTCTGTGTATTATGAACCAAATGTATCCTGATACACACAGAGATGGATGAGCAGAGGTTGTTTTTGCAGTTTATGTAGTTACTATGGACTTAATGCAGACATATTATTAAAATTAGGGCTATAACAGTTGTATTGATGTATAGCAACTTGAAATGCTCCCACAAATGGCTCCACAGCATGTAAAAATATAACAAAAGCTCTGGCGGACTTGGTTCTGTGGTCAGTCTTAAAGGGTGAAGTTAAACTCTGTAATCTTCACTGTGTCACAGAGTTCAGTGAGTCCCGTTATTCACAGTATCAATCAGATCATCAGAGAACAGCTGATCAGCAATCAGTGGTGCCAACAGCGCCTCCTGTGGTGAGAGGATGCAATAATGCAATGTAGCATTTTTCCACTCAACACTTGCAGTCATGGAAACTGTCTGTTGGATCTGTGTGACGTTGCTTTCTTGGTTAGAGTTCCTCACAAATGTCCAGATGATTCTTCTAATGAGGCGTCGACCATGTTTGCAGCTCTTTGGAAGAAAACGTCGCCCTTTGCCATCCTTACTTTTCTTTGACTTCTTCAAATGCAGCTGAACTCCAGCTGGTATTTTCTTGGACTTTGCAGCTGTTTCTGGTCATCAGTTCATTCCTGCAAACCTCTGAAGCTGAACAACAATGATGCTGCATTGCTGGCTGATCCCAAAAGGTTGATTCTGTTCATCTGGACGTTTTCAGAAACGTTTGCTCACTGATCAGGTGACTTCTTCAGTCTCAGCTGACTGCAGCTTTACAACCTTACAAACAGCACATTTGCACAATGACTGAAAGCAGCAGCACCTGATATATATGATACTAATATAATACATATACATATATAATCCATACTAATGATGAAGGAACTGAGCTCACAGTCCATTGTTCATTCAGTGAACTACTCAGTTTATTTTGGGCCTCAGAAATGCTCACTCTGTTTGTACATCACTGTCAGCAATAGACTCATTCTGCTGTGTGAACAGGAACACATGTGACATCATTTCCTGTTTATTTTTGATGCAGCGTTTTATCAAATTAGAGCTGCATGAAAAACAAAAACAGCTTCTAAAAGTTTGACATCAAAGCAAATCTAATGTCTTTCACCAAATTCCAGCAGAATCTTCACCAGGACCATAGTGATAGATGTGATAGTTTTCATGTTTCATACAAACTAAAGTGATACACCTCATATGCATTTTATTATTATTCAGGACACCATTACAGACGACACTACATTCAGTGCTGTTTCATTGTTTAATGTTTTATATTAAAAAAATATTATAATATTAATAATATATAATAATATTTGAGCCAGCCTGGCTCGATGTGCATCCCTGAACCTGTGCAAATGTATTTTTTTATTATTTAATTTTATTCTCAAAATATTTTATATTTCCTGGGGGTGGAATTCCCCTAGGTGGCACTGTCATTTTATTAATTTAATAACCCAGCTGACCACTTGCTCACATACTTGGTGGTGGTCGACAGGATGCACATTTGAGATTGAGGGTTGGTCTTGTAAATTAATTGTTTTATTTTGGCAGAGAGCATAGTTCACCTGTTTTGAAGACCTTTTTAAAGTGATTGATTGTAGACAAGACAGCAGCATTTAGGTTTAGGAGGAATATTAACATGATTTTAGCATTTTGCAACCCTAATTTTCCCTTGCTTTTGGTTGCTCTAGCGCAAGAGGAACTGCAGCAACTTACGGACTTGGTGGCACAGTTAAGAGCAGATAATGAGCGGATGCTTCGGGATGGCAGCACTGGTCTGGTTTCTGGTGGAGCGGCTTCAACCTCCTCTGTAACTGCTGGGTGTTTGCCAGGTGTTAGTCAGGCCACTGTTCTAGAGCGGTTGGTGGTGGTGCCTAGGGACCGTAAATGCCCCATGTTTAATGGAAAGACATGCATCAATATAGCCAAATGGGTTGAAGAGGGTTCAAGCATGCATGTGTGCCCAGCATCTGTCTGTTACTAGAAGAAGAGAAACAAGAAAACACCCACTAATATTCCCTAAAATGTAGTGTTTTGTTTGTTTTATTCAATTCCAAATATTGTGTAACAAGACGAAACTGCAAACATGAACGCAATTTTTTTCTCACTGTTAACTATCTGAAGCCTTTCAGTTTCAGTTTTATTTGTCATATGCAAGTTAGCACAGGGTCAACATTGCAATGAAATATATTTGACGAGCAGAAGACTCAGCAGTACAGTACAGTACAAAATAAACAGCTCTTTCTGGTACGCCCTTTCTCGCCAGACACGTGGCAGCACTTTTGCTACAATTTTGTTTGTATTTAACAAAATAAAAATGCAAGCATAAGAGTACACATTAGTTTTTGAATGCAAGTGAAAAATGTTTTTTTTTCCAAATAAATCTCCCACTGAACTAACACAGCCAATCCCTAAACACGTTTGCACTCTCTTGTCTGAACCGTGGTAAGGAGACCTGTGGCTAATACTTATGGGTTCCGTGTCGGGCTTGTAGCCGGGAACTAGCACTCTTTTTGGTTGCAGTCGTCATTATTATATTCACATGCTTCCATCTCCCGTTTCTGCTCGGTAGCACCTTGTACATTTCGACTTTTCTCCCTCCCTCAAGCTCACAAGCACACACAGCGGGAGGGGCAGTCTCACACAGTCTCCCTGCAGCACGGACTACACCGCCCATGAGGCTACAGTCTTAAAGGGCCATGCCTGTAACACTCTGCCGCAAGTTTGAGATCCCTGATCTAGGGGGAGAAGCAAGAGAGGAGATCAAGTTTCGCTCTAATTCAGAGCAAATGGACCCTGCTCGGGTGTTGACTATTTTGAAGGAACTGTATGGTAATGCGCAGTCACATGTCACCCTGCAGCAGGCTTTTTTTTCCAAGGAGACAGCAGGAGGGAGAGACTTTGCAGGAGTTCTCATTAGCACTAATGGCTCTGATGGAACCAGTTAAACAAAGCACACCTGATGGCATGCGCGGTGCAGAAGTGCTTCTCCGGGACCAGGTGTGGAAGATGTTGTTGACAGAACCCTCCGCAGGGAGCTCAAACAAGGGGCATGAGCTACAGGAGCTCCTAAAGCACGAGGAAGAGCAGTTAAATCAGCTTGTGCTTGTGCGGGAGGTGATTATCACCCCCCTGCTAGAACCTTGTGAGCTGCAGAGCCACCGTTCAGGTGGGGAGTTCACTGGCTCTCCAAACAATAGGATTGGCAGGTTAATACCATCTTTGTTAGATTTTGTATTGTTGATTGTCATTTATGCTTAGAAATATTTAACCATGTATGCTTAGAGGTGTATAATCAGTTGTGTAGTGGTAGTCTGTGTGATCTTTAACAGACTACAAAGCCTTGGTGTGTATTCCATACTAGAATGCACACCCACAGCCAGGGAACATGGGAGAGATCCTATCTTCTCCTTATTGATATATGGTATAGCAAACACATGTATATCTCTTTAAGTATAAGAGCCTTTTGTTCAGATGGACCCGCTAGACTCCTGGCACCAGCTTTGGGGAGTCTTCACAGGGTCACATCTTGACCACACACACACACACACACACACACACACACACACACTGTACTCTTTGTGTGTATGTAGACGTCATATGTTAATGAACCTATGCATATTCATGTAACCTCAATAAAAGAACAGTGGTACAGGAGAACGGAAAGAGCAACTGGGGTCAAGCGAAGGAACGACGCTCTGTCCGGTCTCTCCCATGCACGAGTAACATGAAGAGCTTGCCTACTTATGTCTTGCTTTGCGGTGTAATTATATTGTCTTCAACGTTCCAGCGGATAGGTACAAGCTACAAACCTATCATCTGTGTTCAGGGCCGGCCCGTGGCATAGGCTGTACAGGCAAATGCTAAGGGCGCCATCCATCAGGGGGCATCACGCCGAAGTTCAAGCTACAAACCTATCAATCTTGTCCAAAGATTGATGTTGTGATTGGTGGGGTATCTGTCCCCTGTCTGGTGGATACTGGTTCCATGGTTTCCACCATCACCGAGGGTTTCTTTTTGGCGCATTTTGCCCCGTGGGGACAGGAACGTCTCCAGTCGTATATATATATTGGTTTTTTAGAGCTCAGTGTACTCCTGTGTGGCAAGGAAAGGCCCTCTTGTGGGATCCTCATAGTTAAGGACCCTCCTGATACCAAGCCCTCTGTCCCTGGTATCTTAGGAATGAATGTAATCCATTGCTGTTATCAAAAGCTGTTTGGGGCTTTTGGTGGCTCCTTGTTTAATTCGCCTTATGTGTCACAGGCAGCGAGACCAGTTCTGGAGGCCCTACATCAGTATCACCAGTCTGCATCCCAAGCCCCAGAGGACATGGTCGGTACCGTCAAGGCACGAGGCCTGTGTGGCATGCGGATACCTGGTGGCATCATGCAGCTGGTGGCAACCACATGTTCTCAGCAATTGTCAGGTCAGGCTGTGCTTTTAGAGCCTCCTAAGTCCAGGTTGCCGGCTGGGCTGCTAGCCTCTCCATGTTTGATCCAGATGATCTCGCATGACATGCCTCTGCTTGATGACATACCCGTCCGGCAGAGGTACAGGCGAATTCCTCCTTCTGATAATGAGGCTGTCAGGACCCATATCAACCAATTTTTGGAGGCCCAGGTAATTAGGGAGAGCAACAGTCCTTATGCCTCTCCCATTGTTCTGGTCCGCAAGAAGGATGGAAGCCTCCATCTGTGTATTGACTATCGCTGCTGAATAGCAAAACGAGGAATTATGCTTTCCCCCTAACTCGCATCGAGGAAATTCTGGTTTTCTACCGTCGATTTGGCCAGCGGGTCCAACCAGGTGCCAGTTTCTGAGCAGGATAAGCCTAAGACCGCTTTCTGTACACCGTTCAGCTTGTTCGAGTGGAATCATATATCATTTGGGCTGTGCAACGCTCCTGGTACATTCCAGCGCCTGATGAAGAGGATGTTGGGGGATCAGCAGTGCCATTGTGTTCTCCTCATCAGTCTCTCGGTATTTACAAAGGTTTGAGGTGGTACTTGCATGGCTGCAGCAAGAGGGACTCAAGGCCAAGCTGGAAAAGTGTGCCTTCTTCCAGCAGAAGGTCTGCTATTTGGCCCATGTCATCTCCCGTGAAGGGGTTTCCATCGATCCGGCCAAGGTTGATGCAGTAGCCAAGTGGTGACGTCCTTGTTTTGTGTCAGAGCTGAGGTCATTCCTGGGCTTCACTAGTGTTAGAGGAAAAATGATTCTATGTAACTTTACCTTCTTTTAAATGTACAAACTGTGTTCAAGATAGGTAGTTTAGAAGTGTCTTTCAGATTTTCCCAGCAAGGACATATTGTTTCAGATTGTTTTATCTTTCTCCCAGCTCTCTGCTGACGAGACTAGCGCCACATATGGAGTTGTTTATTTTATCTGTTTATTATTTTCTTATCCTGTTCTCACTGTATTTCCTATAAAAAGTGCCAAGCCTCTGTTCACGACGTGAGTTGTTCTCAGCAGCTCACCCGTGTACACGTTTAGCAAAGAAAGTAACTTTGTCTCATTGTGTCTTTATTTCTCCTGGGTTTTTTACAGAGTTTTCCCCCAACATTTCTTGGTCCTTCGGAGCCGGAGCGCCTCCATCGTGTCCCATCTCCGTGACCAGTCCACGTTGTTCGCCTGTCGACAGCTCACACACCAGGTGTGTGATAAAAGACCAAGAGCGTTAAATTCGGGTCTTGGCCAACGTCTTAGAAAGCGACCCACGGTGGTGGGACCCGATCGAGGTGGACCAGACCCGGCGACACTGACCAGGTAGATACAGACACACTGACACAATCTTGTGTAAAAGCGCATTTTAAATTCAGGGAATTTAAAATAGCGGAAGTAGCTCGTCGACTGGTAGCTCTGGGAGCTCGTTGACTGGTAGCGTAGCTCGTCGACTGGTAGCTCTGGGAGCTCGTCGACTGGTAGCTTTGGAGCTCTGGGTAGCTCCCCTAGCTGGGTCTAGACTGGGTCTAGGGAGTAAGTAGCTCTGGGAGCTCCCCTTATCATAAGGGTTCCGGTCGCGCGCGCGTCGAAGCTGTGAATGTGAGTGTGTGTGTGTGTGTGTGTGTGTATTGTTTTAATTTACGGAGCAAGCTGAATTTTCACGGTCCAATAAGAGACTGAGCTGCTTCTACTGTGTTTTCTTTTACTGCTGTTCACTGACGTGCTGGTGAGTTGAGAGAACGGTCGAGTTCCGTCTCGTAAAGTTCACACCGCTTTCGGAACTAGTCCGAAAGTCGAAGGGCGTGTGAGCAACCACTCTCGTCTCTAATACCAGCGAAGGTGATAGCAGCTGTATCGTGTATATATACACGATAATAGTAATATGTATATTACTTAAACAAAAATAAGTAAATACATAAATAAGATGGGTAATCAAGCAAGTGAAATTAAAACTCACTCCTGCTGACGAGCAGTGGTGAGAAAAGAAAAGTCCAGACGCCGGACAAAAACAGTGTCTGTAAATTGAGAGATTTAAGAAAACAAAATATAAACAGTCAGAAGAACAGAACTCAACTGCCAGTTTAGTAAAACCAGAAGACGAGACACTGTGCAGTGCCCACAATCCTTTTAGTAAGCCATCACCCATTCCTGCAGCCGCATCTGCAGCACCACTCATATCAGGAAGAACATAATAATCCCTTATTAAGTGAAAACTAGAGATCAACGTAGTTTGAGGTAGTTTAAAAGGGTTGAAAACAGACCCCACTGAGTAGATATAAATATAAAAAGTACGAAATAAAGATAAACAAAGGGAAAATTACAGTAGAAATTATCTTTAGAGTATTTGAAATTAATAATAGCAAGGATAACAACCTGTAAAGTGATATTAACAATGAAACACAGTTGGCATGATGACCATGCCCACAATGTATAAAATGGATATAAAGCAAATAATTCACACAAATATTTTAATGACATAAATAAAGTATATTAAGGCTGTGTCACTGTTCAGCCAAGGACAGTGTGTGAAAAGGTAACTGTCTCCATCCTGGGAAAAGGATGATACTGCAGGTCATCTGAAGCCCTATGATGGATACAAAATAAAATATAAATAATATAATAGAACTGCCTGGTCCGCCATGCAACAGAGAGAACAAATGTGACCGCAGATTGGATGAATTCTAAATTATCTGTTTGCTGAATAAGATGATCCTAACTAACAAATTGGCTCAGTAGTAGTATAATGGTACACACTAATAAAACATTATAATATGCTATTGCTGTTATATAAGACAAAGAGGATAATATTAACAATGACATCATATTAATATGAAGAGGCACCTTAGTCGGTTATGATGTGAGGTGGATAATTGTTAAGCAGTAGTCTGCATCAAGCTTAAGGTTTGCTGAAACTCAGTGTAATGACATGTGAGATGAAGACATACAGAGAATAACTAAACTAATGAAGTGCATAGAGGCACTTGACCAGCTTGAAACCTATCATTCTAGCATGACACATTGCTGAGATATAGAGCACACCTATAATAACAACCAATAAGCAAAACCCTGTAGACAACAGCTAAAACTACAGGATTGAGAAGCTGAATTAAATATGTAGACACTGCTAAGCATGTTACACATTTTCTTTTCTTTTTATTTATCTGTTTCTTTTCGAGCAGAAGCTGCTGTAACACACCCAAAGAAAGACTCTAGGTCTGACCAACCGTTTCAGTCATGGGCAAAAAGATGTCAGTCAATAAAATTCTAAAAGATAATTTATTGACGAAAAATATATCAAGAGATAAAAGATAAAACAGTCCAGTGTCCCACTTATGAATTGTATAAAAACACACAGTCCCAAGGCCAGAGCCAGCTATGCCACACAGCCAAGTTACACTCCACATGTTGCCTTTAACAGGGTTAGAAGTTGTCCTTGGAGACCCACCACCCTGCAAGCATATAGTCAGTGATCACTCAAGCCTCTGCAACCCTGCTGCCTTTAGGCTGTGGCATATAATAGGCCCTGGACTGCACAGAAAGACAAAACGACACACTTAATATAAAATTCATAGCGCAAAACCCATCCATCCCAAACATATCTGATTTCGTCACATTACATACCTGCACAGAGAGACAAAACGACACAGCAGTGTTTGTAGTGTGGGCTATAAGTAGACCAGTGTGTCAGTGCAATCAAGTACACTTGCCTCTAACTAGTCCAACGCCATTCCAGCCATTGGCTCACCAAAAATGTGACACACACAAAACCACTCCCAACCCAGTGCAACTTGACACAATAATATGGAGCTGAATTAACACAGGCACATTAGTCTACCATGTTACAAGCTGCATGCTATTAAAAGCCAACATATGCAGATTCTGCCTTGTTCGGGTGGCAGCATTTTTTCTTTTTTCTTTTGTGTCCTGACACGTTTATGTTTTTGTTTTTGTTTGATTATTTTGTTGGTTTTGGAAACAAATTTAAACGAACTTGTGACAATACTTGAGAATCACACTGACACAGTGATTAGGCATATGATTGGAAAATGCCTAGGTTTAGAGCTGTGAGCAATGCAAAGTTAAATATATATATGTATAAATGGGAAACAACCCTAACTTGAAAGTTTGAAATGTGTGAGATCCATGACTTGTTTGAAAAACTAGAAATTATCTAAAAATGCCTTAAGTGAAAATGTAGTGTTGCATCTATTCTCCCAAACCAAGACAAAAAAAGAAGCAGCATTCTGTAACTTAAAAATAAGGCTGACGTGTTGACAATAGACTAAAACACTAATTCGCAGGTGGCTATCAGGAACAGAGAGGCGAGCAAAGTCACAAACACCAAGGCTGCAGACAGCCACGCAGAAACAGCAGATAACATAGAGACAACGCCTGCTAGAACCGTGGACAGGAAGGTCACTTCACACGAGATTGTAGGAGTAGGCCACAGAGAAATAATGCAAAACAGTTTTGAGGCAGCCACTTAAGAACTTACAGTTTTCAAAGGACAAATTAGTTGTAAAGTCAGCTGCAGGCCACACAACTGTACAACAATTAACTGCCCCTTTAGAACTAGTACATACAGCAAGTGGCCGCAGGTGCTTTATTAAATGCATATGACCCGTTGTGTCCAGTAAATTTGCTAGGTAGAGACGCTCTGACAAAACTTAAGATAGCAGTCATGGCATTCTTTTTTGGTATTACACCTGAGTGCATGCTAAATGACACCCGCCACATCCACTTTCCAGAAACCGACCGAGTATCACAACATTCTGAGATTTAAACAAACTCCAGGCCCAGATCCACCTTATGATCAGCAAGTGTGGAAGCTAGGAGAACAGCACTTGACCTTACAGCACAGGCCGAAATTGTGTAGGTTACGCAGTGACCACAGATAGTAGAATAATAGAAGCAAAACCACTTTCTTGTTCATATTCTGCACAGAGCGCTGAGCTGTTAGCTGTGATTCGCGCATGTGAAATACACAAAGATAAACAAATAACCATTTATATAGACAGCCAGTATGTTTTCTCTGCTGTGCATCATTTTGCAAAAAATTTGGAAAACCAGAGGAATGATTACACCAACCGGAAAACCAGTTCAGCATGCCAACCTCTTACAACGCCTCTTTCATTGCTACAGGCAATAACTTTGCTGGCAGAGCAGCAAAACAGGCGGCACAAAAGACAAACATCACATTGATGGCAGTGAACACACATCAGATTCCACTGGATGTGTTGAAAAATGAACAAAAAGCAGCAAGCACAGCCGAGCAGGCAAAATGGCTAAAACACGGAGCAGTTCTGACAAACGACTTAATGATGTGTTGTGGCAAGCCAGTGTTGCCAAAATTCCTCCACAAAATGGCGGCATTAGTGACTCATGGCTGTACGCATTTGTCATCGGGGGGAATGACCTGTATTGTCAACTCTCATTTCTACACTGTAAATTCTACACTGTAAATTTTGAAACATCAGCAAAACAATTTGTCAGAACGTGCATGACGTGTCAAAAACCTCACCCTTTTCACACAATCCACATGGACCTTATTGAGCTAAATGAATGCCAAGGGTAAAAATATGCCCTAGTGGTTATAGATGTATTCTCAAAGTGGCCAGAAATCTACCCAGTGAAAAAGGCAGATACATTTTCAGTAGCAAAATGTATGTCTAAGTTGTAGGAAAATAAAGAGATGATTGTAAATGATGTCTATCAAGTGTCTTGCAGATTACAGCCCGGTGACTGGGTTCTGATAAAGGTGCTCCAAAGAAAAAACTGGAGCGCACCCAGGTGGGAGGGACCACATCAGGTTCTCCTCACCACGCCCACCGCTTGCAAAATTGCGGAACGACCATCTTGGATCCATCAGAGTCCCTGCAGGCGAGTAAGTGAAGCCATCTAAACTCAGCCGACACAGGCTCGCCCAACTGTTGTGATCTCGCCCGGTGGAGGGAACAGCCTTTCTGGCCGGGGGGTCTACTCACGACAGGAGGGTGTGTCCTGTTGTCATGAGGTGGTGGCTCCTAATAACTGCAGCGGCCCTGACCCTGGCCGGGCTCCTCATCTTTGCTTCCGTGAGGGACAACAAGTCACGCTATCTGAAGAAACGGCAGACACTGTATGACAAAGGAAAGTACACCACGTTTCCCCATGGCTACGCCACTAACTTCTGGTGGCAGCTTATGAACACTACAGCTCACCTGAATAATAAAACTGACTGTTATGCATGTACCCATATGGCCCCTATCCTCACAGACGTCTGGCCTGTGGCCGTACAGCATACCTGAAGATCGCAGTTGGTGCCTGTTGGGCCTGGCAACACATCCAGGCTAAGGTACTCTTTGGTCCAAGGCCAACTACAGCATCCCAGCAAAAGCAACCTGGAGGTCATCATCACTCACGAATGTGAACTGTTCCGGACAGACCTACCTACTGACCTGGCCCCAAGTCTCAGACCCACTGCCTGATGTAATTCTACTGAACAAGCTGAACGCATTACAACTGCCAGTATGTGTGATGAACAATGGATCGCGGGCAGTGGGGGAGCTGCCTACACACCTATGTAAGTACATATACACTTTCTGCCCACCGAGGAATGAGAGGAAGTGTATGGCCTGTTCAATCAACGAAACCTGTGCCAGTAACGCGATGCTGATGAGCCTCAACTGTCGCCCCGACTACAGCTACCGAATGCCACTACAAACAAAGACTCAGTACCAGACAGGATGTGCACGGACGGCACCCAGCAGTAGAGGAACCAGAGTTTTGGCTGACTGGTACTTCCTATGTGGCAATAAGGCTTATCTGTCACTCCCTGAAGGTTGGGGGGGTCTGTGCGCCCTGGTGCAATTATCAGATCACGTCTTCTTCATGCAAAGTATTGCACATCACCCAAGCAGCCGACAGAGACGTGAAATGGACATCGCCTCACCCAATTCTTTCGGCATTACAGTGGACACTGGAGTGCCGGGAGAGTTTCGCATCTGGGGAGGAGGAGTGAAATTCTTACAGAGCTTGATCCCCGGCATTGGAGTTGCCGAGGTGCGGGATCACGTGGAAATCAACCGATATGCTCTGCTACGACACATCAACTTAACTAAGACCCTGGGAACGGCCTTAGCAGGAGAACAGCAGGCCATCAGAACGATGGTGCTGCAGAACAGACTGACCCTGGACCTGCTAACAGCATCACAAGGAGGAGTTTGCAAGCTGATCGGGGAGACATGTTGCACGTTTATCCCTGATGGATACGAAGCTGGAGGAGACATTTATGAAGCTTTGCAGAATTTGACCGTTCTGCAACAATATGTCACTGACCACACACCTGGAGCAGCTACAGCACAAGGCTGGCTGGACTGGCTGTTTGGCGGTCCATGGCTGGCTGCTGTAACAAAACCGTTTGTCCTTCTAGGTCTCATCATGATAGCACTGCTCATATTACTGTTGTGTGTGTTGCCATGTCTAAGAGTAATGATTTCAAAGATGATAACAACTACAATGACTGCTTATGTTGCCGTGCCTCAAGAAGAACAGCATCCCGTTGCCATTCTGTTAGAGGAACTTGTAATAGCTGCTAATAAATGACGTGGTGATTAAAAATGACTTGTCAAGTGATCATGCACTGATTAACACATTAGTAGTTTATACATGTACAACATAAGGTTTTCTTATTCTTTTATTTTATTTTTTGTAGTTTTAGTTTTATTATTTTTCTTCATTATTACTTTTATACTTTCTTTTATTGTATTTTCCTTAATTCTTTAATTCTTTTATTTGTTTCAGTCTTTAGACCACATGATTTACATTTTTGCTAGGCTCACAATTTAAAACTTGCTAAACGTACTTAATCAATGACTTTTTTAGATATTGTTGTATACATTTAAAATAAGTTAAAACAGGAGGGAATATGTTAGAGGAAAAATGATTCTATGTAACTTTACCTTCTTTTAAATGTACAAGCTGTGTTCAAGATAAGTAGTTTAGAAGTGTCTTTCAGATTTTCCCAGCAAGGACATATTGTTTCAGATTGTTTTATCTTTCTCCCAGCTCTCTGCTGACGAGACTAGCGCCACATATGGAGTTGTTTATTTTATCTGTTTATTATTTTCTTATCCTGTTCTCACTGTCTTTCCTATAAAAAGTGCCAAGCCTCTGTTCACGACGTGTGTTCAGAAGGGTTAAAGAAATCTGAGCTGGCAGCAATCACTTCAGAGTGTCGGGTCAGGACACTTGCAAATGTTCAGATGTGAGAGGAACAAACAGGCAGAGTCCAGGAATAAAGTTGTCATTCTTTGTATTTTCAATTGAGAATGTGCCCGCAGCTGGGCGAGATAGAGTGTGTGTGTATGTGTGTGGTTTCTGCAGACAAAGCATAATGATACAAATCAATTAGGAATCAAATTACATAATAAACATAAAGATATAACTGAGGTGTACTCAAGTACAGCATATAGCTAAATAAGCTGACATTATACTTCAGCCTGGTTACATAAACTTAAAGTCAGACATTATGCATTAACACACCGCATACAACTATGCACTGAAGGCAACTTTACATCGGTTTATCATCTGTTACACAGAGCACAGAATCAACAACACGATAACAACGAATCTCTCTGCTAGAAGCTAATTAGCAAACAAATCTGTTATGCTAGCGAACTGCCACTTGTACATAACGTCACTTAAACAGAAGCAGAAACTGCTGGTAAGTCATCAAATACACTCATGGCTGAACACCAACATAACTGAGTGAAGTAAAACATTGACTTACGGTCTTATGAACGCACACACTGTCCGTTGTTTGGCTGCCGTTTGTCTCTGAACTAAAGTTGCGGACATACACCCCGATGGTGCATTCAGGGGGCATAGGAAATCCCATACACAACCCTAACCCTTTTGTACAGCCGCCCCCAAATTTGGTGTACAAATTTGACCTTGATGGAATGTCCTCTGCACCTAAGCAGAATCCTGGGGTAGAACAGGCAACCTGATGAGCCGGGCCACCGGGCGAGTGTAAGTTCGGTCCTTTACTCGAACGACTGCAGCTCTGACACGATCATCGGCCCCCGGTAGGATAGTTTTCACAGTTCCTACTTGCCAGAGCGCTCGTGGGGTCTGCTGATCAACAATGAGAACCACAGATCCAACTGCAATGTTGTCTGTGTCCTTGTGCCATTTCTGCCGTGGTTGCAAGGTGGGCATAAAATGCCGTATGAAGTGCTTCCAGAATTGGTCAGCCAGGACTTGAGTGTGTCTCCATCTCTTACGACTGAGCAGCTCGGATTCTGGATAGAACACTTGGGGTAGAGAGCAATCTGGCCGCCCCATCAACAAAGAGTAGGGTGTGATGGGATCTGGGTCTGCGATGTCTGAAGAAACATAACCCAAAGGCCTGGAGTTGAGTATACTCTCCACCTCAAGCAGGACAGTCCTCAGCACTTCCTCTGACACTATCTGCGCTCCCAACGTGGTGCGCAGAGCGGTTTTCACAGATCGCACCTCTCTCTCCCAAGACCCTCCAAAGTGTGGAGCACTAGGGGGATTGAAACAGAATCGGATCTGTTCTGCTGCCAGTTGCTGTCTAAGATCTGGCGTTAGGGCAATGAATGCTTCTTGTAGTTCCTTACTTGCACCTCGAAAGTTGGTACCCTGGTCTGAAAGGAGTTCAAACGGCTTCCCTCTACGGGCTATGAACCGTCTGAGTGACATCAAGAAGGAGTCAACATCCATGTTTACCAGCAGATCCAGGTGAACTGCTCGAGTAGTAAGACACTTGAAAAGGATGCCCCACCTCTTTTCTGTGCGCCGACCCACTTTAATGAGCATAGGGCCGAAGCAGTCCATTCCAGTCGAATAGAAAGCAGGTCGGAAGAGCCTCAAACTTGAGGGCGGCAAATCTGCCATTTTCGGGACCTCTGGTTGACCTCTCCACTTCTTGCATTCGGGACAGTAATGCTGATGTCTTCTGACTGCTTCTCTCCCCCTTAAGATCCAGTATTTCCGGCGCAACTCAGCGAAAACACGTTCAGCTCCCGGGTGGTTGAGCTTATTGTCACATCGCTGGATTAGAAGCTTCGTAACTGGGTGAGCAGGCTCTAGAAGTACAGGGTGTAGTACCTCAGGACTCAGGCCTTCGCATCTGCGGAGTCGACCTCCAACTCTAATCAAGTCAGAAGCCTTGTCATACTCAGGAGCGAGGGTAATTAGCCTGCTACTGGATGGAATCAGCTTCTCTGATTTAAGTAATGTGAATTCTCTCGGGAAGCTCTCCATCTGAGAATGTCTAAGCAGGGTCAGCTCTGCCCTTTTAAAGTCATCAGCATCAGGGTGACTGGTGTCATTAGCCGCCCCGTGCATCAATCGAGCAGTGGCTTTCAGGAGTTCCTCATATGTGCTGAACTGTTTGATGTCAGGTATCGCTGGACTAGCGGATCCAGTAAGCAGACCACAGAACACTGGCTTCTTCAGCTCCTCCACTTCCTCCTTAGCTTCTCCCACCGGTGCTTGTGGCCAAAGGCTGGGTGGCAGCTGAAGAAATGGTGGCCCCCGGCTCCAGCGATTCTCACCAGCAAGCTGAGCCACAGTTTTCCCTCTCGTGATATCGTCTGCTGGATTGGTTCCTGAGTCCACGTACCGCCAAGATGCTGCAGCAGAGAGTTCTTGTACCTCTGCAACTCTGGTTCCCACAAAGACTTTATATCTGCATGAATCTGAATGGAGCCAGTTAAGTACTGTAGTCGAGTCTGTCCAGAACACCACATCTTGGATGTCAAGGGTCAGTTCTTTCTTCAGAACAGAAGCCAGCTGTGCTCCTGTAAGGGCTCCACACAACTCTAGCCTTGGAATTGAAAGTTGCTTCTTGGGTGCAACTCTCGATCTCGCAGCCAAGAAAGCCACCTGGACCCTTCCTTCTCCTTGGTCGGTGCGTAGATATGCCACAGACCCATAGGCACGCTCAGAGGCATCACAGAACACATGAAGGCTTCGATGGCTGTGACTACAATCCGAGCGTGAGTCAGTGTAGCATCTCGGCAGCGTTATCTGTGAGAGCTGGCTGAGTTCACTTTCCCACAAACGCCAGGCGTGGAGCAGATTCTCAGGTAAGTGAGGATCATCCCATCCTCTTTTCTTGTCCCAGAGGTGTTGCACGATGACCTTTGCCCTGGTTGTATATGGAATAAGAAACCCGAGAGGATCATACTGCTGGGCGAGCAGCCGATAAATGTTGCGCATTGTTGGCTCTGAACTGACGCTCTGCTGATGCTTGTACCGGAGTGCATCAGTCTTACAGTGCCATACGAGTCCTAGAGTGCGCTCTTGCGGATCGGCTGACTCCTGGGAGAGCCAGAGAACGCTACCCTCTGACTGGGATTCAACTGGTAGGTGGCTGATGACCGTGTGGACATTGCTAGCCCATTGTCGTAGTTCAAATCCACCCTCCAAGAGGAGAGACTGCAGGCGATCCACCAACTCCTTGGCTTGGCCTTCTGATGGGAGGCTCTGCAAACAGTTGTCAACATAGAAATTACGTTCTATGGACAGACGAGCATCCTCTCCTGGCTCAGTGTGTTTCTGGACATGATCTTGAAGTGCAAAGGTGGCGCAGCACGGACTGCATGTAGTCCCAAAGGGAAGCACCTGCCATTGGTAGATGGTGGGTTTTTCGTCTACCTTCATGTCTCGCCACAGGAAACAGAGAAAGGGTTTGTCCTCATCTAGCAGACGGACCTGATGGAACATCCCTTTTATGTCACTGCTGAAGGCGACTGGGTGTTCCCTGAACCTGAGAAGGACTCCCAACAGGCTAGCTCCCAGTGTAGGCCCTGGAAGAAGGCAGTCGTTCAGGCTCTGACCCTTGTAGGTGAAGGAACAGTTGAACACTATCCTGTCCTTCCCGTTGTGGTGCACCATGTGATGGGGGATAAACCACGAACAGTTACTCACTGCGGCCTCTTCCGGTGCAACAGCTGTGACGAAGCCAGCCTGCAGCAGTTTTTGGATTTCCCGAGAGTAGGCAGCTGCCTTCTGTGGTTCTCTGGCAAGTCGTTTCTCTGTACCACGAAGCTGGGCCAAAACTGCCTCTGGTGTAGCACGAAGAGGGGGAAGATTCTTCTTCCACAGTAGTGGGGTGGCATAGCGATTTACTCCATCAATTGTTACTCGAATTGTCCTTTTCTCAAGTCTCTGAATGGCCTCAGCGTCTTGTCGGGACCTAGTAATGAGCCGCTCACTCCGGTATGGCAAGGTATCCATCTTCCAGAGTCTCTCCACATGGCTGAAGAGCTCAGCTTCTGGTGAGGCCCCAGAGGTGAAGAGACACTGCTGTGGGGTTAGCCGCTGACGTAGGAATCTCGATGGACCCTGTAAAGTCCATCCAAGTCGGGTGTGCACAGCTGCAGGTCCACCTGGAGGACCTAGACGTACTGGCTCCACAGGAGTGAGAAGATGTGGATTATCTGACCCAATAAGCAGAAGGGGCTGTACTTCCTTTATGTCTGGCAGTGGCAGGTGTTTAAGGTGACGGTACCGCTCCTGTAATGCTCTTATCGGGTAACTATGGCGTGCTAGGCCAAGTTCCTTTGCTGTGAAGGCTCGGTGGATCTGGAAGGACTTGTTCGGCTGTGAGGCAGGAGAAATGGAGAATGACACAGCAGCACCATGGATGGTACAGCTATCTTGACGGACAGTGCGGAGTGCTAGGTCCTCTGCTTCCCCGTGCAGCCCCAAGCAATCAGCCGCTTCGTGCAGAAGTATGGTACGCTCTGATCCATCATCCAGTATAGCATAGGTTTCAACCATCTTTGTACTGCTCCTAATGATGACACGACTTAGCTTGAGTAACACCTGACTGCTATTGGTTTGCCGGTCTACGTACAGTGTCTCAGAGGTGGAACTTACTAAGCATGTGCTTTCCTCTGGTGCACTGGTTGAATCAGAGGCTGTAGCATCTGGGCTGGTATTGACATCATGAAGAACTTCAAGATGTCGGCGCCCACATGGTTTACACTTGGCTTTGAGGTTACACTTAGCTGCTTGATGATCACGGGCGCATCGCCAGCACCTCTTATTCACCTTGATCCACTCTGTCTTCTGCTCCTTCGACAAGAGTTTGAAGTTACTGCACTGATTCAGGTAATGCTGCACTGTATTACAGAATGGGCAGTACTTCTTGGGCCTTTCTTGTGTCGCTGACATGTCACCTTCCATCTTTCTCCTGGGCTCACTACCATGGAGAATGGTGGCAGCCTTCTGAAACTTATGCTCAGGACGTCTCTCCTTTCGTGAAACTTGCCTCTCCCTGTCAGAGTGGCCACAATATTGGTCTCCAATTACCTGGACACGCACCTCATACTCAAGCCATTCAGCCAGATCAAGCAGTGTTGGTATAGGAGTGTTGATGGGATTGACAAATCTCTGGAAATTTGCTCTTAGGTCATAAGGTAGCTTAGCTAAGAGGCGAGATACGTGTGAGCCACACCTCAACTCTGTCCGACCTTGTTCTCCCAACTGGTGTAACATACCCACTAGCGCACGGACTTGTAGTGCGAAAGACTTGAAGGCTCTGATGTCACCACTCCTAATGTTGGGTCCATCCATCAGTTTGGTAATCCTTTTTAAGGCCAGATGTTGAGGTTGCCCATACATTTCTGTAAGTGCTCTCATGGTGTCAGCAAATGGGAATGGACTGTTACTGTATGAGTCAGCTACAAGTAGTGCATCTTCACACTTAAGGTGATCTGTCAAGATCTGGAACTTGAAGTGTTCAGGAGCATCAAGTGGAAGTATGTTATCTAGAGCTAACTTTAATCTTGCAAACTCACGTGGGTCCTCGTGCACAAGGTCGGGGATCGTTGGTCGAGGTCCACGATAAGTCTCTATCTGTTGGGCTCTGCTGAGAGAGAGTGGTGTCTGAGGGCACCCACCTGGTTGCAGGCGATCGGGTGGACACTGTCGGCGGTCATCTGGATAGTTACCACAGCGCCTGTACGGATAACTCGAATCCTGATACCCATATCCATAAGGAGAACGATAGTGACTGTCAGGGCAGCTTGGGTGACCAGGGGTAGGATACCTGTCATCTTGTCTGTAGTATGGATCATCTTCATAGCAGGCCCCTAGCTTTGGCAATCTAGGAGGAGTGGCAGGCTGGCTGCAGTTCCTGTGGCGACGAGCATACACCTCATCAACCCTTCTTTGTTCTGCATGATATGGTGATCGTCCCCTTGCTGCTGACGCTGGAAGTGGAGAGGGCCTCTCACCTGGTGTCATTGGTGAAAGAAAATCTTGAGATTCAGGGCATGAGTCGACTGAAGGTGATGGTGACTGTGCGCTGCGCTCCCTGTCAAGATCTGCGTCATTTAGACTGTGGGTGAGCTCCTCAATCAGGCCATGCTGGCTGTCCTTTGGATGTTGAGACTCATCCCCAAATGGCACCTGTGGAGCACTTTCAGGCTGATGTGGGCTCTTCTGACCTTTGATTGGCACCAGCTTACTAGTGTGGGCAGGTGTGGTTGACGTCCCATCCTCAGACCGTGATGTGGCATGCTGTGGAGCTAGTACAGGTGAGCTAGAGATCAATTCTGTCAGGCGTTGCACATCTAGTCGGAGTTGATTGTGTTCCTCTTTCATATGATGAATATATTGGAGAATTTCAGGTTGAGTAGAATGCTTGCCCTGATCATCATGTGAGAGTCGGTTCTTAGCGAGGTCATCCACTTCATAGTTCTGGAGGTATGATGGCAGCTTGCTATGTCTGTGCGGACGGTCAGACTCTCTGTATGGGTATCGGCCTTCCATTCTGAACATATAAGGCTGAAGCAGTTGCTCACATCCGGCTCGAAGGACCAAATGTTCAGAAGGGTTAAAGAAATCTGAGCTGGCAGCAATCACTTCAGAGTGTCGGGTCAGGACACTTGCAAATGTTCAGATGTGAGAGGAACAAACAGGCAGAGTCCAGGAATAAAGTTGTCATTCTTTGTATTTTCAATTGAGAATGTGCCCGCAGCTGGGCGAGATAGAGTGTGTGTGTATGTGTGTGGTTTCTGCAGACAAAGCATAATGATACAAATCAATTAGGAATCAAATTACATAATAAACATAAAGATATAACTGAGGTGTACTCAAGTACAGCATATAGCTAAATAAGCTGACATTATACTTCAGCCTGGTTACATAAACTTAAAGTCAGACATTATGCATTAACACACCGCATACAACTATGCACTGAAGGCAACTTTACATCGGTTTATCATCTGTTACACAGAGCACAGAATCAACAACACGATAACAACGAATCTCTCTGCTAGAAGCTAATTAGCAAACAAATCTGTTATGCTAGCGAACTGCCACTTGTACATAACGTCACTTAAACAGAAGCAGAAACTGCTGGTAAGTCATCAAATACACTCATGGCTGAACACCAACATAACTGAGTGAAGTAAAACATTGACTTACGGTCTTATGAACGCACACACTGTCCGTTGTTTGGCTGCCGTTTGTCTCTGAACTAAAGTTGCGGACATACACCCCGATGGTGCATTCAGGGGGCATAGGAAATCCCATACACAACCCTAACCCTTTTGTACAACGTGAGTTGTTCTCAGCAGCTCACCCGTGTACACGTTTAGCAAAGAAAGTAACTTTGTCTCATTGTGTCTTTATTTCTCCTGGGTTTTTTACAGAGTTTTCCCCCAACAACTAGTTAGTACCAACGCTTTATGGAGGGATTCCCCACGTTGGCGTCTCTCTTACATCAAGTAGTGGGTAAATTGGCTGGCACAAAGTCAAAGATAGGCTTGGGACAGGCTTTATGTGATGCCTGGACACCTCAGTGTGAGGGGGGCTTTAAGGCTTTGAAAGCAAAGCTGGAATCCCTCCGGTGCTGGCATGTGCCAACTTAGGTGCAGTTCTGTCCCAAGAAACAGAAGGTGGTGTTAGGCCCGTGGCTTATGCGAGCCAAGGTCTTTGACCCCATGAGCGCAACATGGATAACTACAGCTCCATGAAGCTGGAATTTCTCACACTCAAGTGGGCCATGGGTGAAAAATTCTGAGAGTACCTGCTGGGACAGAAGTATGTGGTCTTCACTGACAACAAGCTAGGTGCCACTGAGCAGATGTGGGCATCCCAGCTGGCGGCCTTTGACTTTGAGATCAAATATCGGTCGAGCCACAGCAATAGGAATGCTGATGCTCTCTCCCGACAGTATGAGACAAGCTCCAGCTTGGCCGAGGGGTGTGTTGCCTGGGATTTCCGTTTCGATTGTGCTTCAGCAGGCTCCGTGTCCAGTGGTGTTGCCCTCAGCTACTCAGCTAGAAATTGGGTATTCCCGTCTCATTCTCCTGGGGATATTTATTCAGAGGTGGGTAGTAACGAGTTACATTTACTCCGTTATATTTATTTGAGTAAGTTTTTGAAAAAAATTTACTTTTAAAGTACCTTTTTTGCACAATACTTTTTACTTTTACTTGAGTACATTTGTGAAGAAGAAACGGTACTTTTACTCCACTACATTTGCAAAATTTGACTCGTTACTTTTAAAAAATAATTAGTTTAACACATTAGATAACATGCCGCCAGTGGAGTTTCCGGTAACTTTTTTACCAATCAGATGTGGCCATGCAGTCACATGACCAGTTTGAAACTGTGGCGGGCAGAGCGGCCCAAGCGTTTCAAAGTAGTGGACACACGGAAAGAAGAAACATTAAAAACATGGTAGAGCCAGTCGTCTACACTAGAGCTGAAGAGGACACCCTTGGCCTTACATACAAAGGATGTTTCGCTTAAAAGCAGTACAAAAGAACAGCTGTCTTCAGTGAGAGCCAAAACAACAACTTTTCAGCATGAAACAACTCAGCTCGTGTAACCTGAGGAAACAGTAAGTTTTCTCTAAATATCTTTAAGCTGTGGTTAGCTGGATGTCAGTCTTATGTTGCAGACGCTGTGTCGAGCTGGAGCTGAGAGTCATATTTTCGGCGCTACGTTGTAGTGAGATAAGTTTGTGGGTATTTTGTGCAGCTTCGGCTGTCTTTTTAACTGCTCGCTGGTTAGCTAGCGTGAGCTATAAGCTAACAGCTAGCCTGGTTAATGACGCTAGAGCTCCACGCACATGCAAACAGCTCGTCTCTACTGCTTTAACTGTTAAAACAGAAGGCAATACTACGGGTGACAGGGTTTATTATGTCAAACAGCAGCTTGTTTAGTTTAAACAGTCTACATTAAGCTGGGCAAACACTGTGCGATTTTTTTCAGTCGCATTATTCAGCTCTTGCTCAAACTGTACAATTGAATCACAGGGGTTAGAAGTTCATAGGTCACGATGCAGGGTCTCACACTATACGGCCTGATGCTCTGATGCGACCTGAGTGCTCAAACTGTGCATTCATAACATGAAGCTTATCATACAAAGTCTGTCTCTCATTCTCCCTCTCTCTGTCTTTATTATGTGAAACGGCACTCTTTCACTCACACAGACACACACACCACCGCCGTCAACTTTGCTAAATTACTAATGACAAACATTGACCAGGCAGCTGTGATTGAGCAGCAATGTCCATCCAACTCTTTTCATGGTTGTTGTAGTCGTGATAATTTTGTGAGGTCACATTGAAAAGCCTCGGATACAGAAGCGTAGAGCTGCCATCCAGGCAAAAGAAAAATAGAAAAGTGAAAAGTATATTGTTCTAACAATATACCTTTCACGTTTGAACAATATAATATCACGTTATTACAATATACCGAATTATCATGTTCGTACAATATAAATATTATATAGGCTACATCGCAGCTCCAGTCACACTTCCATCACCGTCTTTCTCGTCTTTTCCCAGAGTAACAGCCAAACAGGAGGATCTATTGGAGAGCACTGCTTAGCTCGGAACACATTCTTATTTTAAACTTAATGTGGAATTCATTGCAAACTGTTTGTGCGGGATATGAATGACAAGATTTTGTTTTTCTACAAGAGTTAGTAAAAACCATCCCCAATGTGATCAAATCTTCTTGCCAAACATCTGCAGCTTGGCAGTGTATACAGCACTATAATGACCAGAGCTAATTCTTTTGAAAACCATACATCTTTCCACAGGTCTCAACTTCATCAGACATCACCTAGACTCAGAGCTGGATGAGGCCAGCATAAACAACAGCCTAACCGACTAAGATGATGGATCCATGGGGTCAGGAAAGCCTGAAGCAGGGGAGCTGCAGAGGTACCTTTCATGTCCATTCACTGGAGGTGTGGCTCTATTGCATGGTGTTCCTCACATCAAGAAGCTGTTGATCAAAATCAATACAGCTCTTCCTGCATCAGGAGCCTGTGAGAGACTTTTTAGTCATGCAGGACTCCTGTTCATTGCCAAACGGTCACAGCTTCACAGCAAGAAGCTTGAGAGCCAACTGCTGCTGAAGCTGAACCACCATTTCACTGACTGAAGAAACGATTTATGGTAAAGTGAGCCATACACATATGTACATCCACATAGTGGAACTTTGCATTTGTCTTTTATAATTAGTTTTACTCTCTTTTCAGTGCTTATTTGTGAGTGTAGTTTTTATTTGAAAGATTTTCATTCTGATGTTTGTATCGCATGTTTTTAGTGTTTTCATATTACATTGTGTTAATCCGCTGTCTATACTTAAGGGTATTTTAGTATACAAAGAACATTTTATAGTTTTGTTAGAATGTCTATTCCTGTGGAACTTTAGCACAGATGTTTGTGGGTTTTTTGTTTTGTTTTTTTAAATTCCTGCTGTCCACCTTGGGAATAAACTTTTCCTGATTATACCTGTTGCATCTCTGTGTCATTTGTTTCTGATTTACTTAATCCCTCTTGTATTTAAAAGAACCACCCCTAGTATGACATTCTGACGCATCAGCTGTAGTCTATTGTGTTGAAGTTGCCTCGTTCTAATGTTTTCTCTGAGGCTGCTCTAAATGCGAATATATTTACTGTGGGTTTTGCTTGAAAAAGCTTTACGTTGTGAAAAACTGAAATCTTGAAATCAGAATTGTTGTGCCTTATTTTGTGGATCTTTTTACATATATTCCTTTTGAAAATACTAAAATTTGTATATTTATTTATTTTTGTTTGTCTGATAGCATTTATTTATGAAATAAATCGGACATTTCAAACAGTTACTCGCTACTTACTCAGTACTTGAGTAGCCTTTTCACTAAGTACTTTTTTACTCTTACTCGAGTAACTTTTTTGACAACTACTTTTCACTTTTACTTGAGTAATAATATTTTAAAGTAATGATACTCTTACTTGAGTACAATTTTTGGATACTCGACCCACCTCTGTATTTATTACCACGGAAGCACTAGCTGGTAGTCGGGCCATACGCATGTCCTTGTGCAGTTGAACATAATCCACGCTTTTAGTTGAAAAACAAACAGGCAAAAACCTCCCAGAAGTTCTGAAGCCAAATGGGCTACTTTCCTCTCTCTCTCTTCCTTTCTATCGCTCCTCTCTCTCTCTCCGCGCTTGCCCTTCACTGGTACGTGACTGGGTTAATTGGGAACCCACCTGCACATTGATTGTAGGGCGGCACTGGTCCGTATAAAGGGAAGACGGTCTTCCTTCTGCTTTATTCCTCCCACTTCACTGACGAACCATGAGGATAATAACTGACATAAAACCCAGGATAAAGAGTTTGAGTGAATGTGGTGTTGAAGGTGTGGAGGTGGATCAGAGTGTCAGAGGAGACTCTGTAGAAGGACAGAGTGCCAGCAGGACAGTCCACATACACTGCTGCTCTGTTAGAGACAGAGGAGGAGGAGGAGGAGGAGGAGATGGATGTTTTTATCTTATTGTGCCTGACACAATGAGGACGTTCATCAGAGCAGTACAGACTCCAGGACTGATCATTCCATCCAAACACACAGTCATCACTGTCTCCTTTCTTTCTGATGCTTCTGTAACTCACTGATATATAAACGTTTCCTCTCCACTCGACCTCCCAGTAACAGCGACCAGTCAGACCATCTCTACACAGCAGCTGAGAATAGACATCAAATCTGTCTGGATGATCAGGATATGACTGAACCTCCTCCACATGTGTCACCTTCCTGTTGTTGTCAGACAGTTGGAGCTTTGTGTTCACTGTGTTTGTGTCGATTGTGAGTTGACAGGAATCTGATGGAGAGAACAAACACAATCCAGCTGCAGTTATTGATCCATCATCTGTTCATTGATTGACACTTTGATGATGACTCCTGACATGATGAAGATGGTTGAATGTGTGCTGCTTTGTTTTCATGAATCCCATTAAAAACACACTTACACTTCCTCAGACCTGGTCTCAACCATCGGACTCCAGCAGGCTCCACCCTGAAAGGAGGAGGGGGGTCAGAGCAGCACAGTCAGCATGCACACATGGACATTACATGGCTCTCATACACATACTGTTCAAATCAAATCAAAATTTATTTATAAAGCACAAAATAAAACAACAGTGTTGACCATAGTGCTTCACAGTCAGTACAAACAGAGACAATTAAAACAAACAATAAAAGGGGACAACAAACAATACGTAACAACACAACAAGCTAGACCAGCCAACTAGTCAGAATCGAAAGCCAAAGTAAAAAAATAAGTTTTAAGACATGATTTAAAAGACTGGATAGACTCGGCAGTACGAATATGAACAGGGAGGTTATTCCAGAGTCTAGTTGCCACGGATGCAAAGGTCTTCATTCGAGACCTAGGTTGTGCTAGGAACCTGTGATTGGACGATCTAAGTACTCTGTTGGGATTGTATAAATGGAGTAGTTCAGAAAGATAGCTGGGCGGTAAATTATTCAGAATTTTCAAAGTGAAGAAAAGAATTTTAAAATCTATGAGATATTTAACAGGGAGCCGATGCAGTTTGGCTAAAATTGGAGTTATGTGTTCATGGATTCTCGTACCTGTTAAAAGATGCGTCCAAAAATACTGTTGGACACTGACAAAGGAACAGTCCAACATTTTCACAAATACACACTTCAATCCACATGTGGATCACACGGCTGATGTCTAGGAATAATCCTGGATCTGTCACCACTTTATTGAATGGAATAGGACTGATTCAAACTGTGCCCTTCATTATGTTTATATTCCTCTTCTGTTTAGCTGGACAGGACACTTCCTTCCTGCCTTTGCTACCAACTGGTTTTCTCCTCTTGGAAACACACACATTCAATATGGCTGACACTCAATTAGGTGCACATAGGCCACTATCTCAGGTACAGTACACCTGAGGCCAGAGGTGGAAGTACTTCAGTAGAATTTTCATGTATTTGTACTTTATTTATTTTTGTTTAGATGCAAAATCACCCTGTAAACAACTCCTTGGTGGCGGAGCCCCTGGTGTTGATGAGGTCCGCCCCGAGTTCCTGAAGGCTCTGGACGTTGTAGGGCTGTCCTGGTTGACATGCCTTTACAATGTTGCGTGGAGATCAGGGGCAGTACCCCTGGACTGGCAGACCGGGGTGGTGGTCCTCATCTTTAACAAGGGGGACCGGAGGGTGTGTTCCAACTACAGGGGGATCACACTCCTCAGCCTCCCTGGGAAAGTCTATGCCAGGGTGCTGTCTCTGGTTCTGTTCATAATTTTTCTGGACATGATTTCTAGGTGCAGCCAAGTGGCGGAGGGCTTTGGCTTTGGTGGCCTCACAATCTCATCTCTGTTTTTTGCAGATGATGTGGTTCTGTTGGCTTCATCAGGTGAGGGCCTCCAGCTCGCACTGGAACGGTTCGCAGCCGAGTGTGAAGCAGCGGGAATGAGGATCAGCACCTCCAAATCTGAGGCCATGGTTCTCAGCCAGAAAAGGGTGGAGTGCCCACTCCGGGTCGGGGATGAGTTCCTGCCCCAAGTGGAGGAGTTCAAGTATCTCGGGGTCTTGTTCGCGAGTGATGGGAGAAGGGAGCCGGAGATCGACAGACGGATTGGGGCTGCAGCCTCAGTAATGCGGACGCTGCACCGGTCCGTCGTGGTGAAGAGGGAGCTGAGTGTAAAAGCGAAGCTCTCAATTTACCGGTCGATCTACGTCCCTACCCTCACCTATGGCCACGAACTGTGGGTAGTGACCGAAAGAATGAGATCACGGATACAAGCGACAGAAATGGGCTTCCTCCAAAGGGTGGCTGGCCTCTCCCTTACAGATAGCGTGAGAAGTTCGGCCATCCGGGAGGGGCTCAGAGTAGAGCAGCTTCTGCTCCACATCGAAAGGAGCCAGTTGAGGTGGTTCGGGCATCTGACAAGGATGCCTCCAGGGTGAGGTGTTCCAGGCATGTCCCACCAGAAGGAGGCCCCGGGGCAGACCCAGGACACGCTGGAGAGATTATATCTCTCGGCTGGCCTGGGAACGCCTTGGTGTTCCCCCGGATAAGCTGGAGGAGGTGGCTGGGGAGAGGGAGGTCTGGGCCTCTGCCCCCGCGACCCGGCCCCGGATAAAGCGGATGAAGATGGATGGAGGGATGGATGGACCCTGTACAATGTAGTAACAGGAAGTAGAAACATATTTTCATTTTCTTTCTTTTCCTTCTCATTCAAGATGAGTACAGTTAGAATTAAAATGAGACTCAAGTTTGTATTCCCATCTACTGATATTTGATTATTAACATAGCACAAGGTTCAGTGAGCTTTGAACAAAAATATGAGGTAGAAATAAGTTACTTTTCCTTTCTTACTTTGAGTACATTCCAGAGTATTGTACTTTTGGACTTTTAGTTGAGTAAAGAAGTTCAACTTTTACTGCAGTTGTCACAGGCTGGGTCTCTGACCCAGCATTGTGGTTTATTTTGTAATTTTTGAAGTTTTCATGTTAGTTTGGTTATACGTTTGTGCTGTTCTTATTTATAGTGGAAGTTTAGGTTAGTTATTATTTATCATCTGTCTCGTTGATTTCTGTGTTTGGTTCTTGTGTTCTGTGTTCATGTGGCTAGTTTTACTCTTTCCTGTGCATCATTATGTTTATCCTAGTCAGCTGTTTCTCCATGTGTTCCCACTTCCCTCATTATCCTCCTGTGTGTATTTAGTCCGTGTGCTTTCAGTCATTCTTTTTCAGGTCGTCTGCTCATCCATGTCATAACTTCAGGTATCTATGTCAGGTCACCATGTTTAAGGTTTTTTCATGTTTAGCTTTAGTTCACCCAGTTTAGGTTATTGTTTAGTTTCACCAATGCCCTTTTGTTTGTACCCTTTTGGCTAGCCTCAATAAACGGCTTGTTTTTTGTTAAATCCACGCCACGTTCAGTTTTTGGAGTCTGTGTTTTGGGTCCTTTTGTCAACACATACAGTGTTGACTGTACACATACAGTGTCAACAATACGACCTGACCATGTAGGACCAAGCGACACATAGTAGAGACATAATCTATGCAGTGTAGTCGTTATGCTGCCAGTGGAGGCAAAGCTCTAGAGAGGAGGAGAGGGAGGAGTTACTTCACTCGTTGCGGGTAAGCGTCAAGGTTTTTCCCTGGTTATGGGAAGCGCTACCCCCTCTGATCTCGGACTACCTCCGCACCATCCTCCAACCCCGTCCATGGCAGTATCAGCGGCCCAGTGTGCGGGCTGTATCACCACAGCCCCACGGCCGCGCAGCGTCCCCTCCGCCTCCCCTCCGCCTCCCCTCCGCCTGCTGTAAGCGTGCGAGTCGGCATGTTGAAGTTCGCCACGGTGCCACACTCTTCTGCGCCAGCACCACCCCTCAGCTCGCCGGTTTCCACTTCGCTATCACAGCTCAGTCGTTCACCCTCGCTATCACAGCTCAGTCGTTCACCCTCGCGGCCTCGACCGACCTACCCATCTCCCACTTCTTATCTGGCACGGATGTGGTCGGGAGACGAGGAGCCGGTCGCCACAGAAATTCAAGTTTTGTCCACGACCACTTCAAAAAGGAAGCGGCGTTCACGTCGCCGTCGCTCATTGCTACAGCATGTTTCGCCCTCCACTGAGCAACACGAGGATGCTGTGGAGGTCATGGATTTCGACCTCGAGGAGCGGCAGCGCGCTGCATGCGCTCAACTGGAGGAAGAGCTCCAGTGGAAGCCGTGGCTCTCTCCTAACTATGATGAGATCTTCCGGGGAACTCGCCTGGCTCTCGGGGGTCCTCTGAGCTTCCAGGAACTCTCACCTACCACTCCATCAGCACCCAGTTCCCCAGCCTCTGCGACGCCGCCCGGCGCGCATGAGGCACCGCTGTCTGGTTCATCGGAAACTACAATCAAGAAGAAACGGTGTTCGCATCCCCGTTGCGCTGCGCGACGACCGGAGGTGAGTGAATGCAGTCTTTCATCACCAGGCTCCATTTAAACCTTAGAAGATGAACTAGATTCAGAATTACAGATTCAAGGGTCAAAGCTAAAAGAGACACATAGTGTGAAGATGGCTGACTCTAGTACTGTGACTGGTGTGGTCTGTTCGTCTGGCTTCCATGAGCAAGGAGTAAGACCCACACAGACTGTAAATTCCAGCACTGGAGAGTTTCAGCCTGTGTTCTTGTCACCGCCACCCGAACAGGAGTTTGACTGTCCAGCCTCTGAGCCGACCGGGGAATCCCCTGTTTCGTGTTGTTCTTATAGCGAAAATAAAGACACTGTTTCAGAATCAGCCAGTGCTAACTGTAGGCTGAGTAATGCAGTGCTAACCAAGCCACAGCCTAGAGATTTTGTCCCAAAGAGAACCATGGACAAACCAAGTAATCTTGCAGGGACCTCTGACGCTACACTTAGATTGAAAGAGACCTCCAAAGACCTAAATGTTAATAGTGTGAGGAGAGGGGTGGAGGTGTTTTCTCCTGTGTCCTTTAATGTGCCTGGGGTCCCATCAAAAACTGAGTTACCTGTGACTAATGCCTCCAGAAGATTGAGGCTGAGACCAGGGGATACAATTCTACTGTTAATGAACATGTAGTGTCCCCTCACGGAGTTAACCAACACAGAGCAGAGCAGCTATCTGAACGCTACCCCAACAGAGGTCGATTATCTTGTTAATAATTTCACCTCCTCACTATGTATGACTCTGGATACTGTAGCTCCTGTGAAAACTAAGGTCTCTAATCAGAAGTACCTGACTCCGTGGTATAATTCTCAAACACGTACGCTAAAGCAGATGACTCGTAATCTGGAGAGGAAATGGCGTGTCACAAATTTAGAGGATCATCATTTTGCCTGGAGAAATAGTTTGCTGCTTTATAAGAAAGCCCTCCGCAAAGCCAGAACATCTTACTATTCATCACTGATTGAAGAAAATAAGAACAACCCCAGGTTTCTCTTCAGCACTGTAGCCAGGCTGACAAAAAGTCAGAGCTCTGTTGAGCCAACCATCCCTTTAACGTTAACTAGTAATGACTTCATGAACTTCTTCACAAATAAAATTTTTATCATTAGAGAAAAAATTACCAATAATCATCCCACAGATGTAATATTATCTACAGCTACTCTTAGTACCATTGATGTTAAGTTAGACTCTTTTTCTCCAATTGATCTTTCTGAGTTAACTTCAATAATTACTTCCTCCAAACCATCAACGTGTCTTTTAGACCCCATTCCTACAAAACTGCTCAAAGAAGTCCTGCCATTAATTAATTCTTCGATCTTAAATATGATCAACCTATCTCTAATGATCGGCTATGTACCACAGGCCTTCAAGCTAGCTGTAGTTAAACCTTGACTCAAAAAGCCATCTCTAGACCCAGCAGTCTTAGCTAATTATAGGCCAAACTCCAACCTTCCTTTCATATCAAAAATCCTTGAAAGAGTAGTTTTCAAACAGCTAACAGATCATCTGCAGAGGAATGGTTTATTTGAAGAGTTTCAGTCAGGTTTCAGAGCTCATCACAGCACAGAAACAGCTTTAGTGAAGGTTACAAATGATCTTCTTATGGCCTCTGACAGTGGACTCATCTCTGTGCTTGTCCTGCTAAACCTCAGTGCAGTATTCGATACTGTGGTGTGCAGTGGTTTGTATCATATCTATCTAATAGACTCCAATTTGTGAATGTAAATGGAGAGTCCTCTTCACACACTGAGGTTAATTATGGAGTTCCACAGGGTTCAGTGCTAGGACCGATTCTGTTTACATTATACATGCTTCCCTTAGGCAGCATCATTAGAAGACAGAGCATACATTTTCACTGCTATGCTGATGACACCCAGCTCTATCTGTCCATGAAGCCAGATAACACACACCAATTAGTTAAACTGCAGGAATGTCTTAAAGACATAAAGACCTGGATGGCCGCTAACTTTCTGCTTCTTAATTCAGATAAAACTGAGGTTATTGTACTCGGCCCTGAAAAGCTTAGACATATGGTATCTAAGCAGATTCTTACTCTGGATGGCATTACCTTGGCCTCCAGTAACACTGTGAGGAACCTTGGAGTCATTTTTGACCAGGACATGTCCTTGAATGCACATATTAAACAAATATGTAAGACTGCGTTCTTCCATTTGCGCAACATCTCTAAAGTTAGAAATATCCTGTCTCAGAGTGACGCTGAAAAACTAGTTCATGCATTTATTACTTCCAGGCTGGACTACTGTAATTCATTATTATCAGGATGTCCAAAAAACTCACTGGAAAGTGCGCATGCGCCAACCAGCGTGCAGCCTGTTACAGTCGCTCCTGCTTTTCTCTTAGTTTAGCTCTTTTTTCTTACCTATTCTTTTTTTTTCTGACTTGTATTTTCCTCCGTTTTCTATCTCTTACTCAATCATGTGGATTGAGAGAGTTTTTGTTCTTCTGGTGGCCGTGGAACTGTGACTTTTATCAAGGAACGGGACCGCGGCACATCTCCTACACGCACGGACTGTTTACTCCAGAGATCAGCTGATTGCCCTGATGCCGGCCGGCTCGCTGGCCAGGCCCGCAGAAGTACCAGCTGAAATTTGGAGGAAAACACATCGGGGATGCAGAGGTCAAGGACAGAAGAGAAGAAAAAAGGTGACGGTGAGACAGCGGAGGCTCGAAGCGAGGAGGAGGTTTAAACCGTGTCTGCCGTCTATCGTGATGGGTAATGTGCGATCGTTGGCAATTAAAATCGACGAGCTCTCAGCACTGGTACGGAGTCAGAGGGAATACCGAGAGTGTAGCCTGATGTGTTTCACTGAATCATGGCTGCACCAGGACATTCCCGATGAGAATGCTTCCGTGGAAGGCTTCCACACTGTTCGGGCGGACAGGGACAGCATCGCTAGCGGTAAGCGGAACGGAGGTGGGCTTGCTGTTTTAGTTAACAACCGGTGGTGTAACCCTGCCAACATAACAATCAAAGAAAGGATTTGTTGCCCGGACACTGAACTGTGTGCTGTTGGACTCAGGCCGTATTATTTACCCAGGGAATTCTCTCACGTCATCGTGGTGGCTGTTTATGTTCCCCCCTCTGCTAACCCCACAGCTGCATGTGACACTATCCACTCTGCCATAGCTCGGCTACAGACTCAGCACCCGAGTGCCTTTATTGTGATCTCGGGTGACTTCAACCATGTATCACTGGACAATACACTACCAACATTCAAACAATATGTGGACTGTCCCACCAGGGGAGAGAAAACTTTAGACTTGCTGTATGCTAACGTCAAGGATGCATACAGCTCCTCCTCCCTCCCCCCACTTGGTAGGTCAGATCATAACCTGATTCACCTCACCCCCCGCTATGTGCCAATTGTGAGGAGGGAACCTGTGACCACCAGGACTGTCAGGAGGTGGTCAGAGGAGGCCTTAGCAGAACTACAGGGCTGTTTCGAGGTGACCGACTGGGAAACACTCTGTGAGCCTCACGCCGAGGACATCAATGGGCTTACTGAGTGTATCACAGGCTACATAACTTTCTGCACCGACTCCATTGTTCCAGCTCAGACTGTTCATTGTTACCCAAATAACAAGCCGTGGATGACTAAGGACATCAAAGCCCTCCTCAACAAAAAGAAGAGGGCTTTCAGAGGGGGTAACAAAGAGGAGGTGAGGAAGATCCAGGTATTACTAAAGGACAAGATCAGAGAGGCTAAGGACAATTACAGGAGGAAGCTGGAGTGGAAACTCCAGCAGAACAGCATGAGAGAGGTGTGGAGGGGCATGAAGACCATCACTGGATTCAGGCCAACCAACAGCAGGGGAGCTGAGGGAGGTGAGAATAGAGCCAATGAGTTGAATCTGTTTTTCAATAGATTCGACACCACAGTGTCTGCTCCCACCCCCACAACCTCACCTGTAGTCAGCCTGGAATCCAGAGCCACACCACTGTGCCAGCCTCTCTCTTCACATTTTGCCTCCTGTGAGATTCCTGACACCCCTCCCCCACCCATCACCTTCACTCAATACCAGGTTGAGATGCAAATGAGGAGACTTCACTCAGGCAAGTCTGCTGGACCAGACGGAGTGAGTCCCCTTGTCCTCAAGACCTGTGCCCCCCAGCTGTGTGGAGTCTTTCATAAACTGTTTATGCTGAGTCTGAGTCTGCAGAGGGTCCCGGTGATGTGGAAGACATCATGCCTCGTCCCTGTACCAAAGATGCCACGTCCCAGTGGCCCCCAGGATTACAGGCCCGTGGCACTGACCTCCCACATCATGAAGACCCTGGAAAGGCTCATCCTGGACCAGCTGCGACCCATAGTAAGACCACACCTGGATCCCCTTCAGTTCGCTTATCAGCCTCGTCTCGGAACTGAGGACGCCATCATCTACCTGCTCAATCGTGTCTACACCCATCTGGACCAGCCGGCGAGCACTGTGAGGGTCATGTTTTTTGACTTTTCCAGTGCTTTCAACACCATCAGGCCGACCCTCCTGGGTGATAAGTTAGCAGCGATGCAGGTGGATGCTTCTCTGGTGTCCTGGATTGTTGATTACCTGACAGGAAGACCACAATATGTACGTCTCCCACAGTGTGTGTCTGACAAGGTGATCAGCAACACAGGGGCACCACAGGGGACTGTCCTCTCCCCCTTCCTCTTCACCCTCTACACCACAGACTTCAGCCACTGCACAGAGACCTGCCATCTTCAGAAGTTTCCTGATGACTCTGCGGTGGTTGGATGCATCAGCAGGGATGATGAGACAGAGTACCGGGCTGTGATCGACTCCTTTGTCACGTGGTGTGAGCAGAATCATCTGCAGCTCAACGTGGCAAAGACCAAGGAACTGATCGTGGACTTCAGGAAGACCAGGAAACACTTGACCCCTGTTTCAATCCAGGGGGTCAGTGTTGACATTGTGGAGGACTATAAATACCTTGGAGTACACATTGACAATAAACTGGACTGGGCTAAAAACACCACAGCACTTTACAGGAAGGGCCAGAGTCGTCTCTATTTCTTGAGGCGACTGAGGTCCTTCAACATCTGCCAGAAAATGCTGAGGATCTTCTATGAGTCTGTTGTGGCCAGTGCGATCCTCTATGCTGTTGCATGCTGGGGGAGCAGGCTGAGGGTCGCAGATGCCAACAGACTTAATAAACTAATCCGTAAGGCCAGCAATGTTGTGGGGATGGAGCTGGACACCCTCAAGGTGGTGTCGGAGAGGCGGATGCTGTCCAAGATAAAGACAATGTTGGATAACACCTCCCACCCACTCCATGACATGCTGGTCAGTCACAGGAGCTCGTTCAGTGAGAGACTGAGATTACCCATGATGCACCACTGAATGACACAGGAAATCTTTCCTGCCTGTGGCTCCCTGTACAACGCATCCACTTAACACACTGTTTGCCGCTACAGCTACACATGTTTCTTTTCCAACTATTTATTTATGAGTGACTTATGTATGTGTATATATATATATATATATATATATATATATATATATATATATATATATATATATATATATATATATATATATATATATATATGTATGTATATATATATATATATATATATATGTATATATATATATATATATATATATATATATATGTATGTATATATATATATATATATATATATATATATATATATATATATATGTATATATTGTACTATTCTTAGTTAGTGTATTGTCTGTCTTGTCTTAATGTTGGTTTATAATGGAGCACTGGGGTCCAGCCTGGCTCGGACACCTGCAAACAATCATCTTACTCACTTCTTAAGGCGGCTGCTGAAAGTGCTTCCTCGCTGGATTATTGTGTAACACTCGTCAGTGTCATCACCTATCTGAGCCTTTTTCCGAGTTTCTGTCGTGCCACTACTTACCTGCCTTTCCTCTCTGTGCCAGATTTCTCGCCAGCCTGAGGACAGCCGTTCGGTGAGCTAAAGACCGGAGCCCAAGCTACCTGAGCTTCAGTGGATTGTGTATATAGCCGTTCCCTTCCCGTGCCTGTGTTCCCCGGAGACCCTCTTCCTGTGCCCCCTCACTTGTATATACCCGCACCTGGTGTCTATGTGTAAATAAAATTGTGAACCTTAGTGACGGTCTGCCTCCGAGTCTCTCCTGAGCCTGACAGTTATGGTCTGTAGTCTACATCCTTGTCAAGGGGAAATTGTTTTTATATAATGTGATCAGCTTCATGAAATGTGCTTTTTATTGATCACTAAGCAATCTACATGTCTACGTGACTTTTCACCTAATAACTTTTGTGATGAACTTATTCAGCTAGAAACCACTTCCTGTTTTCAGAGAACAGTTAGATTTAGAGAAGAAAAACCACAGCTCTTTCCGAGAACATGCAGATGTAGAAAAGGGAAAAACCCGTTGCTCTGAGTGACGTTGTTATTTTGTACACGCACGCACGCACGCACGCACGCACGCACACGTACACACACACATACACACACACACACACACACACACACACATAAATAAAGTATGCAGGCAGTGATGAGACGCAGGTCGCACATTGACTGCTCATGCGTGTAAAGACAACTGCAGCGTTTATGTTTTCTAACTCAGGTGTCTTAGCTGAAGAATTGCGGGATGATTTAAGTCCTTCATTGTCTAACTGCTTCATCATTATGTAACAAACATTTATTATCAATATAGACTAAATCTTTAGTCTCCATTTATCTGACTCTGAGACTCTGGAGAGTAACTCAACTGAATACGTTTTAATGTCACTTTCTACATTTAGTTTGCAGAAATGAAACAAAACATGTGTAACATCAAAATGATTGGTCCCAGCAGAGGACCCTGTGAAACTACATGACTAATGTTAATGTGTGAGAATGTTAACTGTATTAATATATTATCTGTGTTCACTGTATTTCTACTGTGATCAACAGTTTTCAATGCTGCAGTCAGGTCTAGCAGAACAAGCTTAGTTGGAAGTCCCATGAAAAAGTCTCACTTGTGCCATTTCTGTATAAATTAGAGGTTTATTTCAACAATACCAATAGCTGACCCATAAAAACTCTAAAACAATTTCTTTGTCAATCAATACAATTTTGATTTTTCTAATATAGCACAACTCTACATTTTCTATGAGAAATGAAGTGTATTTAATAATAAAATGTATCTCTCAGAGACAGTTAAAGAAAGTTAGAAAGCAAGTGTCTCATTCAGGTCTGTATCTGTTTGGTCTCTTAGACATGCAGTGCCCTCAGGGGGAGCAATTTCATTTAAAGCTGCATTCACTGATAAAGGCTGCTAGCGCTCCAACCAGGAGGGTACACAGATGATTCAGGGGAAAAAAAATCAGATTCATATTTTTGGGCTGAGACTTGAACATATATGTTCGATGGGTAACTATTAGGAGGTGTCAAAGTAATAAAATACAGGACCTTTTGGTTAGATATAAGATGATTTGACAATCATATGAGTAAGCCATTTATTGATGTGATTCAGGCTTTAAATAGTCATCAGCAGAAAAAACTGAATCCTGACCTGAGCATTCCCAGTGTACACTGTGGGCTCTCCACTGCAGCAAACACGAGCTTCAGTCCTGAACCCTGTAGGTTGTTGTTACCAAGGTCCAACTCTCTCAGACTAGAGGACTCGAAACTCACCACTGAGGACAGTGTTTCACAGCTTCTGTGTGACAGGTTACAGCCACTCAGTCTGAAAAAAAATATGACAAGCAAGACATGAAACACTTGTGTTTAAGTATATTCATGGTGTCACGGGGAGCTACTACATTTACCAATATTTCAACACTGTTTAAGGACACGCTGGAATTCTTCTTCAAAAGAGAAATGTGGCTCTTTACTGCAACTTGGACTGAATTCATTAAAAAATACAAAAACAAAAAAAGAAAAAAATACATACACCGAGGCCCAATTTTATTTTATAATTTTTTAAAGTGAAATGGATTAAATTACCTGAATTGATGAAAAAATATATATAGCCTCATCTGACCTCAGTGTTTCGAGTTTGCAGTAAGGACTCTTCATCCCAGCAGACAGAAGCTTCAAGCCTGTATCCTGCAGATTGTTTTTGCTCAGGTCCAGCTCTCTCAGACCAGAGGACTGGGAACTCAGGACTGAGGAGAGAGCTTCACCGCTTCTGTCTGACAGGTTACAGCCACTCAGTCTGAAAAAAAAATATGACAAGCAAGACATGAAACACTTGTGTTTAAGTATATTCATGGTGTCACGGGGAGCTACTACATTTACCAATATTTCAACACTGTTTAAGGACACGCTGGAATTCTTCTTCAAAAGAGAAATGTGGCTATTTAAGGAAACTTGGACTGAATTCATTAAAAAGTACAAAAACAAAAAAGAAAAAAGATACATACATTGAGGCCCAATTTTATTATATAATTTTTTTAAAGTGAAATGGTTTAAATTACCTCAATTGATGAAAAAAAAAATTATATAGCCTCATCTGACCTCAGTGTTTCGAGTTTGCAGTAAGGACTCTTCATCCCAGCAGACAGAAGCTTCAAGCCTGTATCGTGCAGGTTGTTGTTACTTAGGTCCAGCTCTCTCAGACCAGAGGACTGGGAGCTCAGGACTGAGGAGAGAGCTTCACCGCTTCTGTCTGACAGGTTACAGCCACTCAGTCTGAAATTATGCAGACAAGATCAACTAAACAACTCACAGCTTTATAAATGGCATACATTAACTCCGGACAAGAAAAGTGAGGTGCTGGTAGAAGTTATTCCATTGGTTTATTACCCAATAACACGCACATAAACTAATATTTGTAACTTTTTTAATTGTAGCATTTATGATGAAAAAAAGCATTAATCACATATTTAAGGGGCCTGAATAAAACTACAATGCAATTTTTTTTAATATGACTCTTTTTGTAATATGACTCTTTCTTCTAATTTCCAACTACTGATTTCTATTTTCCTAGCAGTTTTAACCTAACAGTTAAAAATAGTTCTTTATCTCATATTGAACCTTGGTGCTACTAAAGTTGCTGTTAGTAATATGTGATACCGCTGATTTCCTTTATGATCCAATTCAAAGTAAAATTCAGGCTGGCATCAGCAATACTGTGCCAATACTGATGAAAACTATTCCTTGAGAATGAATATAAGACATAACAAAATATGATGATTTGTATGACATAAAAAAGCCTGAATTTTGAAATATTCAATTAAGATTCAAAAATGAATATGACTGAAAATAATATGGATGAGAAGCATTTTTTAGATATAGATGTTATTTTCTCTCTTTCCTGTATAAAATATTTTGAGTTGTATTTTTATTGTTTAAAACCAACAGCTGCTGTTTTACTGCCAGTATGGTGTATATTTTAAAAATAGCTAGTCTATGTAGTCAATTTTAAATCCTCTACAATTTGAAAAAACGCAATTCTGTAGTTTTAAAGATGCAGGGAGTTCTCATCATTTAAACATAGACACAAAACCCCTAAGCCTACGTCACATTACTAAATTCAGCAACCATGCTATACAGCACTGCCAGCTCCATATTTCCTCCCTCTAATACCAAAAATACATATTGTTTAATATTAATATTTTACTTCTGTGTTTGTTTGGTTTTTTTGTATTTAAATTTTTATTGAAAATGCCACGGCTGCCGAGGCGAGCCATGTGGTATGAAGGGAGAAAGGACCCAAAACGCAGGCAGTAGATGATAATGCTGGTGATGTTTTATTTACACAGTGGTGAGATGGCAAAACAGGCAAGAGGGAAGACAAAACTAAAGACCTAAACTGGGAAAGCTAAATGACAAACCTGAGAGGGTACCAGAATAGGGTGAGAGGCAGAGAGACAGACGAGGGACAGGACACCGTGGACCACAGACTGACACGGAATAATACAGACGAACTGGCAACAGGCAGGAGAACACACAGGGCTTAAATACACACACACCAGTAATCAGGGGATGACGGACAGGAGGGCAACACAGCTGGGAGAAATCAGAGCTGACGGGACAGGGGAAAAGTAAATTGAACACACTCACATCAGACACAGACCTTCACAATAAAACAGGAAACTCAGACACGGGGAACCAAACAAGACACAGATCTAAACAGACAGCTTCACAAACAAACGGGGTGACACCATAGACAGACAGAGACGCAGACTCAAAGGCAGACGGAAAATAACACAGAACTCAAACAATAATCATCATCATCATCATAACCTAGAAAATGATAACTAAAAGCGCTGGGTCACCGACCCAGGACCATGACAGTACCCCCCCCCCCCTCAAGGGCTGGCTCCAGACAGCCCAGCAGAAACACAAAAACGGACCAAAACCAAAACAGAAAACTACCCGACCAGGGCGGGCGGAGGGGGCCCAGGACGGAGGGACAGAGTCCAAAAAGGCCCAGATGGCCAAGTTCAGGGGGCCGACAGCGCAGGAGGCCAAAACAGTTCAGTTCCGGAGGCCAACCATGCGAATGGCAGCGGCAGTGGGGCAGGTCCGGAGGCCGGCCACGCAGTAGGCAGTGGCAGCGCGGAAACAGTTCCGGGGGCCGACCGTGCGGACGGCAACGGCGGCGCGAATGCAGGTCCGGGGGCCGACCGTGTGGACGGCAATGGCGGTGCGAATGCAAGTCCGGGGGCCGGCCACACGGAAGGCAGTGGCGGCGTGTAGGAGGTCGTCCACGCAGAAGGTGGGGGTGGCAACAGAAGTCCGGAGGGCGGCCACGGTGGTGATGATGCCCAACAAGCAGCCTGACAAATGCTCGATGATGTTGAGGCGGTAGTTTGGGACCTGAAGGTGGCGTGATCCCTGCGGCACCAGGCGAGGCAGAGGCTGGACCAGACGAGGCAGTGTTAGGATGCCTGGGTCGGCGACCCAGGGTTTTTGAGTTTATAATATTATGTATACTGTCTAGTTTTTGGTTTCTTTGAGTTCTGTCTTATGGCTTATGTCTCTGTCTTCTTTAGTTGCTCTGTCTCCCCTATCACCTGCATCCCCTTGTCTAGTTCGCGTCTATGTGTATCTTTAGTTCCTATATCCCCGTGTTCAGTCAGTGTTTGTGTCTGCCCTGTTCCCACGTCTCTGTTCCCTTTGTTATAGTGCCTGCCCGTGAGTCTGTGTTATGTTTCCTGTTTTACTTTGAAAGTCCATGTCTGATGTTAATGTGTCTGGTTTTGCTTCCCCTTGTCTCGTTAGGCCTGATTTGCCCCAGCTGTGTTTCCCTCCTGTTACGCATTCCCTGATTGCTCCCTCGGTGTATTTAAGCCCTGTGTTTCTTGGTGTCTGGGTCGCGATCTACCGTTTACTTTGCTGTGTGTTTTGTCAATGCGTCGGTGTTAGTTTGTTTTTTGACCTTTTTCCAGTTATGTTTTGTTTGAGTTCAGCATTAAAGCTGTTTTTGGTTTAAGTTCTGTCTCCGGAGTCTGCACCTTGGGTCCTATTCCTGCCTGCACACAGCCACACCCAACAGGCAGAAGCCGAGGCGGAGGCTGGGCCAAACGAAACTGGTGATGCTGAAGAGGAGGCCACTGCAGGCGATGCTGGAGCTGATGCTGGGGCTGGGCCAGGCGAGGATGAAGCTGCGGAGGCTGGACCAGGCGAAGATGAAGCTGCGGAGGGTGGACCAGGCGAAGATGAAGCTAAGGAGGCTGGACCAGGCGACGCTGATGAGGATGCCGAAGAGGATGCTGAAGCCGGAACCGGCAACGGCGTGGGTGGAGCTGAAGCTGGACCAGGCGAAGATGATGAAGCTGCGGAGGCTGGCGACTGGACGGGCTCCTCGGGCCCTCCAGCTGACGAGGCAGGAGGCTGGACGGGCTCCTCGGGCCCCCCAGCGAAAACAGTATCAGAATCAGTGGGCACTGGAGCCCCTGGCACACACAGAACAGAACCAGCAGGCGCGGGGACCTCTGAGAGGGACAGGACAGAACCAGCAGGCGTGGGGACCTCTGACAGGGACAGGACAGAACCAGCAGGCGCGGGGACCTCTGACAGGGACAGGACAGAACCAGCAGGTGCGGGGACCTCTGGCAGAGACAGAACAGAACCAGCAAGTGCGGGGACCTCTGGCAGGAACAGAACAGAACCAGCAAGCGCGGGGACCTCTGGCAGGGACAGAACAGAACCAGCAGGCACAGTGGCCCCTGGCAAACACATAGCAGACTTCAGCTGCCCAGAGCATTGACTCTGCTCAGGCAGTGACAGCCGGGTGCAGTCCTCAGCTGGGTTCTTAGCCTCCAGGGGTCCAGAGTGGGCTGAGGGCAAAAACTCAGCCTCTGGGGAGGCTCTGGAGCGCGTCACAGTCTCTGAACTTGCCAGCTTTTTATGAATGATTACATTATCATTAGGTTTGTCTCTCTGCTTAGAATGGATGGGCGAGGAACAGTGTCTTTCGGGTTGAATTGACTTATATTGTTTTACAGGTGGAGCAACTGACACAGGATGCAGGGCTAGTGGCTGCTGAACAGGAGGCTGAACTGAGGGTGACTGACATAATGGTTTTGAGTGGACGTCGCTTCCGCCTGGGAGAAGGGGCGAGAGCGGCAGGGGAAGCGGGCGGTGATATGAGGCAGCTCTGAAGTGGCTGCTCCTGCTGTGGGGTGGATGGGCTGGGTGGAATGAGGATGATTCCCAGTGCTTTATAAAAAGCCTGGGCTGGTGTGAGCTGGCCACTGGGGGGCTGCATGTACATGAAACAGTCACTCTCACTGACCCCCGAGAGCTTGCTTGGCGAGCAAAGGATGATGGCGGCGTGACCGCTGTTTTGCCCGGAAGGAGGGGGAAGCCGACTGATCGCATTGTGTCTGGATGAGAGTCCTCTGGTGGACTGGGGAGAGAATCTTCCGGTAAGCCAGACAGGTCAGCTGTCGCAGTTGGGGGGTTAAGGTGAAGCGTGTTGAGGATGAAGTCCTGTAGGAGTGGGTGAAGTGAATCCAGCAGCCAGGGGTGATTGGAAACTAGCCGCTGTAGTCGAGCCTCCAGAGCATGACGAAATTCCTCCCCCTCATGCTCTAGCCACAGATTAGTCCATCTTGAAACTGAAGCGATTAATTCCTCCCGAAGCTCCTTGGAAGGTGCGAATGCCGCTGGGTCCATGTTTGGCCGGTTCATACTGTCACGGCTGCCGAGGCGAGCCATGTGGTATGAAGGGAGAAAGGACCAAAAACACAGGCAGTAGATGATAATGCTGGTGATGTTTTATTTACACAATGGTGAGATGGCAAAACAGGCAAGAGGGAAGACAAAACTAAAGACCTAAACTGGGAAAGCTAAATGACAAACCTGAGAGGGTACCAGAATGGGGTGAGAGGCAGAGAGACACAGACGAGGGACAGGACACCGTGGACCACAGACTGTCACGGAGTAATACAGACGAACCGGCAACAGGCAGGAGAACACACAGGGCTTAAATACACACACACCAGTAATCAGGGGATGACGGACAGGAGGGCAACACAGCTGGGAGAAATCAGAGCTGACGGGACAGGGGAAAAGTAAACTGAACACACTCACATCAGACACAGACCTTCACAATAAAACAGGAAACTCAGACACGGGGAACCAAACAAAACACAGATCTAAACAGACAGCTTCACAAACAGACGGGTTGACACCATAGACAGACAGAGACGCAGACTCAAAGGCAGACCGAAAATAACACATAGAACTCAAACAATAATAATAATCATCATCAAAATAATCTAGAAAATGATAACTAAGAGCGCTGGGTCACCAACCCAGGACCATGACAAAAAAGTGATTGGGCTGAACCTTGGTTCTTGAACAAACACTATTGAAAAAGTGGAAAGAGTGAAGATAAATCCATTATTCAATCTCTTTGTGAACATGTCCATTGTGTTTGATGTGGGTTGTTAGATCAAAACATTTTAAGCTCCTTAAGTGTTTCAAGGCTGTATCAAAAGTTTATTCAAGTTAAAATATTGTGGTCAAACATTCTCCTTTTTTTGTTTATACTTTCCAAATGTGTAAGTTTATGGTTTTAGGATATGGATCTTTGATGGAAAAAATCAGTTTCCGCCTGTTATCATCATCAACAAAGCTATATGTATCAGCATATATTTACTTACAGAGCCTTGTTGGAGGCTTTGACAACTGGCAGCAGCCTCAGAAGAGCCTCCTCTGAAGCAGAGTATTTCTGCAGGTCAAACACATCCAGATCTTCTGATGACAGTAAGATGAAGACCAGAGCTGACCACTGAGCAGGAGACAGTTCATCTGTGGAGAGACTCCCTGATCTCAGGGACTGTTGGATCTCCTCCACTAGAGAACAATCATTCAGTTCATTCAGAGAGTGGAACAGATTGATGCTTTTCTCTGCAGACAGATTCTCACTGAGCTTCTCCTTGATGTACTGGACTGTTTTCTGATTGGTCTGTGAGCTACTTCCTGTCTGTGTCAGCAGACCTCGTAGGAGAGTCTGATTGGTCTGCAGGGAAAGACCCAGGAGGAAGCGGAGGAACAAGTCCAGGTGTCCATTTGGACTCTGTAAGGCCTTCTTCACAGCACTCTGGTGGACAGATGGTTTAAACCACCAGGAGGTTGTTTGTTGTTGTTCCAGCAGATTGAGTCCAGAGTTGCTGAAGGTCAGATGGACATGAAGAGCAGCCAGAAACTCCTGAACACTCAGATGGATGAAGCAGAACACCTTGTCCTGGTACAGTCCTCTCTCCTCTTTAAAGATCTGTGTGAACACTCCTGAGTACACTGAGGCTGCTCTGATATCGATGTCACACTCTGTCAGGTCTGATTCATAGAAGATCAGGTTTCCTTTCTGCAGCTGATCAAAAACCAGTTTTCCCAGAGACTCCATCATCTTCCTGCTCTCTGGACTCCAGTGTGGATCTGTCTCAGCTCCTCCATCATACTTGGCCTTCTTCACTTTGGCCTGAACCACCAGGAAGTGGATGTACATCTCAGTCAGGGTGTTGGGCAGCTGTCCTCCCTCTCTGGTTTCCAGCACATCCTCCAGAACTGTAGCAGTGATCCAGCAGAAGACTGGGATGTGGCACATGATGTGGAGGCTTCGTGATGTCTTGATGTGGGAGATGATCCTGCTGGCCTGCTCCTCATCTCTGAATCTCTTCCTGAAGTACTCCTCCTTCTGGGGTCAGTGAGTCAGTGAACCCTCTGACCTCTGTCACCATGCCAACACAGTCAGGAGGGATCTGATTGGCTGCTGCAGGTCGTGTGGTTATCCAGAGGCGAGCAGAGGGAAGCAGTTTCCCCCTGATGAGGTTTATCAGCAGCACATCCACTGAGGTGGACTTTCTAGGGTCAGTTAGGATTGTAGTTTTGTGGAAGTCCAGAGGAAGTCGACACTCATCCAGACCATCAAAGATGAACACAACCTGGAAGTCTTCAAAGCTGCAGATTCCTGCTTCTTTGGTTTCAGTAAAGAAGTGATGAACAAGTCCCACCAAGCTGAACTTTTCCTCTTTCAGCACATTCAGCTCTCTGAAAGTGAATGGAAATATGAACTGGATGTCCTGGTTGGCTTTGTCTTCAGCCCAGTCCAGGCTGTATTTCTGTGTTAAGACTGTTTTCCCAATGCCAGCCACTCCCTTTGTCAGCACTGTTCTGATTGGTTCGTCTCTTCCAGGTGAGGCTTTAAAGATGTCTTCTTGTCTGATGGTTGTTTCTGGTCTGTCTGGTTTCCTGGATGCTGTTTCAATCTGTCTGACCTCATGTTCATCATTGACCTCTGCAGTCCCTCCCTCTGTGATGTAGAGCTCTGTGTAGATCTGATTCAGGAGGGTTGGGCTTCCTGCTTTAGCAATGCCCTCAAACACACACTGGAACTTCTTCTTCAGGGTGGATTTAAGGTTACGATGACAAACTGCAGCTTGAAGTTCTGAATGAGAAGAAAAACAAACACTCAATTCCAAAAGAATGAATCTTTAAAACACGTTGCTCCATCTCATAAGACATCAGTAAATGTTCATTTATCCAGCAGCTTAAATCTTTAGATAAATCCTCTTACTGCTCTGCAGACGGTCAGCCAGCTCCTCCTGCTTCATTCTCCTCAGGAAGTCCACTGTGATCTTCACAAATGCCTCTCTGCTGCTGCTCCTCTCTAAGGATTCTGGGTAACCTGGACTCAGAACCTTCTGGATCTTCTTCAGCTCGTTCTTCACAAAAGTGATGATGTTGTCCTCCAGCAGCTGGAACAGAATATTTATGAATGAGCCAATCAGACTGAAATCATGGAGCCAAACATCAGATCCATGTTGGACACACTGACGATCCACTGGTCTACAAAGAGCACCATGGAGACGACTGTGAACAGAACAGATGTAACAGTAGTTGTTGTACATGTACAGACCATAAATATGGAGTCCAGCTGTGTTTGATGCTGCTGGGCAGACTGACCACTGGGAACCTCTGAGCTCTGCTGGTCCACTCTGTGGAGGAACCATGAAGGATTAGATCAACACAGGATAAAGATCCAGGAGTTTCTGCTCAAATAACTTCATCTGAATCAAGTCTGTCAAGTTTTAGACTCTCAGATTGTGAACATATCAGTAATTTTCAGTCTGTTTTCATGGACGTCCTTTCAGTGGTGATGTCAGGGATGATTTTGAAGAAGCTCATCAAACTGAACCATCAGCAGATCACTGCTCCAAAACCAGAACATGATCCGAGTCTCCCTCCACCACCAGAACACCAGCTTTACTAACGTGGTAGATCAGTGTAGTACAGATCAATAACTGATGAGTCATTTGATCAAAATCACTGAGTGCTTCACGTCTGACCCTCTGATGCTTCTGTAGACATTTTGCATATTTAATGAATGTCTGACAGTTTTACATTCATTCTATGAACACAGTGGAAATGTTGTGTTATAGTCTCCATGTTGTTTCCAGCATCATAAATTCTTAAGTTCAGAAAATAAGATTCTTTCTTCACAGCTGAAAAACAACAACATTTATTCTCTATTGAAATCTGCATCGTCCACTCCAAAGGTCACAATCTGAAGGTAACATCTGGTTTTGTTCCCTGTGATTAACTCTGAGCATCAGTATGGTGGGATTTATCCACTACATCCACACCACTGTGGTTCAGTGTTGTCCTGATGGAGTAACAGCAGCCAGTATGATCCAGGCTTTAGCTGCTGGGTCTCTGTGTGACCTCTCAGACTGTTTAACAGATCAGACACAAAGAGAATCAGAGCAGCTCTGTTCTTTAAAGACCAACATGAACCCACTCAGGTCACACTTTCCCCACAGATATGAGCATCACTGTCCTCAAACAGCAAATGACCAAGTGGAACATTTGGATCTTTTCTCTTTCATTGTTTTCTTTTTAATGAATCTTTGTAACAATCTGAGGATGTTTCAGGTCATATTTATCCAGGAAACACAAACATGTAAAGGAGTCATCACAGCTCTCTGACCTCGTGGCTCCAGGTTCACCACTGAAGTCTGGAACGTCATCTTTGGACCGGTCACTCCTCACAGACAGACAGCTGGACCCTGCAGACTGTGACCTCTGACCTCTGCAGACACAAACATGATTGAAGCAGCTGTGATCACACAGACTGCAGATAATGCAGCTGTTTCCTGTCAGTAACATCCTCTTAGAATAGAGTTCAGCTTATTACAGGAAAACTGGACAAAACTGATTTTTGTTACAAACTCATTTTCATTTCCTCTCAGCTCACAAACACAGTCAGACAATCAACCAGAGTCAACACTGATTATAATGTCAGTGCAGAATTATTTCTGTTACTCAGTGAGTTCAGCTCTCTGACCTCGTTGCTCCAGGTTCACCACTGAAGTTTAGAGGTTCAGGTTTGGACCGGTCACTCCTCACAGACGGACAGCTGGACCCTGCAGACTCTGCTCTGTCCTCCTCTTCCTCCATCATCATCTTCAGTCAGTCTGAGAGGTAAACCACAAACACTCAGTGAGTTCACATTAACAGGAGGAACTGAGTTACAGTCGCTGACCTCTGACCTGTCATGTGACCTAGAAACCAGGTCACATGACTCACATCAGCTCACACACACTTTCTACCTGCAGAGGAAACACAAATCATTCATGTGCACAGCAGCTGAAATCCTCCTTTCATCATGTGTGTTGTCCAAATATATTTTTAGGGTGGCTGTAGCTCAGGTGGCAGAGCAGGTCAGCCACTAATCAGAAGGTCGGTGGTTCGATCCCAGGCTGCATCGTGGCTGCATGCCAAATATCCTTGGGCAAGATACTAACCCCATGTTTGCCTACTGGTGGTGGTCAGAGGGCCCGGTGGCGCCTGTGTCCGGCAGCCTCGCCTCTGTCAGTGCGCCCCAGGGCAGCTGTGGCTACAATGTAGCTGCCATCACCAGTGTGTGAATGTGTGTGTGAATGGGTGGATGACTGAATGCAGTGTGAAGCGCTTTGGGGTCCTATGGATGATCCATGGTCCTATGGATTACCATTTACCATCAGCTATTTCTTTCCTGCTTCATCTCAGTGTCAGCTGGATGCAGTCAGACAGCAGTGTGAGGCAGAGGAAGCTGCCATCAGCTGCTCTGCTATCAGTCCACTAGATGGAGCCTGAAGCACACACGATGCATTCACTGACACACACTGATTCACTATTAATAAGAAAAATTAGAAGTGACAGTTTGTTTCTGTACTTGTGTTGATGTTGTGTTGACGTTGTGGAATGTTTCCTCTGTCAGTGCGCCCCAGGGTGGCTGTGGCTACAATGTAGCTGCCATCACCGATGTGTGGATGACTCGATGTGTAAAGTGCTTTGGGGTCCTTTGGGACTAGTAAAGCGCTGTACAAATACAGGCCATTTACCATTATCTAATTAAGTCAGTCTAAATATCAAACCCAACAACCTTTGTATTGTTGTCATAATTACTTCCTGTTGAAGCAGATCCAATATTTGTAATAAAGGATTTTAAACAGATAACGTCAGCATGTTTAATTCAGTTCTACACTACATTCAATTCAGTTTTATTTATATAGCGACAAATCACAACAAAAGTCGCCATCCATGATATGTATCCACCTGCACTGTAATTATAAAGACCGCTGACCTGCAACAGCTGTTGACACAGTAACTGGTTATGGTCCAACAGATGTGTCCACCTCGCAGCAGTTACTGTGGAACAGCAGCTGAGCTCATTCTGCAGTCAGTGTGTCAGTGAGAGCAGCAGCTCCACCTCCTCCACAGACTGATGGAGGCAGGAAAATCAGTGTACTCAGTTCTGTGAAATACTGTAAATGCAGTTTCTTTTACTGTTTATGTACAAACTGAACTTTGAGTCTCACTTCAGATTGGATTTAAGTGTGTGTGTCACACCTTTAATGTGTTACTCCAAAAAAAAAAAAGCCGTCTGACTGCTCAGACTGAGTCAGGGTAAAGTTCACATGCTGATTTTCTCTGTTCTGGTTCTTCTTCTTGCTTTTCTTAAAAGTAATGCAGTACATTACTTAGTTACTCACTAGATTAAGTAGTGTGTTGTTATATTCTGTTCCTCAGACCAAGAGTCTATGAACCAACTGTTCTTAGACATTTTTAGATCTGGGCTCTAAAAATCTGCTTATTGGCTGTCAGCTATAGTTAAGCAAGATGTCTTTGGTGAATTGAGGCTGTTTTATACAAGCTGAAGACACTGACTTCTTCTTCACTCAGATATGCTGTGACATTCAAATGTCACAATGTTTTTATTCTGGGACTACAGGAATGATTTTATATGATATGATTCAAAGTTCAAAACAATCCTTTCTATCCTCTCTTTCACTTAGCCCAGTTCATCCTGTCTGGAAGCCTTTTGAAGCCTCCTTTAAGTCCGGCCTTTCCACTGAATCTGCTGATGGAGACACCATCTCCTCCACCTGCAGCTGTGGAGGTTCAGAGAAATAAATCTAACCTAGAGGTATATCTCTATATCTACAAAAGAAAGAAAGAAAAATGAATCAAACAGATTTTCTCTTTTGTTATTGGAAACATTGGAAACAATATCAGAGTCTACAAGAGAACAAAGGTCCCCGCAGGATGTCTCTGTTTGGGAAATACTCCAGTCATCCCCCTGAACCTGGTTAGTGACCTGAATCAGTGCTTTTTCCATGAATCCTACCGATGCTACCATGAAAACATGTTCAGCTTGTGTTTGAAGATGACTCACATGCTGACATTAGATACAGGAGAACATAAAGGGAGCAGCTTATTGAGGGAAACCCAAAAAAGCAGAACACAAGCAGCTCTGTCCTCTGTCTCACATCATGTTCATGAGGAGAGAAAAAGCCCCTAAAGTTCCTAAAGACAAACTGTTATAGGAGGAAACAAAGCAAACTTACAGCCGTCCTGGTAGGAGGCAGGACTCCACCTGAAGCTCAGCACAGGGGGGAGGAGGCAGATTTTCAGAAGAGTTTCTGACAGTTTAACTTTGTGATGTCAGATTTAATCTCGTCTCATTTGTTACGTTCCCCTGAGGGGTCTAGGCGGTGAGGGGGAAGTAACAAAAAGTGTCCGGGTCAGAAAAAGGAGACAAGAAGGCAAAGGGGTTAAATTAAAGAGTTTTATTAAAGTAGCTCAACTAACAGAGACGGACGAGCCGCTATCACCATTTAAGAAAACATTGAAGGACACGCCCACACAGGCACCTTCAGGAGGAGGTCCTGCTAGGGCCGTAACACATTTCTGTTTTTCCACTGAGCAGGTTCAGCTTTTATTAAAATAAATATGTTTGTGTCTTTCTCTAAACTCTTAATTATCAGTAATGTTCCTGAGAAATCAACATTTCTTGGTTCTGATACAAGAAGGTCGTTTTCATGGCCGCCATTCACGTGACCCAAAGTGTTTCTAATCTCTGGAGAACCGAGGTTTTACTGGTGCTCCTGAATGCAGCATAAGAAGGAATTTTCCACTAAGTTTCATGTGACATGAACACAGACGGATGACGTGTCTGTGTCAGTCTTTTTCTTTTGAAACAAACTTTATTGAGACCTATGAACAGTCCAACAGCTATGAATGGAATTTAGAGGATTCAAAGAAATATTGATAAAAGTTCTCGGAGCTGCTGTGCAAATATTTTTAACTCACTATGGAAACTCTGATCAAAGTTAAACTCCTGGTTTCAAACTTTAAGCTTTTTTGCTCAAGCAGTTGTACAGAAATAATATTAAACTATAACAGTAGTGATATACAGTGATCCCCTCAAGAATAAACACATTCTGCCATTAAAACGGTAAAATAGATCCACTGATCTGATTTTTTTTACTGTTTATGAAGAATAAGCAAATATATTATAAGATGAGAGGTGAGAAAAAAATGCTCAGAATCACTCGTTTGTATTCAAATGTCAAAGTTCGTGTTCATCTGTTCCTCTCCTACACGTCACTATAAAGTTTAATCTTGTAAAAGTCAGAGTTTGAGTTCATATTCACTGCAGTTTAGTACAATATCTACATGTTAACGTTTGTTTGTCCAAACTGTTCATTTGTTCTGTTTCATAATAAAATATAAACATCTGTAACATCTGCACTTTAATATCTGCTATTTTGTACAGACAGAAGACAAAAGGTTTACTTTAGTATTAAAATATGAGTCAAAATCAAATATGTATATAAAACTTTAAACTGATTTTTTTCAAACTTTTTTCCTCACCAGGAAAAAAGAAAAACTTTTTTCACGCCAAAGCTCAACATCTGACTTACTATTAATATAAAAACCGTGACTGAAGCATCTTTAAATGTTCCGATTTATTAACAGTGTTTTAAACTTAATACAGTAACGTTTGTTCAGTCTGAGGAATGTAAAACATGTTTGATCCTCCATCTTTGTTTCAGTGTGAACAGTCTGAGCGGACAGTTCGTGATATTGTTAACAGAGGCCGACCTGCTGAATCAAATTTGTTTTAAAGAACAAAGTCCTCTGCTGTCCCTCCACCTGCTGCCTCTGAACACGAAGGGTGACAACTTTAAATTAACACTGTGGCAGATATGTAACCATCTTTAAATGATCTCACTGACTTACAGACAAATGAAGGAAGACGTCTGTGGTGGCTGAAACCTCCACCCGAAACATATCCACAGACAGCAAGGTTGTTGTAGTTTTGTCATTTTTAATTAGTTTTTATTTCCATTTCTTTTTCACTTTGTGTTTTTAATTCTGTTTAGTTTCAGTTAGTTTCCACGGTGAGTTTGCTTGTTTCAGTTTTTTATTTATTATATATTTATGGGGTCAGAGGCTGGACTGACGTAGATTAATGTAGATTTTATGATAAAAACTGAACTTTTTGAAAGCAGTGGCTCAGTCTTTTTTTTAGCCAAACTAACAACACTAACAGGCCATTTCCTGTAAAATGTTAATCAGTTTTCCAAAATCATTTCATTGATCATTCTCAATAATTTAGTTTTAGTTTGTGTTTTTATTTCTACTTTAACTTGTTTCAGATCTAGCTGTTCTAGTTCTAAGTTGAGTTTCAGTTGTGTGTGTTTTGTAACACTTCTTCCTGTTGGAGAGGAGCCAACAGTTTTTGACGCAGTATTTTTAAGACCGACATGTTGAACCTGTATCTAACACACATCTATACGAAGTATTCATTTACAAAGTGCGCTCTCTGTCTCCTGCTGTGCTGTAAATAAAAACATCCGGAGCTCAGCGGCTCTCCGGTTGAGCTCAGGCCACATTCAGTGGGTTTTAGAGTATTACATTCAGAGTATTACACTCAACAAAAATATAAACGCAACACCTTTGTTACTGCTCCCATTCCCCATGGGATGGACGTAGAGACCTAAAATTCATCCCAGATACACAATATAACCATCCCTCCCAAACAGTGGTCACAAATCAGTCCAAATGTGTGGTAGTGGGCACATCTGCCATATTGAGATAATCCATCCCACCTCACAGGTGTGCCACATCAGGATGCTGATCTGACATCATGAGTAGTGCACAGGTGTACCTCAGACTGCCAACAACAAAAGGCCACCCTGGAATGTGCAGTTTACAATGAGCGGGTGGAGGGAGGTTTGGAGTCTTCTCTCACCCCCGTTCTCTGCGGCCTGCTGGAGCGGGGGGGGGGGGGGGGGGGGGCTAGGAGGAGTTGGCCGTCCGGCTGCGGTCTGGGGTGTGGGGCCTCCCTGCTGCTGCGGAGTCGGGGCGGTCTGCCTCTCCCCAACGCAGGGAAAAGGGTAACACCACCTGGGTCTGGGTGCGTACCTAGACCCGGTTTGTAGAGTACGCTTGGGGAGTGTGATCGTGTATACAGCTTCTCTTTATGTCTGTCTCCACGTTGGTTGAGTGTGAAGTGCACATGAGAGCATAAGGGTGGGAATGGATGTTTGTGTCTATATGTCAGGTTGGGTATCAGACGCCACCTCTCTGGGGACATCTCGGGCCCTCCAAGGTTTGGAGGCCTATCTCCACCCACCACCACTTCCCCTGCCGGTGGCGGACTCCCTCAGGTGTCGGTGCGTTGGTGGTTCTTTGTATCTGGGGGTGGGCGTCCGGGTACACACCGGCTCACTCCTTGGCAGCCGCTTATTGGGGCTCGCTCGGGCCATTTCGGAGGTCGGGTGCCCCCGGCCTCTCGGCCTGGGGCTCGGTCACTCAGGCACAGCTGGCTGCTGGCGGAGCCCACGGGCGCATCACTGCAACTCCCCCTGGCTTCTGCTCCGCGGCTGCTGAATGAGCCCTCATCTGGGACTCTCCTTAGCTCTTACTGGGACAGTGGCGCAGCTGCCCCTCTGTGGGTCTTCCTTGGTCTCTTGTGTTCTGGGGGCCTCTGGATGTCTGGAGTTTTGATCTCCTCCATACCTGCTTGATACCATAAAGGACAGGGCTGTGGCTCCCCACACTCCCTAGCAGATCTTTACATGGAGAAACCTTTGGAATGCAAGCATGCTGATCCACACAGGTATGCACACAGGTGTACACATGGGTATTCACAGACGCGGACTAAAGCTTTCTTGACTGCTGCCTCAAAGCACACTGTGCGCTGTCTATCTTGAGTGTTGCACAATATCGTTTATTATTTAGTAACTATTGATATCTATGGCTAGCTAGTTTATTGTGATGGTGCTTTTTATTTTCTTATTATGTTGCTCTTTGTTGTTTGCTGTCTCCTCTGTTTTTTTTTCTCCATACAGGTGACCCAGGAGTTTGTTTTTTTTGTTTGTTTTTTTCTCTCTTCCCCCCCTTCTCACCGTCTCTTCTCCCCTTTGGTTTTCTTTCTTTCTCTCCCCCTCTTTCTTTCATTCTTTCCCCCTGTCCTATCCCACAGTCATGTCTGTCCCGTTTGCAACTGAAAATAAAATAAATTCATAATTATAATAAAGGTCAATCAAATGGACCAATATGGCAAGGCCATGATGATCCACTTGGTAAAATAAATCCGCTTGGCATCTTTCTTGGCCTCAAGACAACAATTCTGATGGCTATAGATCCAAACGGGACAAAAAAAAAAAAAAAGAAAAAGAAACAAGGTTTATTTCAATTTCTTGGCCATGAGTGAGATTTACTGAGTGGGCAAATTAGGGAGTGTGGGATTGTAGTGTTATTATATGCTATGTTATACCCCGAATTAAAGAGTGTGAATTATTATGTATTTGTAGTTTGCATTATTCTCCTGAATTAGAAGAAGCTGATAACTATTGCATTAGTTAAACTGATTTGCATTACATTAAACTGCTGACTTGTTGTGAATGAATGATATTGTTTTATGATGCATTATACTGCTGAGCAGTGTTGGGACTAACGCGTTATTAAGTAACACGTTACAGTAACTACGTTATTATTGTGGTAACGAGCACGGTAACTAGTTATTATGCCAAAATCAGGAACGCGTTACTCGTTACTGGGATTTAGATAGGGTCGTTACTCGTTACTTCGTGTGGTGGCTATCGCGGAGCTTCCACAGATTCAGTAACATTAGCAAGTGGTGGAGGCAGCAGGTGGATGAAGGAAAGGGGACGCAGAAGGAAAAGAGACCCGAGGCGGCCGCCGGTCCAAGTGTGAACTGAACTTCAGGTAAGAAGTTGTGACCTGCAGTCTCTCTGGGTCAGATATGAACCAAGTTTAGGTGGAGTTTATTTTCGTTATTCTGACTTTTTCCGTACTGCGTGCTAGCTAGCATGACGAGTTTCTATACAGCTGGGTGGGTGCTATGAAGTTAATGATGTTGAACTTTATTTTGTTCATAAGTTATTAGAGTTGCCAACCGTCCCGTCTGGTATTCAGAGAAAATATTACGCGTTTCTTATTGAGGTGAAAAGGAACAGTTTGTCGCGTAATTCAGCTACAATGAAAAAGACACAAAGCTGGAGTTATTCTGTGTCTTTGCTGCACAGCTGCCTCTTCTTCTTTCATTCTCCCCCCTCCCTCTCCCGTTTCTACTTCAATCATGAAACTGATCAATGATCAGCTGATCGGCTCTCTTGTTTGTTTATCGCCCACTTTGCGCCGAAAGAGGAAACCAGCAGATGTTGCGCTAAACAACAGCAGCACGTTTAAGCTTGATCAGCTGTTGTTAGAATTTATTTAATATTAATTTCTAGTATCAGCTGATGTTTGCTGGAGCCACAGCTGTAAAAAAGCTGCTGGTCATGATGTCGGTTTGTATATGTGGTGAGAGGGAAACATGAAGATGAAACCAGGAGATGTCCTTACTGAATCATCAGAGCTGAACAAGTGATGGAGAAACAGGTTTACCTTTTAGGTGACATGAATGAGTTAAAGGGAAGTTATGAACTGTTTCTGAGAGACAAATAACACCAGGATCCTTTTTTAGGTAGCTGACAGCTGGTAACTGTGCAGGTGCGGATCTAGCAAAGTTTTGCCAGGGGGGCCAGGTAGGGCATTAACAGGGAAAGGGGGGCACAAAGAAATACTTTTCTTTCTTATTCTCATTTAAAGTGTCTAGCTTTTAAAAAATAATTATCTGAGTCTTACAACAAACGATTGATAGATTGATGCATATATACCATCAAAACAGTGTACATCACTGTCACAACAGTGTTTATTTTCATTCAAAGGCTTTATGATTTTTGCTATAATGGTGGGCCAGTCTCTAGTCAAAATGCCCGGGCCAATTTTCTGTCCCAGTCCAGCCCTGTATGCAGCTCATCTGCAGTCTTGTGTTACCTACATCTTCCTATTCAGAAGGCAGAATTTCCAAGTTCTGAGTACAATCGAAAGCACCACGACTGCAGTTTTTGTGTTGGATGTAAAAGGTGCACATGACGCTGTGACGTAGGCTAGAATCATGGCAGCAGTCAATGATGGTCCAGGCGTGGGATTTCTCTCGTGGAAATATGCACATTATCTTTTCCTTTCTATTGGTAGGTGGCACAGTGCACTGTGGCAAGTAAGCAAGCTAGAAGACTGGCAAAGTTATGGAAGCAACACATTAACAAGAGAATTCTGAGTAAAACCAAAGTTACTTTCCCTAGTAACTAGTTACTTTGAAAGTAACGAGTAACTTGAAGTAACTGAGTTACTTTTGATAGAAGTAACTAGTAATGTAACTCAGTTACTATTTTAAAGTAACTTACCCAACACTGCTGCTGAGTTATAAGAAATACTGTTCGCAGAAGGTTATTGTCTTATTTGTCTGATTAGAAGAGAACATGCTGGAGTTTTCTGCCCCATCTCAGCAGGAGCAGATAAACGGGGAGCCAAGGTCGTAGCTTAGGCGCCGTGTGAGAGAAAGCATGTGGATGTTTAGGCTTTTTATGATAAGGTGGAGGCACCAGAGGCTATAAGAGTTTGAGCAATGCTCCACCATTTTGAGATTTTGATGCTGTCTGCATCAGTGTCCATCTCCCACGCGTGTGTTCATTAAAATCATCGTTTGACTCAACCCGACCGGACCAGTGTTGTTATTGTGGTGTTTCTCTTGTTTCCATCCCCAATTTTGAACTCGTAACAGTTTGGGGGCTCGTCCTGTGGTATTGGGGTGGAATTTAAAAGTTTGGACGGTCTGAGGTTGTCGAACGGACAGGCACGAGCCAGTGGTCTGATGTGAGTGGGCATAAGCCGGCTTATCTAAAGGTAAGGCACTACCTGTTGAATTATTTCCAAAATGTGCCAAATTGGATATGACTAAATTAAAGTCTACTCACTGAAACTACTGGTAGAGTGTCTGTTTTGATTTTGATGAGAATCACCGTGTGTTATGCAGTTAAAGTTGCTTAAGAGTATTAAATGAAGTTGAAAAAGTATGAAAGAAATGTTGGGTTTGAGTCCCTGGATATTGAGCTGAAGGCTCAGGTAGTTTGGTAGGGAAATTAGGACAGAAACTGTTCCCAGAAGTAACAGAGACTGGTTAATAGTTTTGCAAATTAGGTCAGAAACTGTTCCCAGAAGTAACAGAGACTGTTTAATTGGTCGTAAAAAAGTTAACTTTCTTCGGTGAGACCCGTTATGGTAAAATTTGTCAAAATCGATTAGGTGAAAATTATTATAGGACGGCAGCCCAGAAGTCTGCTAAGAAGCGCATAGCCCGGAGTTTGCGCTCCCTCCTGGTCGTGGACGCGCGGCTTTGACCTGTCGGCGAACAGGGATAGTTCAGTTTGGCTTAGCTGTGGGGTACAGGGCATCTCGAGAATAAGCTAGGAGGTACCGAGTCTCCTCATCGTTTTAAATGGTGTCATATGCTTGTTTGGACAAAGTTAAATTGAGTTAGGGATTTTAGAAGTTAGGTCAGAAACTGTCCCAGAAGTAACAGATACTGTTTGATTGATTACAAAAAAGTGAGACTTTCTTCGGTGAGACCCGTTATTTTAAATTTGTCGAAATTTGTTAGGTGCTGAATCTGTCAGGCCTGTCAGTGATTGTAAATATAAGACGTGTTTTGTAATATAAAATAATAGAATTTTGTCTGAGCTTTGTGTGACCCTGTGTGTGACGAGAGCGCACTGCAGCGCTGCGAGCTATTTTTAGACTGTGTGTGAACATGCAAATGAGCTGTGACGCGCACAGAGGACTTTGCTTCCTGTTTAGCGTGTTATTGAGTTTTATAATTTTGATTTGCAAACAATGATACGTGCCTGTAATTAAAACGCTGATTTTGCTGATGATGATATTACAAATAAGGTTTTGAATGACTAGGGTGTGAATGATGTTGGGTTTAAAGCTGAGTGTGGGGGGAGACTGGCATGTAGTCTGCAGTGCAAAGGTGGGCGTCTTGCCTGCTAGTCTATTTAACAGTGATGAAAATGATATTAAATAAATCTCTCAGTGTGTTGATACAGGTGGCTACGGGGCTGGACCAACTGCCCCCACAAGCACGGTGGCCGAAGCAAATTATAGTAATGGAACCCAAACTCAGCAAGAATCAGCAGCTGTGGAAAAGACAGCAGCTAGCAGAGAATTAAAGGAGAAATTAAGAGGAGTTTTAACACATAAAATTGGGGCCAACAGACTTGTGGAGGTTGGGAAGGCGTCCGGAGCATCACAACAAGAAGGTGAAACAAAAACACACACAAGCAGAGAAATCTGAGAGAGAGGCACGTGCTAGAGAAATGCCTCGTTTGAGAAAAGAATGTTAAATTAGCTCATTTACAAACGCACACACACGCAATGAAGAAACAGCTTACACCCATGAACACGTGAAGATTTTCCAGCAAGTAAAGCAGTGAAACTTAACATATACCCGCTGTTAAATAATAAAGTTTATCCACTACTAACAAATAAACATCTGGATTTGGAAAACGAGGCACTCGCAAAGCCACCAGCATTGTGCCTGATCGGACACACCCCTCTCACACACTCTTTACATTCTTGCCATATGGAAAAAGACAGCTTCAGCTGACAGAGCTGTGACGAGACGCCCATTAAGCCCAGATGAAAAGTGAGGCCGAGCAAAACAATGCTGACCTTAACCACTCTGCATTAAAACTGTGCAGGACAGTGACGGACCAACAATGACCATCGGGCAGCAAGAAGGGCGTGCCAGAAACAGGAGGAGTAACTGAGGTCAGGAGGCACCTCAGAATGGACAAAACACCAGGAGAAAATAAGCTGAAGGCACAGGTGTCGGGGCTCGGCCAGGAGCTGACCTCTGAGAAGAGCCGAAAAGCAGAGCCGCAAAAGGCCGTGGAGCAAAGCAAGGAAAACATCGATGGACTTCAATCTGAAGTGGACGGAAAACATTGTGAGGTTTCTGCCTCTCAGTAAGAGCTCAAGGCATCAGAGCAGAAACTGAGCATGGCTCAGGAGGAGCTGGCTGATTATCGAACCCATCAGACTTGGAGTCCCAGACACACAACTTGACATCAGGCTCAGGGCCTCAGCAAGGAGATGAGAACAAAGCAGAACGAGCAGCAGTGACAGCAGCTGAACTTTGACCTGAACAAAATCTTGAATTGGCTGGGAGAAACAGAGGAAGAGCTGGAGCAGCAGCGTAGACTGGAGCTTGACACTGACATCCAGACGATTGAGCTGCGTATCAAAACCCTGAAGGAGCTACAGAAGCAAAAGGGTCAAGCTAAGGAGGAGTGGAATAAGGAGAAGATGCAGGATACTGGAGAAAAAGACCTGCCTCAATTGGGGCCAGAACCAGTATGGACAGAACTTTGAGCAGCAGCACCAACGGATGCAAACGGACTGAAAAGGAGGAGGGCAGGACCCCAGGGCACGCTTCAGGCCGTGGTTTACCCAGAACACCAGAACAGGAAGGTGATGAACATAGACACCCACACAAACACACACATCTACATGCACTGACTCAGAATGAAGAGAAACACATACGAACATATGCACTCGTTGATTGAGTGAGAAATGACACACACATCTACAAGCTTGTGCAATAAAGAGTGACACACACACACACGCTGATGCAATGAAGAATGCTTTACTAACAAATACGGCACACAAACATCCAAATGTGGAGTCGGTTACAACAATAAGAAGCCATTGATTGTTTATTGGTTAACCCTAGAACACTATCGCTATAAATAGTAACACGATCACTAATGCCGGGTGATTTGTACCCGATATAATATAACCAATGAACAGTAATCAAATATATCAAACTATGACAACACATGACAAATTAGAGTGGTCTTCTTTTACTTTCAACTGTGCCATGTCTAACAAAATGAAAAATAAGACTCCTAAAACAAAATAATGACTCTGGAAAGCTGGTCTTTGGTCCACCCATTCCTGGGACATTTGAGACTTCCCTGGTGATGGCACAGGCTCCTCGACACGCAAACAGCTGCAGGAGTGAGAAATCATGTAAATGTATTTTCTCGGGTATAAATCACCCGGCGATAGTGTTCTAGGGTTAAATGCATTTCATGCCACACAGAGGGCATCTGTGTAGATTTAGGGGACAAGGTCTAAAGTAGTTTGGTTGTGAAAACAATGTCTGTGCGTGATGTCTATTTATGGCTTAACCCTAGAACACTATCGCCGGGTGATTTATACCCGAGAAAATACATTTACATGATTTCTCACTCCTGCAGCTGTTTGCGTGTCGAGGAGCCTGTGCCATCACCAGGGAAGTCTCAAATGTCCCAGGAATGGTGGACCAAAGACCAGGGGCCCGTTCTTCGTACCTCGCTAAGTAAGTTAGCTGGATTTAATTGTTGACGATTTCGCGTGATCTTGGATCGTTCGGTTCCCCGAAGCTCATCCGGGACTTGCTGTCATAGCAACAGAGCCGTAAGCGTAAACCTGCTCGGGAGCAGGCTTACTTTATGTAAACAGGATCAGATCGCAGCCACGCAGGTATGTCCGCTTCATTTATACGAAAGCAACAGCGATATTCCACCACTGTTTCACCATAAATAAATAACATCAATGTAACTAAAGATAATGCAGCACTTGATCCTTGTATTGATGTCACACAGATACATACAGGTCATTTCCTAAAAAAGGGAAATGTACTATTAACATTCTATTACATGTATGTGATTATTACAGATGTAATTCATATTTCAGAGTAGTAATTGTAAATCACTTCGTGTAATCAAGATGAGAGACCACGGCTATAAAAGCGAAGGTGGATTTGGGAAGCCTGTCGCAGCCATGTCCTGTCCGTATACGCGAGCCACCCATTGCGGAAGGTGCAAATTAATAAGGAGAGTCCTCAGTATCCAGCGTATATTGCGGGACAGACAGGATCCTTTAGCTCAGCGCGACAGTGTGCTCATTGAGAGATATCGATTTTCCCGTGAGGGTATTATTTAAACCAACTTGTTGACGAGGGGGTGCAGGACCACCACCTGTCTTTTGTTGCTCTGCCCTTTTCTTGGTTGCTGTTATGAACAAACATACAGAGTATTTCAGGGTCTCTCTGCAAGAGACTAAAAGCAATATAAGTGATAAATATTACCATTCTGTAGAATATTCTTATATTTCACTTTTCCCATGTTCTAGTGGGTCCTGTTGTGGCTCTAATGTGAAAGGGGATATAATATAATATAATATAATGTAATATAATATAATATTGGATAATATAGTGTAATATAATAAATCTACCCTGCCGCCTACTGGTGTTGGCCAGAGGGGCCGATGGCGCGATATGGCAGCCTGGCTACAACCGTAGCTGCCTCCACCAGTGTGTGAATGTGAGAGTGAATGAATAGTGGTATTGTAAAGCGCTTTGGGTGCCTTGAAAAGCGCTATATCAATCCACTCCATTATTATTGTTATTATTAAATTACTTACGAGTTTGATTAGTCAGCAACTTTCTGCCAGCCCTCTCTCCTTGCTTTTGCAAGTGTTCCCTTGCATTCTGATTAAACTCTGAAACTCCTGAAATCCCTCACTCAGGAGTTCTTGCTCTGCTGCCGAAAAATACCGAGCGCTCTCCTTCGACATTTTCACCGACCAATCAGAGGGTCGCCGATCAATGTTTCTACTATTGATGCGTAGCCCCTTTTACGACACCCAGTGATGTCACATTACTTCATCCAGCTGTACTAATCGTCAACAGCAGGTGTGTTCGGAGAACCGGATTAGCGAGCTCACGGTTAGCGCGATGATTTGATCTTGGATGTGTCATTTGATCTTGGATGTAGTAAGCGACGTACGAAGAACGGGCCCCTGCTTTCCAGAGTCATTATTTTGTTTTAGGAGTTTTATTTTTCATTTTGTTAGACATGACACAGTTGAAAGTAAAAGAAGACCACTCTAATTTGTCATGTGTTGTCATATTTTGATATATTTGATTACTGTTCATTGGTTATATTATACCGGGTATAAATCACCCGGCATTAGTGATCGTGTTACTATTTATAGCGATAGTGTTCTAGGGTTAAGGCCTCCACTGAATTGTGTACTGTGCTTCACACAGCCTGATAAGGAGCAGTGGTAAAGAGTGAAAATGATGAGTGAATGATGTGAGTTTTATTTCGGACAGAATATGAAAGGGTTGTGTGGATTTGACTCAGTTGTTTAAGTTTTTGCCAAAGCAAAAAATTTGTGTGTAACCAGTGTCTACTATTGAATCAAGTCAATCCAACATGTTTTTGTCAGTGAAAAAAAGGAGTTACGGTGCCTGTAGGCCTACACAATATAGTGTGTGAAGTTTTGGTTGATTTTTGGGTTTTGTTTGACACTAGGTTGGTTCTATCAGTGAGGTTTGGATTGTTCTCTTTCTCTAAGAGAGAAAAAGATGGTTTGATCTTTGGACATGTTTCCAATGGGCCCCAGTATCTGTTATTATATGAGTGTTTTATTGTTTACGTTTGTTTGTGCTTTTGTTACAGTGCACTGAGATAAGAACATCTGAGAGGTGTGATCCACCGGTGGTGATATTTTGGTATTTTGTGAGTTCCTGATTTAACAAATCAGCTCTATAATCCAGACCTGAGAGGTTGAACTTTAAAGCGCTATAAAATATTCTTACTGAAAACAGTCACAAAGTATTTTTTCTCCATGATTACAATGAGCTTGGGAGAAAATTCACTGATATGGGACACTAATTGAATGAGAATTCCGGATCCTAAAAGGATTGCAGCGAGTCAATCCAGTCCAAAAACAAGGAGCTGTTTTCCTTTAAAATGATGACGTCATCTTGCTGGTGATGGAGGCTCGAATAGGCTGCGCGTGAGACTCCATTATCAGCAATATCTGGTATAAATGTGTGTGGAGGTATGCATGACTGGACTGTGACGGACTGACGACTAAAAGTTTAACTGACTTGATACTGAGACAAAAACGGTGCCGACTTTAGGATTAGTGAATGTCCACAACAATTCACCCAGCCTGTAGAAGAAGGGTGGAGGTTTTGTCTTGCTTTGTTTTGTTTGCAAGAAAAGAAAGATGACAGAGATTAAAGAGCTGTAGCTTCACAGCAGTGTGAAATGCAGACTGAACCCTTTGGTTGCTAATGTTGAGTTACTGATGTTTGCATTAAGAAAATTGTGTTTTATTAGCTGTGTTTTAATTAATGTATCACATTATATTGTTGGGAATGTTAAATGCTAAAGTGAAGAAAAGGTTTGATCCCACTCATGACTGAGCATGTTATTATTAACCATAGTGGGTCACTGTAGAGAGTCAATTAATTGTATAAAGAATAAACAAACAAAAAACCCTCCACCGAGGTCTATGAATAATAGGGGAATCATAGACAGCCACACTCAAAATGGAGATATGTAATGATAAACACTGGTCCCCGCCTTTTGGGCGCTTTCTTGAAGTAGTCAACACTTTAAAAGTAAGATTAAATAACAGGGGCATGTGCTGAGGGGTGGTGCTGCACAAGGACAAGAGTAAAATGAAGAAAATATTGTTTTTAGTTTGGAGAAGTGCAAATTAAAATGCACCATTACACCCGGAGGATCAATGTGAAGCTTGATATTTGTTAATTTTGAATGAAGTACATGACTGGTGACTGTTCTGTCCTGAGCTTTTGTTTTTACAGCACCCACTTGATCACACCAACAGTTTCTCGCCACCGAGGAGGGGTACTTGCAAAAATAAAGAACGGGGAGGAATATCATCAAAACTGGAAAAGGTAAGCCCCAAAGGGGGTGATAACGCCATAACTTTCATTTATGGTCAAATTCTCAAAATTTGACCCCGAACTCGAAAAATTCTTCAAACATTTAGAGACAAAGTGGAGATTTAGATAAATATAATGTCGTAAACCACATAAGGATGAAGTATTTGATTCAATAAGATGGTGAAATAACAAGCAGCAAAATGTTGATCATATTAATTATGTTTATTCAAGGGTGCAGAGAAGATTATTATTATTAAAGACAACAAATGAAATAACTCAAAATCAAAATTCCAGATTCTACTACATGTTGGTTTTGCACCAGATAGGATGACAGATTTCAGGTGGCCCTGTGTCTTTCTCTATTACATCTGCCACTGCATCTCGATAATCTTTGTGTGGCTTTTAGTGGGTCCTGACCCTCTCATATTTTGAAAAATCTGTTTGAATCTCCCTAAATAATTCTGTTAAGAATTCTCTCCGCCTTTGTCAAAAGTTGTCTATTAGGAAAAAGTGAAATAAATATAAATATAAAGTCCCAATGTGTAGAGCACACATTAATAAATTAGTCATGTTCTCTGTGAAAGTAAATAAGCCTAATTCTTAAAGACCCCTGAAATTATTTACTAGATGTTTATTTTTGAATAAAATAAAAATCTGAGTTTAACAAAACATTTTAAATGTAAATATCAAGCTTACCTTTCTTTCTTCCATATAATGTGCTTGTGCACGCCAGCCATTTTGAAAAGGTGGGAAAAACAATTGGCAAGGCCATACCCCCACACATGGGATATAATTTTAAAGGTTCTGTTGTCCTCTCTAAGAAACATCAGGACTTAGAGGAGTGGCAAGTAGAGTATGAGAGCTACAAGCAAAAAACTAAATGTGTACTATAGTGCGAAAAAATGAATTACTGGGTCATCAGGGGGTTATGAGGGACATTTATGGAACTAAAAATCCCACTAACCTTAAAGTGCACTTGAAAAGCTCACACAAGAAGGTTGACCTAGCTTACCTAGAAGACCTCATCAGGGGGAGCACACTCCCCCTCTCTGAAGAGCTCACCCACTTAACTCGCATCCCAAGAAAACAGCTAACCCCAGATAAGGCAGCGTGATGTATCCCGAGATAACAGGACTGGGACATCTAAATAAATGTGTGAAACAATCGCCTTGAAAAGGTTATCAATTGACTTCAACTAAAATTAAGACCACTTGGTGCGGCAAGAGTTAATAGTTATTAGTCTCAACACCCAAGGATAACCAGAAGAGCATGATTGATATGATGGAACTGAGATTTTGTTACACTTAATTTTTTGCAAAACACAAATAAAACTAAATTGAAACTAAGGATTTTCAGAAAATAAAAACTAGACTAAACTAGCAAAGAATTGGTAAAAACTAATTACAACTGGCAAAAATTGAAAATCTGGAGTCGAAACTAAATAAAACATAAAACCTAATGAAAATGGCGAAACGTTTAAAACCCTGGTGCAGAGATTGGCAAATCTGACCAGGAAAAGTATGAGATGGATTGTCAGAACAGTCAGCGTTAAAGCCACTTTTGACAGTCCATACGAGGATGGCATTGGACATCTTCGGGGCGGGAGAGGGTTGGTGTGACCAGGGTGTGGTTTGGCTTGTGGTATGTATATTTGTTAGGATGCCTGGGTCGTCGACCCAGGGCTTTTGAGTTATATTATTTATACTGTCTAGTTTTTTGGTTTCTTTGAGTTCTATCTAATGGCTTATGTCTCTGTCTTCTTTAGTTACTCTGTCTCCCCTATCACCTGCATCCCCTTGTCTAGTTTGCGTCTATGTGTATCTTTAGTTCCTTTATCCCCGTGTTCAGTCAGTGTTTGTCTGCCCTGGTCCCACGTCTCTGTTCCCTCTGTAGTGCCTGCATGTGAGTCTGTGTTATGTGTTTCCTGTTTTACTTTGAAGGTCTCTGTCTTTTCTCAGTGTGTTCAGTTTACGCTTCCTTTTGTCTCGTCAGTTCTGATTTGCCCCAGCTGTGTTTCCCTCCTGTTATTCATTCCCTGATTGCTCCTTCTGTGTATTTAAGCCCTGTGTTTCTTGGTGTCTGTGTCGCGATCTACCGTTTATTTTGCTGTGTGTTCTGTCAATCCGCCGGTGTTAGTTTATTTTTGATCTTTTTCCAGTTATGTTATGTTTGAGTTGAGTTCAGCATTAAAGCTGTTTTTTGTTTAAGTTCTGTCTCCGGAGTCTGCACTTTGGGTCCAATTCCTGTCTGCACACAGCCATACCTAACAGAAGATCGCGACCAGAACATGGACCCAGCAGTACTCGCCCCGTCTGAAGAGCTCAGGGAGGATATAATTTATTCAGTGGATAAATTATGTGACCTGTGGCTGATTCATTCTGGGGAGGAATTTCAGCGTGCTGTGGCGAACCGGCTACAGCGACTGGTTTCTGGTCTCCCCTGGCTTTTGGACTCACTTCACCCACTCATACAGGAGTTTTTCCTTAATGAGCTTGATCTGCATCCCCCTGTTGCTACCGCTCACCTACCCAACTCGGAGAAAGATGTGCTGCCCAGCCCACCGGACTTGGAGTTGCCCGGCCCATTGGAGCCATCACCGAGGAGGAAGCGGCGGCCGCACCACCGGCGTGTCACCCCACAGCTGGACCCCGGGATGTCAAAACAACCAGCTGTGGTGAGCAGAAAGGACACTTTTTCTTTTTCTTCGGGCCATGGGACTATTTATTCTGGGGCTATGTTTTTTGCATCAGCTGCTCAGCCACGGGGTCACTTAGCTGCACAGCCGTCTGTCTCCGCTGGAGGGCCCGAGGAGCCCGTTCAGCCGCCTGTCTCCGCTGGAGGGCCCGAGGAGCCCGTTCAGCCGCCTGTCTCCGCTGGAGGGCCCGAGGAGCCCGTTCAGCCGCCTGTCTCCGCTGGAGGGCCCGAGGAGCCCGTTCAGCCGCCTGTCTCCGCTGGAGGGCCCGAGGAGCCCGTTCAGCCGCCTGTCTCCGCTGGAGGGCCCGAGGAGCCCGTTCAGCCGCCTGTCTCCGCTGGAGGGCCCGAGGAACCGCTTCAGCCACCTGTTTCCGCTGGAGGGTCCGAGGAACCGCTTCAGCCGCCTGTCTCCGCTGGAGGGCCCGAGGAGCCCGTTCAGCCGCCTGTCTCCGCTGGAGGGCCCGAGGAGCCCGTTCAGCCGCCTGTCTCCGCTGGAGGGCCCGAGGAGCCCGTTCAGCCGCCTGTCTCCGCTGGAGGGCCCGAGGAGCCCGTTCAGCCGCCTGTCTCCGCTGGAGGGCCCGAGGAACCGCTTCAGCCGCCTGTCTCCGCTGGAGGGTCCGAGGAACCGCTTCAGCCGCCTGTCTCCGCTGGAGGGTCCGAGGAACCGCTTCAGCCGCCTGTCTCCGCTGGAGGGTCCGAGGAACCGCTTCAGCCGCCTGTCTCCGCTGGAGGGTCCGAGGAACCGCTTCAGCCGCCTGTCTCCGCTGGAGGGTCCGAGGAACCGCTTCAGCCGCCTGTCTCCGCTGGAGGGTCCGAGGAGTCCGTTCAGCCTCACGCCTCGTCAGCTGGAGGGTCCGAGGAGCCCGTTCAGCCACTTGTCTCCGCTGGAGGGCCCGAGGAGCCCGTTCAGCCGCCACCAGCCTCTGCAGCTCCGCCTGGTCCGGCCTCTGCCTCTGCAGCTCCGCCTGGTCCGGCCTCTGCCTCTGCAGCTCCGCCTGGTCCGGCCTCTGCCTCTGCAGCTCCGCCTGGTCCGGCCTCTGACTCTGCAGCTCCGCCTGGTCCGGCCTCTGACTCTGCAGCTCCGCCTGGTCCGGCCTCTGACTCTGCAGCTCCGCCTGGTCCGGCCTCCGAGGGTTCAGCTTCGCCTGGTCCGGCCTCCGAGGGTTCAGCTCCGCCTGGTCCGGCCTCCGAGGGTTCAGCTCCGCCTGGTCCGGCCTCCGAGGGTTCAGCTCCGCCTGGTCCGGCCTCTGACTCTGCAGCTCCGCCTGGTCCGGCCTCTGACTCTGCAGCTCCGCCTGGTCCGGCCTCCGAGGGTTCAGCTTCGCCTGGTCCGGCCTCCGAGGGTTCAGCTTCGCCTGGTCCGGCCTCCGAGTGTTCATTTCCGTCTGCTCCTGAGGTCTCCCTGCTGTCTGTTCCTGCCCGGCCTGCTCGTCCTGCCCGGCCTGCCCGGCCTGCCCGGCCTGCACGTCCTGCCCGGCCTGCACGTCCTGTCCGGCCTGCACGTCCTGCACATCCTGTCCGGCCCACTCGTCTTGCACGTTCTGTCCGGCCTATGACTGGACGTCGTTGCCGTCATGGACAGCCCTCTGACCTACGCCGCCGTCATGGACGGCCCCCTGAACTGCTCCGCCACCAGTGCCTCCCGCCCGGCCGGTCTCCTGACCTGCTCCGTCGCCACCGGTGCCTTCTGCCTGGCCGGCCTCCTGAACTGTTTTTTGGGCTTTTGGACCATCAGCCTCTGGGCCGGCCCCCTGAATTTTTTTTGGGACTATTGCCTGGGCCTCTGCGCCTTTCATGAGTTTTTTGTTTGTTTGCTTTTGGACTTTGCCTGGGCCTTGGTGCTGTTGTTTTGGACTTTGTTTCTGTGTTTTGTTCTGTTGCTTTCCGGGCTCCAGTGTTTGCGCTTTTTTTGTTCTGTGGCCTCTGGCTCCTTGTTTTGTTTCGAGCCCTCCATCCTGTTTCCCCCGCCGCCCACCCTGGTTGGGTTGTTTTTGTTTTTTTTTGATGTTTTGGTTTGGGCTGTCTGGAAGCCAGCCCTTAAGGGGGGGGTACTGTTAGGATGCCTGGGTCGTCGACCCAGGGCTTTTGAGTTATATTATTTATACTGTCTAGTTTTTTGGTTTCTTTGAGTTCTATCTAATGGCTTATGTCTCTGTCTTCTTTAGTTACTCTGTCTCCCCTATCACCTGCATCCCCTTGTCTAGTTTGCGTCTATGTGTATCTTTAGTTCCTTTATCCCCGTGTTCAGTCAGTGTTTGTCTGCCCTGGTCCCACGTCTCTGTTCCCTCTGTAGTGCCTGCATGTGAGTCTGTGTTATGTGTTTCCTGTTTTACTTTGAAGGTCTCTGTCTTTTCTCAGTGTGTTCAGTTTACGCTTCCTTTTGTCTCGTCAGTTCTGATTTGCCCCAGCTGTGTTTCCCTCCTGTTATTCATTCCCTGATTGCTCCTTCTGTGTATTTAAGCCCTGTGTTTCTTGGTGTCTGTGTCGCGATCTACCGTTTATTTTGCTGTGTGTTCTGTCAATCCGCCGGTGTTAGTTTATTTTTGATCTTTTTCCAGTTATGTTATGTTTGAGTTGAGTTCAGCATTAAAGCTGTTTTTTGTTTAAGTTCTGTCTCCGGAGTCTGCACTTTGGGTCCAATTCCTGTCTGCACACAGCCATACCTAACAATATTTGAGATCATATGGCTCTGGATGGACCAGTTACCAGGGCATGGAAGGAGGACAGACTCATTAAATGAGGAGAAGGAATTTCCTGGGATTGGAGATCCTCTGGGTGAGTGGTTGATTAAAAGCATGCATAAAATAGAAGTTATCTGTTGTTATTGATTGGTAATAGATTGGTAATTGGCCACATTTACAGCTGTATTGACTTGTTGTGGACGCAGTCGACTTCAGGTTTAAACACTCTAATTAACAGGTTGAAAATAGTGACATTAAAGGAAGAGTATGCAGCGCCACCCTGTCAGACGCCAGTGATGGTGGAGCTCACTGATGAATCAGGTGAGCTGGATTCATGGCTGATTTAAAACTAAGATCCCCCTGCTGTGGTCAAAAAGGGGAGAAAAGGGGGAAATAAAATTAAGAATAAAAGAGGCATTTATAAACGTTTAGGTGTCAAGTGAAACGGGACAAAAGGGGGTGTTTTACTGTTATTTTAATATCAGCATTATTATTGTATGAGAATCATGCAACAAACATTGCATCGATGATCATTTATTGAAGCTTTTGACCTTATACTAACATCTGTGTTCCTGTGATTGTTATAACCTCTGATGAATCTTCTGTTTACAGGTGTTAGGATAATGATATAATTTTTCATTGCAGGTGTAACCATGATCATTTTCATACATATTGCAACTTGTTGCTCATTGTAGAGTTGTGCTCAAGTTAATAAGGGTTAAAAGCTACAGTCAGCGCGAATGTTTGACTGATCTATTGAGGGAAAAGGCTTCGAGCATAGAAGGCCGCACGCGCTTACAAAACACTGATATCATGTTATTCTTTGTGATCTTTTCTTCAATTATGTCTTTAAGGTTAGTTTAAATAGCGGCAGTTAATTAAACGACATTTATTAAAATATTAAATACCTGAGTCAGAACATTACACGCAGATCACCTTAGGGGTCTGGGAAAATTTGTAGCGGCCTAACTTTTTTTGAATGTTCTAGCTCCGTTGATTTGACACATTGGAATGTGTCAAAAAAAGGGGGAGAGGGGAAGTTGAGCTTTAACATCAAACAAGGATTATTTGAACATTTTATAACTTCATTTGTGTCTTTAATACCTTAGGTATGGTAAAGCTTAAGCTAATAGCGGTCCAAGAAGACGGACCTGTTAGAGAATCAGTGAAAAAGCATAAACTATCACTTTCATGTTTAATAATTACTCATTGAAATGAACTGAATAGCGTTTAGAAGATTTGTTAATTTCTTTGTCTTTTGTTAAAAGGAGGGGTTTCAATAATTTTCAGACACACTTTGCAAATGTGCTTATAACGAGTTGGCATTGGTCTTTTGAAGGTCATAAGCTTCATTCGGCGTGACTGTCCGGATTGATATATTGCGGGTATTGACTTTGAGTGCTGAGGGCTAAATGCAAACACGCTTACACACACATAGGATATGATTAGAATAAGTCCCTGGGACATTCTGAAATGTTTTTAAACCAATTCTGAATCACTAGAAGGTCAGTAGATAACAACATTAGATTATTAGGGTTAGGAAGAGAGGTGTTTTGGTTTTCTGTCTCTTACAGAGAAAGGAACAGACACCAGACGAGGTCACAGATATGCGAGGATCGCCCATCAGGGGGACAAAGGGCCTCAGGAGCGAGAAGAGATGAACCCGGCCACACTGAATTGAAGGGTGTTGGTGAGGTCATTATTCTAATGACCTCATCAGGGGGAATTGTTAGATTATAATATTATTTTATGCCATGTTATACCCCGAATTAAAGGTTGTGAATTATTATGTAGTTTTAGTTTGCATTATTCTCCTGAATTAGAAGAAGCTGAAAACTATTGCATTAGTTAAACTGATTTGCATTAAATTAAACTGCTGACTTGTTGTGAATGAATGATATTGTTTTATGATGCATTATACTGCTGAGTTATAAGAAATACTGTTTGCAGAAAGTCATCGCCTTATTTGTCTGATTAGAAGAGAACATGCTGGAGTTTTCTGCCCCATCTCAGCAGGAGCAGATAAACGGAGAGCCAAGGTCGTAGCTTAGGCGCTGTGTGAGAGAAGGCATGTGAAATGTTTAGGTTTTATGATAAGGTGGAGACACCAGAGGCTATAAAAGTTTGAGCAATGCTCCACCATTTTGAGATTTTGAGGCTGTCTGCATCAGTGTCCATCTCCCACGCGTGTGTTCATTAAATCATCGTTTGACTCAACCCGACCGGACCAGTGTTGTTATTGTGGTTTTTCTCTTGTCTCCACCCCCAATATTTTTGAACCTTAACAGACTCTTCCTGACACCTTATGGTCATCAGGGTCTACGGATGTGGGCCAGGCAACTTGCTCGCCTGTTTGGTTCCAGCTGAAGTCGCATACGCCAATTTGGAAACCACAGTATAGGCAAAAGAGAGAAGCTGAGGAGGGAATTGCAGAAACCATTGAAGGGCTATTGAAAGTAGGGGTGCTTGAGCCCTCTCAATCCTACTGGAACACTCCTATTTTGCCAGTAGAGAAGCACGGGACAGGAAAGTACAGAATGGCACATGACTTAAGAGCCATTAATGCCATTTTACGTACTGACACGATACCTGTCCCAAATCCATACACAGCATTGACGGCATTAACACCAGAACAGAAGTGGTTTACATGTATTGATCTAGCGAATGCGTTTTTCTGTCTCCCGTTACATGAGTCTCTGAGGGACGTTTTTTCATTCACATATAGGGGGCAACAGTACAGATACACACGGTTGCCACAAGGGTTTGCACTCTCCCCTGGCATTTTCAACCAGGTGCTTAAAGAAGCTCTATCGCCATGCCACCTACCAGAGGGGTGTTCATTGGTGCAATATGTTGATGATTTGCTCATTGCGGCTCCGTCTGCTTCGGCATGTACGGCAGCCTCACTCACCATACTGAAGAGACTCGCGGAGTGCGGGTTTAAAGTCAGTAAAGAAAAGTTGCAGCTGGTCCAACCAGAGGTAACATTTCTGGGCCGAGTCATTGCTCACAAATCAGTGGGTTTGCTAAACACCCATCGCGATCAGATTTTGACACATCCAAAACCGCGTACGGTTAAGGAGTTGCTCTCATTCTTAGGGTTAACAGGATACAGCCGTCACTTTATTCCAAATTATGCAGGAAAAACAGCCCTTTTGAGGGATTTGGTAAAAACGGTGGGTGTCCGAAACTTGAAGGCTGAGCTGCCATGGACATCGGCCACTGAGTCGGCGTTTATCGCATTGAAACAGGACTTGTCAAGATCGGCTGATCTTGCCATCCCTAATTATGAACAACCCTTCTATCTTGATGTTTCAGAAACACACGGGATAGTTAATGGGGTGTTGTTTCAGAAAAAAGGAGGAGGGAGAGATGTACTTATGTACGTCAGCGTCAGATTGAATCCATTAGAGACAAGGCACCCGGGATGCACACAGCATGCCATTGGGGTGTCAAAGATTATACAAAAGACAGCACATGTAGTGAGGGACCATCCGTTGAAGGTGCTGACCACCCACAGTGTGGTGGCATATGTTAACTCACAAGCCTTCACCATGACACCACTCACACAACAGAGAGTGTGTAAAGTTTTAGACGCTCCCAACTTGACCTTCACACATGAAGGAATTAACATGGCAGATTTAATGGGAGCAGGAGAACCCCACGATTGCACAAAGAGAGCTGAAGTTGATGAGAAGATAAGAGAAGACTTGAAAGCAGAACCTCTGACAGGAGCTGAAGATTGGTTCACGGATGGATGCTGCTACAGAGATGAGGAAGGATTGAAAGCAGGCTACGCGGTAGTTTGCAGAAAAGGGGCTGAATTTGAAGTCAAGGAGGCTGGAAGACTTGAAGGACAGCAGTCAGCCCAAAGAGCAGAAGTAATTGCTCTAAGTCGAGCCCTAAGACTTGCAAAAGGAAAAAGAGTTAACATTTACACGGACTCAGCTTATGCCTTTGGAGCAGCTCACGTGGAGCTGGCCCAATGGAGAAGAGCAGGATTCAGGACAGCTGAGAATGCACCAATCTACCACAAAAAGGAAATGGAGGAACTTGAGTAGGCCCTGGGAGATCCAGAGGAGGTGAGTATCATAAAGTGTAAAGGTCACTCCGCGGGGACTGGCATGGTGGCCAGAGGAAATCAGGAAGCCGATCGAGCTGCGAAAGAGGCAGCAGGCTATAAAGCATCACGGCAAATGGTGCAAATAGTTGTGGAGGAAGAACAAGGAGTCAACATGCTAGAGGAGGCCAGGAAAGCCCAAGAGGCGGCGGCCCCGGAAGAAAAGGGGGTCTGGAAGAGTCGAGGAGCCTGGGAAGAAGGAGGTCTCTGGCGAGGACCTGACGGACGACCAGTGTTGACCGCCAACCTGGCAAAACAGAAGATTGCCGAAGTGCATGGGCTTGGTCCTGTAGGTGTGGCCCACATGGGGAGACATCTGTGCCATTGGTGGCATCCCTTTTTGAAGGATATGATTAAGGAAAAAGCCAGGACGTGTCTGATCTGTGGGAGACACAATCCAAAGCCAGTGATTAAACCGGAGGCAGGTAAGTTTCCCATCCCAGAGAGACCAGGTGAAGAGATTGTGATTGACTTCACTGACATGATTAATTCAGGGCCAGGAGGAGTTCGATATCTACTGGTAAGTGTAGATGCTCTGACGGGATGGCCCGAAGCGTGGCCAACAAAAAGGGAGGATGCAAAAAGTGTGATTAAGTGTTTAATCAATCATTACATCCCCCGGCATGGTTTTCCTAAGAGAATTAGATCAGACAATGGGACTCATTTCAAAAACAAAGATTTGGCAGAGGTAGAACAGAAGCTGGGGTTGCAACCTAGATTTGGCACTGTATATCACCCCCAGTCGCAGGGGAAGGTAGAAAGAATGAATCTAAACTTGAAGGATAAAATCGCTAAAATTTCTGCTCAGACGGGGCTAAATTGGGTGGCAGCCCTGCCCATTGCATTAATGATAATAAGATGTTGTGTTAATCAATCCACAGGGTTCACACCATATGAGCTGTTGACAGGACGACAGTTTCCAGGTCCCTGGACAACAGTCCCGGCGGAAGAAAGTATAAAGAGTAACAGAAAACATATTGAATGTTGGAAAGAATTAAAAGCTCTTGTGTCTAGTTTCACACAACAGGTTGGAGAGGGGGTGAAAGCGGAGGACAGGTCCGTCCCCGATGCCAAGGCGGTGTGGTTGAAGGTCATCAAGCGAAAGTGGAGAGATCCAAGGTGGACCGGACCATTCGAAGTAACTGCCCGAACCACCAGTGCGGTCCGTCTGAAGGGGAATGGGGAGACCTGGTATCATTGGTCTCAGTGTGCAGTCGCGGACGAGAGCTTGCTGGAGCTAAGCTCCACCTCAACCAACACAGGGGGGAACATAGAGGCAGAATAATCCTCTCCCCCTGTGCACCGGGCCTCCCCAGTAGTCCCCCTGGTGGAGGCGAAGAAAGAAGAGGAGTGTCACACGCCAAGAGTTAATTCATTCTGGGTTTTTAATAGGCTAGGGCTCTTATCTAAAAGTATTTTATAGTTTAAAGGAATCGTAATAGTTTGTATGTTAATCGCATATTTTTATACTCATCATCTTATATTCTTATCACAAAGGTTAAAGTAAAAGTAAAAGAGCCCGGGTACTGTGGGAAAATTGGAAACTAACGGGGATATTGGGGTTGATAAGTGTTATAATATGTTTGTTTGTTTTTTGGCAGACAGGTGAATTGCCCAGACGCAGAAGTCTATCCATGCGATTTAAGCGGGAGGTTGGCTCAGGTGGGAACGATGCGTGTCTCAAAGCCAGTGGCGGTGTCGAATTTGGGTATGTTAACGGGTCCGCGACAGCGTTCACATTTGATGTGTGTGAGGTAATTGGATGCCCAGGAGACAGTAGCAGCTGGAGAACCTATGATGTGTGGGTTTGTTATCATCCGATGATATGCTACCCTCAGTCAGTGTGGGGCCCGTCAACCGAGGGAGACGTTTTCACTTATATAACAGATCAGTGGTGTTCTTGGCAGGATGTGGTTGCTTGGACAGGAGTAGGATGGCAGCCAACGGTGCCAGAGGCCCTTGAAGGGATAGCCATTCAAAGAGATTTTTCTGTTACCAATAACCCTGTCACTCTTTCCCTAGGACCATGGAGCGAACTCCCTGAACCAGGGTATGAGGGAGGTGCGTTTTATCTAGTCATAGGGATAGACAAAGCAGGGACAGATCCATTTGGGGTAATTCGGGTGAATTTATTCAATCCGGGAGCTAAACTAATAGTAAACGACCCTGCAATGAATCTCACGGAGCCAATGGATCCCTTAGAGACAGTTACTTACAAGGACTCGGAGGAGAAATGGTTTGTTGCCACTGACTATACCAGATTAAAACCTCAGGAGTTAATAGAGCGGGCCACAGGTTTTGGTGATAGGAATCTTTGGTTAGATTGGGTGGCTCAAAATGCTAAAGAGCAGGAAGTGGTTGATTGTGTTGCTTGTGCTACAGCTAGACCTCGTTTGTTTACTGAACCCGCTCCTCTGTATCCAGAGGATAAGTGGGGTTATGATTGTATGCTGAGGTTAACTAGAGAGGCGGCGAACACAGGTAACTGCACTACTTTGTCAGGTTTATATCCACCAATTGATAAACGTACACAACCAGGTTCATTCACACCTAAACGAAATAATTATACCTGTTTTGAGTTCTCTACAGACAGAGTGAGATATACGGTAGGAAGGATTGATCCAAGCTGGTGTCAGAGGACGATTCCAGGCAGGACTACCAATAATGTAAGTGACCCAAACACAATTATAGGCACCTGGGCCAGGGGTGGGCTATATTATTATTGTGGGCATTACACCCTTTTGGCGCAGGTTCCCCTGGGGAGTGTGGGAACCTGTGCTTTGGTGCGCTTAGATGCACCGTTGATGCTTATGGGGAGTAGACTAGGAACACTTCCACAGCAGGGTACGAATGTGTCGACAGCCAGACGAAGGAGAAGCACAAGGGGTATGCACAGGTGTGATCCAAGATGGGACTCGCCTACCTGGATTGACTCAATAGGAATTCCCAGGGGAGTTCCAGATGAGTATAAGTTAGTTAATCAGATAGCGGCTGGCTTTGAAAGTGTGTTTTTATGGATAACTCCAAATAAAAATGTTGATCGCATTAACTATGTCCATTATAATGTGCTAAGGCTCTCTAATCTCACTAGGGACGCAGTGGAAGGCCTTGCGGAACAATTAGGTCCGACATCGCTAATGGGAGTTCAAAATCGAATGGCGCTGGACATGTTGTTGGCTGAGAAAGGTGGGGTATGCGCAATGTTTGGAGACATGTGTTGCACCTTTATTCCCAACAATACTGCTCCGGACGGAACGGTCACTAGGGTGCTTGAAAGTCTGAAAATGTTATCTAAAACCATGCATGAGCAATCAGGCGTGAACACGGGGCTGGGAGACTGGATCACGTCTGTCTTTGGGCAATGGAAGGGTGTGTTTATGTCTGCCATGTTTTCTCTTATAGTTTTTCTAGGTATATTGATGAGCGGATGTTGTCTCATTCCTTTGGTAAGGCGGATTTTGGTAAAACTGGTAAGCAGGGCCCTAGACTCTGGTTCAGCTGGTTCAGCTGGTTCAGCTGGTCCGGGGCATATGATGCCATTGCGAGAGGCCGCCTGGACGGAGGAGTGAAACAAAATTTGGGTAAAAGTTGGCCGATGGCCAAAGAGGAGGAGTGTGGACAAAAGATATTTTGTTTTGTATGCTTAGGGTGACAGTTTATAATCAGAACTAGTATTGATCAATCATTCAGCATCGTCGAATCTGTTGACAGAATAACCTTTTAATTAGATCTATGTTAATCTGAGTAAAATATTAATGTACACATACTCTCATCACTTTAATCAGTCTCTGTATCATTCTTTTTATCTGCTTAAGCTGTTGCACTACATCAGTGTGTTCACTCCACTCGATTAGGTGGGTCCTGTTTAGGGATGGGTACCGGTGTCCGGTGCCATGATGGCACCGGTTCTGACATAAACGGTAGTAACCAGACCGAAAAGCAGCGCACATTTCGGTGCTTTATTTCGGTGCTTTTTTTCCTGAGCCTTGATACACTTCTAGCCAATCATTTATTGGAGGATTATTGGAGGATTTATTGGAGGACAGTAGGCGGGGCCAGGTACGAAGCGGTCAAAAGTCTGGCTGTACTTCACAGCAAAATATGCAAACTCAGCAGCCTGCAACAAGTGCTTTAAGCTGATACTGTGATACTGTCAAAGGAGGTAACACCTCAAATCAGATGAAACACCTGGCGACGCATAGCGGGGGTTTTTTTAAAGCCGAGAAATGTGCCGTATTTGATGGCAGCAGCAGCCGTTCTTCTCTGTTGTTCGCGTGTAATTTACGTTGAGTAGGCTACCCACGTTATTACATTAATGCATGTAAGGTGAACTAGCAAACATCATCATAGCTACATGCAGCTGTCTTCTTGTTTGATGGCAGATACTCCCTTCACCCTGGCCAAAAAGGCTAAAATGACCAAAGAAAAAGAGGGAAACAGCTAAACATGAGAGGTTTTTGGACAAAGTTTGTATTTTTTCCATTGGTTAAGCACTGCTTCCAGCTAAGAGTGATACCATATATGCCCCATAGCTGCAGAAAAGGCTAACATTGTTATCTTTTTACATAAAACCAGCTGAATATGAGAGGTTTTTGGACCAATTTTGTGTTCTCCATTCTTTAAGCACCGGTTTGAGCACCGTTTGAGCACCGGCACCGTTTCAAAAGTACCGATTTGGCACCGGTATCGAATAAAACCTAAACGATACCCATCCCTAGTCCTGTTGGACCTTGGCCTTCTACATTCAGTTTTGCACGTAGTTAGGCCTACACCAACATGCACGGAGAGTCATGTAACACACGCACGTTCACAAACACACTTATTAACACAGGGAGGTCGTCTTAGGACATCCTCTCTATAAGGACACACAATCTCACAAAATGCACATCATATCACACACTTGTTTTTCTCTAAAATATCATCTGATGTCTATATAAGGGGAACTTTTGGAATTGTGGGGAACTTGTTATCATTTCCAGTAAAGTCTAACTGTGTGACGTCATCATGGTAATACAATAGGATGAAGAGCCTCCGCCCGGCGGAGATTGTTGTTGCAAGTTGTCTTCCCACACTTCTGCGCAAAGTGTGTAATAAAGATCACTATTTTTGACACCATACCTGGACTCAGCCTTGCTTTTCTTCTCTTACCCAAATCGAACGAACCTTAACAAGCTCCTGATCCTCCTGCATGAGAACAAGCTGACATGAGCGCTGTGTCTGAGAGTGTCTCCCTGTCACAGTGACAATAACACAGCTGCTGCTCACAGTCATTAAACTGACCTGAGGTCAGCTGTGCTCCTTACACATGAACCATGTGACCTCACATCAGTGCTGTGGATGACTGTAGTCATAGAAGAGTAGAGCTGTAGCAGGTGGTGTGAGGAGGAGGAGGTGTATTCTAGTTAACGCAGTACTGAAACACTCCAGCAGAGGGCGCTGTTAAGTCCTTATTGTAACACAGTTACTGTGTGCAGTTAGACTTCATACATAATCTGCACTTATTTCCATCAGACATGCTGTCAGTAAATGATTGGTTTCTATACATTTCTAAACACAAAACCTCTTCACACTTCTAACATGCACATTTACACAACTAAATGGCAGTATTGATGAAAAGAAGCACATTCAACAAATCCATTTAAACCTTAAAACAAACAAAAGGAAGCATCTCTATGGACAAACAAACCCCTCCACTTGGTTTGACCTGCTGATGTCATGTGTGACATCAGCAGGACTTTAAAATGAGGAAATGCCGGGCGGGCGTTTCCCCACACCTGACCCTCATGAAGACTGAAAAGACAAACAAAGTAAGAACAAATGACTTAATCTGTAACATAATAAAATGTAAAGAAACATGTAACTGAGTATTCAGCTTCATTTGCAGAATGTTTGATTTGCCAGCAACTGAATGCTTCCACACACAAACCCGGCATAGTGAGTGAAGCAATGTTACTTAACAAATAGCAAATCATAGCAAATACATAGAAACCGAATAATGTGTTTAATATGCAAAAGAAGAAGAAGAAGTAAACACATATGGGACAAATGGAGACCATTGCAGCTCATCCACTTTGTCACACAGTAACAGTATAACTGGAACACATTTGCAATTTAGATCCAATGTTTCTGAGAGAAATAAAAATTGATAGAGATATATGCATGTGTTATTATATTTATGTGTCCCAGATAATTGTTTTTCATCTAGTCATGGGACACCCACCCCTTCCTCCCAAGTTAACTGCAGCCAAAGCGAGCTAGTGGGGGTATTTAGACACTCGCAACCAGTGGGGTAAAAAGAGCAACCAAGAAAGTGGCAGCCTGCACGGCCACAGATGTGCTGCAGGAGCTAGAAGCTCTACCCATGGAGAAACTCCTGGAGAACCTTGCTAAGCCTAACAGGGGACAGATACTTCTGCCCAACCTGGCAGCCACAAAGTGAACTCATTTAGGTAAAGATAACCACATGCACCTAACCAGCCTGCACCAGCCTGACATTTCTTCCTCCTAAGTAAAAACCAATGGATGGATTGAACTTAGAGTCTCAGCTCAGTTTTCTATTTTGACCACCTACACCCCAAGATACTCTTTTAAAAAGTGTTGTTTTCAGATCCCTTTGAAGTTCATAAAGGGCCTGTTCATTTTCATTCAGATGTTTTATTACATAAATGTTACTGTTTTCTTTTGATTTATGCTCCCACTACACTGCACCTCTACAAACAACAATGCCACGGACTGTCAGCTGCTTTTACATGCTGTGAACATGAGTAGGTTTGATCAGAGTTTCAATTATCAAAGAAAAGACAAACTGAGCAAAAAGAAGGAAAAAAAGACCAACTTCTTCCCAACTGACAAGAAAAATACTCGTCATGTTTTCATAATAAAGGATCAGGCTCCCCATTTATGACAGCTTGGACCAATAATGTATGTTACACTGATGCTACTGTAGAGACAGGGTCAACATCTCTATTTAAATATAATTAATATACAAAACACAATAAAAGTTACACATGAATTATTCATTATTTTTACTATTGATCAAATTCATGTATACTAATCAAAGTTATACATGAGTAACGACATTATTAATAATGATTAATAATAATAATTCTAATGCCAACATGATGACTGCTCATAGCTCCTGCTTTGAAATACTGAACTTAAACATTGACCTGATGAAAGATCACAATTCACAGTGGCCCACTGTCAGAATCATTCTGAATATAAACTCATCGAGTTCATCTGAACCTTTCTCAAATGTGCTGTGAATAAATGCTGCTGCAAGCCACTGTGGGAAAGCTGTGTTACTATCATGGAAACATCTGTGACACATTCACAGAGGACGAGGACACAAAGGGACGACACGCAGAGGCTGTGTTAAAGTCAAAAATCCAAATCTTTAGTCCTAAACAGGCAGTGGTTACAAACAGGAAGACGAGCAGTCCATTAAACAGTCTACAGGGTCAAACATACAGAGAATTCAAACAGCTATTAAAAACAAATAACTGGACACTGAAAAACTTCAGTGATGTGTGAGGCACCAAAGGGAAGCAGCTGAGTATATTCAATGAATTCTCTTCAAATACAAAGACAGAAACTCCTACAGGCAGCATGCAAACTGAGCAGGATACACAAAGATCAGAGATTACAAAAGAAATCAGATTTCAAACTTACTGAGAGCAAGGCCTCTGTTACAAATCTGTCTAATAGAAAAACATGCTGTACAGATACAATACGCTCAGTGTTCATGGTCATTTAAAAACTGGTCAAACTGATCAAAATACATTAAAACAAAAACTTTATAATAGGAAACAGTTTTCAACCAACTGATGAAAAGAAAGCTAACCACTTGACATGAACACTACAGTAGGACAGTTTTGAAAGCTTAAAATGGAACTAGGGGAAGAGTTTGATTCACAGCTGCCTCATCAGATTTTTTCAGGAGATTCTATCTGAACTCTGTGGAGCCTGATCTCAAGCTTTTTGAGTCTGACACAGAAACCAGAGGATCTTTCTGTGTCTTCAGATTCACTGTGATCCAGTGATGGGAGTGATTTCAGCCCTGAGTGATCGCGCTGATGTTTGCACAGAGCAGACAATGAGGTGAATGTTTGGGCACATTGGTAACAGTGAAACAGTTTTTTAGTAACGTGGGATCGTTTGTGTGCAGAGTATGATCTGAGATTCCTGAAGCTCTTGTCACACTGGTCACAGCTGTAGTTTCCTTCCATGTGTCCACGTTCATGAAGGTTACGATTACCTAACCGTGAGAAGCTTCTCTCACAGTGTCTGCACTTGTGTGGTTTCTCTCCTGTGTGGACTCGTTTGTGTGATTTAAGCTCACCTTCAGTGGTGAAGGATGACCCACACTGATCACAGAGGTGCTTTTTAACCCCACTGTGAATCAGTTCATGTTGTTTTAAGTGATGTGATGTGGTGAAGCTTCTCCCACATTCTTTGCAGTATTTCAGTTTGTCTCCAGTGTGTCTACGTTGATGTACTTTTAGGGTCTTTTGCCGACTGAAAGTTTTTCCACAGAGGTCACAACGAAAGTCTTTCCCACCACCACAGTGATGACAGGGTTGAGAACTGGATCCATCTGTGTCGCTCTGCTTCTAAACAAAGACACAAAGACAGTGTAAGTCAGTCCTTCAACATTTGTATCCTGAACGTCGCCTGAAATAAAGAGCATCTCTGCAGACGTCCAACTACATTTGACTGTTTCAGTTAACACACTCAGTTTACTGGGCTGCAATAACTACAATACTACCACCATAATACTACAGTAATACTAAAATCATAACTGAAAGGAAAATCTGAATAATCACTCAGAGCTGCTTCTCCATGCAGTAGAATTGCTAACATGCTAACACAGTTTAATGGGCAGAGTTGTTCCAAACAGTCAGGCTAAAATGACAAGATAACAATATAAATACATACCTCACAGTAGCTGCACTTGTAGAGTCTCTTTCTGGTGTGGATCTGTTGGTGTTCTCTCAGGTGATGTGGAGTTTTAAAAGTCTTCTCACACAGGTCACATTGATAAGGTCTCTCCTCAGTGTGGGTAAACGTGTGTTGTTGTAACTGTGCGTCTGTTGTAAAGTATTTGCCACACTGTTCACAGCAGTACACATCATGTCTGGTGTGAATGCGTAGGTGTGCATTTCGGTTCCCTCTGTGACTGAAAGTTTTTCCACAGATGTCACAGCTGTATGGCTTAATTCCAGAGTGGGTAACTAGATGCCTCTGTAAGCTGCTACTGCGAGTAAAAGCTCTGCCACACTGATCACAGCTGTACGCTTTAACTCCACTGTGGATGAGTTGGTGTTTTTTTAGGTAATTCTTCAAGGAAAAAGACTTTCCACACAAGTCACAGCTGAACGGTCTCTCTCCAGTGTGGATGACCTGATGCTGTTTTAGTGATACCTTCAGAGTAAACTCCATCCCACACTCGTCACAGCTGTATGCCTTAATTCCAGAGTGGGTAACTAGATGACTCTGTAAGCTGCTACTGCGAGTAAAAGCTCTGCCACACTGATCACAGCTGTACGCTTTAACTCCACTGTGGATGAGCTGGTGTTGTTTTAGGTAATCCTTCAAGGAAAAAGACTTTCCACACAAGTCACAGCTGAACGGTCTCTCTCCAGTGTGGATGACCTGATGCTGTTTTAGTGAAGCCTTCAGAGTAAACTCCATCCCACACTCGTCACAGCTGTATGCCTTAATTCCAGAGTGGGTAACTAGATGCCTCTGTAAGTGGCTACTGTGAGTAAAAGCTCTGCCACACTGATCACAGCTGTACGCTTTAACTCCACTGTGGATGAGTTGGTGTCTTTTTAGGTAACCCTTCCTGGAAAAAGACTTTCCACACAAGTCACAGCTGAACGGTCTCTCTCCAGTGTGGATGACCTGATGCTGTTTTAGTGAAGCCCTCACAGTAAAACCCTTCCCACATTCATCACAGCTGTATGCCTTAATTCCAGAGTGGGTAACTAGATGCCTCTGTAAGTGGCTACTGCGAGTAAAAGCTCTGCCACACTGATCACAGTTGTACGCTTTAACTCCACTGTGGATGAGTTGGTGTGATTTTAGGTAACCCTTCCTGGAAAAAGACTTTCCACACTCGTCACAGCTGAACGGTCTCTCTCCAGTGTGGATGACCTGATGCTGTTTTAGTTTAGCCCTCACAGTAAAACCCTTCCCACACTCGTCACAGCTGTATGGCTTTATTCCAGAGTGGGTAACTAGATGCTTCTGTAAGTTGCTACTTTGAGTAAAAGCTCTGCCACACTGATCACAGCTGTACGCTTTAACTCCACTGTGGATGAGTTGGTGTTTTTTTAGGGAATCCTTCAAGGAAAAAGACTTTCCACACAAGTCACAGCTGAACGGTCTCTCTCCAGTGTGGATGACCTGATGCTGTTTTAGTGAAGCCCTCACTGTAAAACCCTTCCCACACTCGTCACAGGTGTGTTTTTTCTCTCCCTTTCTTCTGTGAGGTTTGTCGGCCTCCTGAGAGCGCTGACTTCTGGCTCCATGTTGGTCCTGCAGTGACAGAGATACAAACAGAGGCAGTGAGTGAAATGCAGTCGTGGAACAAACTCAACCTTCAAACTCCATTAACACTAGTTTTAAACCTGAAGGTGGAGCGTGGCACCAAACACCTTAAAGGTCTCTCATCCCCACCTGCTGGTAGTTCTAACACATTACATCCAACCTGCTGTTAAAGATAATTCATGACTGTTCAAACACTAAAATCATGCCCATCCCTCCTGATTGTACACACACACACACACACACACACACACACACACACACACACACATTATTTTATAATTTAGATTATTTTGTTGTTTCCTATTACATATTTCTATAATTTGTATAGATTTATACATAATTATTTAGTGATAATAAATCCTATGTTTGTTTATTCTAAAGGAACCCCGTTAGCTTCCACAACAGATGTTGCTCGTCTTCCGTCAAATACTCACATAAAATATTACACAATAAAGTGGATTCAAGATATCCACATAATTTCACTCTTACATCCACAGTGAGGTTTCACAATTGTTCAAATATAAGCAATCAATAATAATAATAATAATAATAATAATAATAATATCAATAACATTGAGGCACATTACACAAATTTCAAAAACAAATCATCTCTTACAATATTTACAACAACTAAAAGCTCTGTAAATCGGCTTTTAAGTGTTCATTGAAGTTTTGAATAATTCTCTAATTTTTTAAGGCAACTTATTCCACTTAAAAGTTGCTCTAAATGTAACAGTTTTACAAAACGTTACTTTTAACTCGAGCATTTACTAAATTGCAGTTTGTCTGTCTGTCCTGCACTCTCTCTCTGTTTCTTTCTCTCTGATTGTGGAATAAAAGTATGAACATGTGTTTATAAGTTACACTTGTGTTTGAATCCTGCAGCTTATCACACATTTGATTTCCATGTGTGACGACGGCAAGTGTCCAGAGTGAGGACAGACTGAGGAACCCACTGCTGCACATCATCTGTGAGGCTTTGCAGCCCTGATGATCCACCAGGACAAACTCAGCAGTGTGTGAGGAAGAGGAGGAGGAAGAGCCAGCAGCAGCTGACAGATGGAGAGAATAGACAGACTGTTCCCTGTTTGTGAAGGACTGCTAGGAAAGTTTAACATAACTGTCTGTGCTGAATCAGTCTTATTAGGTAATGTTCAAATAATGTTGTCATCCCAGTGTTTCCAGTGTGGGAGAAAGTACTCAGGGCCTTCAAGTTACACACTATGAAAGGCAGCAACAAGTTTAATGTTCAGAAACCTAAAGTCTGTATCAGCAGCAGAATGGAGCTAAAATAAATGTTGGTTTCAGTTCTATGAAGCTTTGAGTATTTTGGATCAGTAGCTGCTGTGTTTGTTGCATCATATTGCTGTAACTGTTTATATGCTTTATATATTCTGAGCTAAGTTGATCTATAGTGTTACATCATATTCTATAAGGATGTTATGTGTTTGTAGACTTTCTGCCCAGTTTGACCCATTTAGCAGAAGTCAGCCTGTTTAAGGCTCTGATATCTATTCTGTGTGACTTACAGCAGTTATGACATGGTCTGATTATCTCACCCAATAAAGGAATATTTCATATATCAGTCGACTCTTCATTCTATCAGACACAGTTATCACAGCTCCTACATTTGCTTTTTACACATATATGTAAGCATTCAGCCACATTTAGTACCAACATATTAAATGAACAATATTTGTCTCTTATATATGATACATCTGTATACACACTGTCACAGATACTTGTCTGTGAGTGAAGTGATTAATATAATAACTATAATATTGGCCATATTATATTTACATTACCACAGTGAGATGACTTTAGTCTCATGAACAACATCAGCTAATTGTTATTTACAGCTAATCTTAAACGACTGTTCAGCACAGAAATGAAGCCCAACAATCATGTTTCACAGTCCTGTGGTCTCAGCCTCAGATACTCATCAAATCACACAGAGCTCATGTAGAAACAAATGAACTAAATATGTTCTCCTTCATTTCTGTCAAACAAAGCTGTATGAAACGTTTCCAGCTGGTAGTATCATGGTTGCTAGGCAACCTGGGCAGCGCGACGGAGGCTAGACGTCCCATTTCACGAGCCTACGAGCCTCGCACTTCGGCCTTAGCGGTCTTTGAGTACGCGGCCCGTGAGGACTTTAAAGCTGCAGAACCTGAATCGGGATACAGCCATGATGATCTCCAGCCTCGTGCTCGCCAACATTCTCACCTGAGTTAAGAAGACGATCACTGAAATGGTCTCAGCAGGTCCTTTGATGACAGCAATGAAATGCAGTGGTAAGGCTTTCTGGGGATTAAGTTCGTTTTCATGGCAAAGAAGGACGATGCAGTTCATCTGATCACTCCTCATAACATTCTGGAGTGCAGGCAAAATGCTATTATAAAAACTTCAGCAGCAACTTCTCCAGGTTCCAATATTTATGCAATTCTCAAACCTTTTGGCCACGACTGTATAACCTCTTCTGAAGTTTAGTGGCTATTATACATGGTTATGCTCAGGATGTGTCGGCCAGTTTCCACTGGAAACGCCTTTTGGTTAAACTGTCAGCGAGGAATTTGCATTTGCACTGTTACATTTTTATATAACTTTAATGCACATAAACAACAGCTGCTTGTTTCAGTGAAAATACATTGATGGGTTTTTAATAAAGTTGTGCAGCTGTAAAGTATTTTGTCTGGTGTCAATTCTATCGTCAGCTACATCGTTATGGCAAATGTTCAGATGTATATGGTGATAAATATCTTTGGTCATATGGTCCTGCTCTGTCTGTCACCTTCTGTGTTGAGCTCATTGTTTCCTCTGTAGTGGCTGAGCTGAGTCCAAGTAGCTGAAAATGTTCCTCTGCTGCTCCGTCAGACTCTCCTCCTCCTGCTGATCAGCTGGGACACAAAACAGATCTTTGTTAGGCTCCACACTGCACTGAAGAGTCAAAGTGTCTCATATGTTCATCTGACAAGTAAAAGAACACATTTTTGTTTCCGAGGTGGGCAACTTGTTGGAAACAAACACAAAAGGTTTGAGCACTGATACCTGCCATTGCTGGCATTGAAAGATGCAACGCCAGCAATGTGGATTGTCAAGACTCAAACCAATCATCAAGCAAAGACAACAGGGATAATTTGTTTCTGTTTATTTAGCATTCACAGCATTTGTAGTTGCCTTCTGTGCAGGGGAAGTCCACGCACACTGTGTGGTACCGCCATCCGCAGAAGGTGCATTCAACCTCTGTAAGAGAAACGAGATTGTCTGAGACTGAAATGATATTAACTAAAGAAGTGGTGATTTGTAAAACTTCACATTTTGATCCGGGACGTACTCTGCATGAAAACAAGCGCTCACTCTTCCTGCTCAACAAATGACAAGGGCGGAGCCTTATACCACGTGATACAGAAGCTGTGCCGTGTGATGCTAAAATTAGCAGGGAAAAAACAACGGAGAGCACGTCAGGGATGACGAGAAAGTGACAGGAGAAAATCCGTCCCGGTCAACCACACAAACATCAATAACGGGAACCTTATACAGCGCTTCCCTATACACGTCGAACTCCCGCAGGCACAAAGACATCACGGAGGCTATCACTTATCACCTGACCAAAGATATGGCTCCATCAACACTGTGCAAAACGAGGGATTTAGGAAAACGATCAACACCCTAGACAAACGCTACACAGTGCCGTCCCGCAACTATTTTTCTATTGTTGCACTACCTGCTCTGTACACGCAGCGTCGAGCAATGGTGGAGACGGAATTTCAAGCAGGACAACATTTTGCTGCAACAACAAAACATGAGACGTTTGTTGTTTTATGTTTATTTATTGTTATGAGAGAATCATGATCTCAATTCTAAGCCAAAAAATCGTGATTCTCATTTTATGCAAAATCGTGCAGCCCTAACATTAACACAAAACTATTGTTTCACCAGAGAAACACACATGAAGAGAGAGAGAGAGACAATAACAGCTACCAAACAGTCGTCATAATTCGTCACACAATGAGAACAAGACAAATCAACAAGTAACAATGACTAATTAATATTAAAATCTGTAACATAATGTATTGTTTGGAGTTTAGTCTGATTGGTTCAGGATGAGCTGCCATTATCCAATCACACGTCTGCTTACCTGCATCTTTTCTCTTTTTTCTAAACTGAAATGTATTTCACATTTTAATTAATTATTGACACATTTAATTAATTATTGACACATTTAATTAATTTTTTATGTATTTCACATTTTAATTAATTATTGACACATTTAATTAATTATTTAATGATATATTTATTTATTTCATTTTGGCAGACATGACGCCTGGCTCTCATCATGAAATAATTTTATCTGTCAGTCTCACCCATCAAACTCAGGGGGCGGGGTTAACACTGCCCATGCAGCTTCTCTAACATTTGATTGGTTACCGTGCAAAGTAAGTCAAAACAGGTCGATCCTAGATAATTGATTGCTTGTGTAGACTTGGGGCAGCCAGGTATCCCAGAATGCAGATCAAATCACAGGCAGCAATGGTGGTGGTGTAGTTTTAAAATACCCCGTTTTTCTGTCACCAGCTACACTTTTAACAGTGTTTTAGCCGCGAATGTCGCGACGTACGTCTGGTCAGGTTGTCAACATAGAACATGTTTGCAAAAGTACTCAGATGTTTTCAGAGATTTCACTAGCTCTGCTAACAGTTAGCATGCAGAGTGCACCGAGGGGGTTACGTTAACCGGTTTGTTTACATATTCCACTCTCCGTGTTCCACATGTTGCATTCGCAGATTCTCATTTTCACCGAACGATCGTCTCTTTCCGCCTGGTTTTGTGTCTCTGTGCTTCTGTAACATAAAGAACGAGCTGACATTTTTCTCACGAAACCAGCGATCAGCTCAACAGACCCTCAGTTTACCTGCATGCATCCTCCTCCTCATCTGTCAGCTGTTTAACACCTGCTGCTAATTCAAGAAACACGCCTACGTTACCTGGTGATAGTCACAGTTTAACCGGGCAGCCGGTGCTCGATATAAAGCAATGTCAGCGCATTTTTCTGCACAAGATAAGTAAATATAGTGTTTTCCCCGAGCGCAGAGCTGCTGGAGCTTGTTTCCTTACAGAGCACTTTATAGGCGAACCAGCTTTATCAGCGGCTGATGTCCAATCACCGGCACACAGCTTTGAAACCTCAGCTGAGTTTTAGCTCTCAGTGGTTAAACGCTGGACTTCATTCACTCAGGTTCTGTCTGTCGGGTCACGTTTACTTCGCTGTTTTATTTACAACTGAGCAAATCGGTTTGGCTGAGGTTAAAGTTACGTTTCATGACTGCATAGTTTCACAGACGTTTAATGGTTCACTGGCACATGTGTTAGACTGAACTATCATCTAAATATCATCTGTTTTTTAATAGTTCTTCAACTGTATTCTAAGCACCAGCTGTCTGTTAGAATGGGATTTTTTTTCTCTCTCTGTTTCACTCTCTCTCTCTCTTTTTTTTTTTTTTTTCGGTCATGTTATGTTTACCTGTCAAAGGCTTGTTACAAACTATGAAACACATGGTGCAGACTTCTGGATGTTAGAAGAAAACTAAAACTGCTCATGAAGGAGACTAAAGGCAGGAAGGTGTCCTTTAAAACTAAACATGTTAGGACCTCCCTATTTATATCATAGTTTATGATACAGCACATGTATTTCAGTAATAGCCTGCTGATTTCAGTGTAGTGGTGAACAGTCTCTCACGTAGGCGTTATCTGTGATACTCCTTAACTATAATTTATCCAAGTTAACTTCAGTTAACCATTCAGACGGT